>NC_138858.1:60426968-61026968 GCF_965183815.1 Platalea leucorodia | reverse complement strand
AGTACATCCATAGCAACTTCTCCCATACCCAGCTGTTATTGCTTATTGAGATTATTGTCAATTGAAAAAAAGCTTTTAAAAAAATGTGTCTGAACTCCTACTACCTCAGTCAGGCATGACCACGGACCAGACCTGATCTACTGAGGGTATTGCAATGCTTCCCTCTTCCAGATGTGAAGACAGCTTGCTTTAGATTCAAAGAATGGCATCCCGGTTGTTCAACAGCTGTCTTTATACGTCCCAGCAACCCTCCCCCACCAAAAAAACCTATCGTCTTATTCACAATCAACCAAACTCACACTATTTTATTCTAATGTATTTCTAACAAAGGAAACAGTATACTAGCATTTAATGGATATAGGATAAGATTCTTATAAGCATCTTTAAGAATAAACAATATTCTGAAATCTATGGTATTTATTTGTTTTTCTGTTTCTTTTGGAAACAGACTATTTTGCCCTGACCCTTCTTCCCTCACAACTATTCCAAATATACAGTTTTGTGCCTTTACAGACACAGCTGTCTGCCACAAGCCATTACAATCTCTAACATGGAAAGATAAGGTCAGTATCACAGCAAGTATACACCAGTACATGCCAGAACACAGAGAAGGCTTAATTCTTTTCCTTTCTTTGTTTTCAGCATCATCTACACTATCTGGGGGACACAGCTACATCATAAAATAGAAAGGTCACATTGTTTTCAAATCCATGCTTCCTTCATTGTCAGCCTCACCTTTGCTCTAAACAGTAAGTAGCGACTCTCTAGCCAATAGAGTTCACAAAAGATTCAGCATAGCTTTGTAATGTTTAAAGGCAATGAGATTCAAAAAAGAAAGAAAATGCAAGGTATGCAAGTGTCAAGCAGAAACACAATTCTGAATTTCATTATAGGTGTCCGTAAATCACATTCTAAAGCTCAATCATGTTTCACAAAGGAGACTGACTTAAAACATGCTATTATCACTTTGCAAACTTTTAAAGCTGCTACTTGCTGCTGTTCTGAGGCTTAGAAGGTCACCGGCTGAGTAGCAAAGATCCAACAAGCAAGGGAAGGAAAATGCTCTCTCCCTTTCAATACTTCATTCAAACTTCTGCAATTAGACGCCTCCAAAAATCCCATCAAGATCAATCTCTATCCATTTGTCATAAAATAAGGGGGAAAGCTGTGCATAAATCTCCCTTGCAAAAGAAAATAATCTAGTCTCATGCAACATTTAAGACTACCTTGCTTCTGTTCAGGGACTGCAAAGCAGCAGTTTAAGTAATGTTGCCACTTCTGCTTCCCTGTTTAGCCTCAAATCAACCTGCTGCTCCTGTCCTATGCTAATAAACTAGGAGTAAACAAATCCCCATAGTTTTGCTGAAGAGGATTTTATTTGCCATTTACAAACTTCTATTATGGAGAGGCTGTTACTAATGTTCCTTTAGTCTTAAATGCCTGTTTTCAGTTCTCATAATCGTGGTCTATTTAGAATTCTTCATTACCAGTTTTGGGTATCATTGCTTTTACAGATACACTTCATCCAGTCAGCTTCTGAGCATTTTGAATTTAACAATACAAGTAACACAGCAAAAGCTAAATAAAGAACTAAAATACCAAAGCAAAACAAACACCAAAATTTTTCACTGAAAAAACTATCCACATAAAACTCAAGAATGTTGCCCATTATATTTAATTCGCTTTGAAATATATTTATGGAGCCAATTGAAACTTTGAGAATAGCAGAAACAGTTGATGTTTCCTACTTTAGCACCATATCTAGCAGTAAGATAATAAATACGGTGAGGTTTCAGCCACTGAGTTAAAGATATTCATGACAATTCCTTAAGTCGAAATTATAGTTCCTGCACCATCAGGAACCATGGTTACTGGAGGCATAGCACAGAAAAATTTCGTATTTAAACTTTTGGCTACCCTGTGCTTTTAGCCAAGAAACCTAAACATTTAACACCTCCTGTTCTTTTAATTCCCCATTTTTTACCCTGCAGTTCAGAAATCTTTCCAGTAATCTTCTAGGAAGACTTAACCTATTCTGTTAGGAAGCTGAAATGATGCTAGAAAAAGTATAAATAAAAGTGTCACAGAGTATGGTTAGAAATGAATCATTGCCTAGTCATATATAAACAGCTGCAACGAAAAATAAAAAACCCAACAAAACCAGCAATCACTTGCAACAGCAATATGTGCCCTAAGGAAAGGGAGTGAGGAAGAGATGATTTCATGCACTTTTTGAGTTAAAAAAGCCTTGAGAACTTGAAAGCAACACACAGGCTCTTCTCAGAGCACAGCTTTTAAAATTAATTTGCTTCTGTTTAAAACATGGGTGTGTGCCCTGGTAACAAAAAGCAATCAACTTTGAAGAACGGCTACAAGCAGGAGGGAAGGAGGCAGGAGTTCACTGCCAAAAAATTACCCCTTACTGTCCAAAAACAGTATAAAGGAAGATCAGAGCAGAAAAGCCTTCAAGTCAGCAACCTCCAGCCTAGTACTTCAGCCTGAAACTGCAGAACTTCCATTTCTGTGCCCCAGTGCGAAGAACAGCCCTAAAAACAAGAAATCCGACAGACGCTCGAAAGCAACAGTAGCATCAGAAGCTGGTGCCATAGACATCAGAAGCTGAAGGGAACAGCACTGCTAGCTGGTGAGAGGAATGACTGGCCAGCTCCGCAGGCAGAGGTCCAAAACTCAGCATGTATGTGGTTCAGCTGTTCTTTCCCAAGACTTTTAATGTGAGTTACTCAAGCTGCCATATGGCTTCAACATGCTTTGTCTCCTTGTCTGGTAAAAAAAAAGATAGAGAAACATTATTTAGAAGACTTCTCTAAAAGAAAATAATTTGAGAAATTCACAGTATCTGTGAATGTAGATCCATTACCTACAAATACACATTTAAAACTCTCAGACTGCATTTTTAGGCCATTTCCACGGTTATAAGGCCTTAGATGACTACTATTACGTTCATTGCTGTGTAGTGGTGTAAGCTTGTCAGTAATTCTCAGCATCAATTATAATACTGAAAAAAACAGTATTTAGTTTAAAAGGAGTATTTCTTCAGATCACAGCTGCCTTGTCTTCTTGCTTCTCAAAGAGAATGACAACGGAGTGATGTCAATTCAAGACAATTTATAATTAAAGATTTGCTATAGAATCAAAACAAGAAGACGAACAAGATGGCATACGCTTTTCTTTCCTGCTCCTTCACATACTTAAAAAATATGGAAAATAACTGAAAATAACAGTTACCAAGAGGACACACTTGACCAATACAAACCAGAAGCACTTCTAGAATACAATTCACTTCATTAAGATTTTACAAGATTTTATCGATTCTCTTTATATTATAAAGCAGGCTCTGCATATAAATTAATCTGACCAAATCTAGCTAAATATTGAGAAAACTGTCTGAAACACAGAGAAAAGGAATAATAAATAGAAATACTAAGTTAACTACTATAAATCATTGTATTACCTTGAAGAATACATTAATATGCTTGGGATAGTTCTTCGAGGGTACAAACATCAAAACCTCCACATTTTGCAAATATAAAGGCTTTCCGACTATTGAATCTTTTACGAAGGCATTAGGTATCACTCAAAGATTAGCATGGGACAAATGAAAAACAGACATCTATGACACACTAATATCTAACATCACACCATACTAATATACGCACTGTAAATCATTTGTTGTTGGAATGACCTCTCACCATGTGAGATTTATATTTATATTATTTTTTCTGTTAAATGTATTACTTACTGTCTTTTGGAGGACAGAAATGAAAGTGACTCAAAAAATATCAACTTTAATTACTCAATATTTAAAGAAGACAAAGAAAGATGAAGAGGGGGTTTCCCTTGACACTCCTATGCTTTGTAAAAAGTCTGCATTATTTTGAAACCACCACAATAAGTTGCTCTCAGCAAAAGCACTGGTTCTCTGTAAATTGGTATTTCCATTGTTACTTATCTTCTCAACTAGAATATGAACTGATTTGAGAGGATGACTTTTTGAGAGGATGAGCATTAAATTTCTGTCCATCCAACTACTGATTTTATTTTATTATTTTAAGAAGAGATTTTTTTTTCCTAGATGCCAAGCCTGCAGGTACTACCATGCGTTAAGAATCATAAAGATCTGCCTCCTTGATAAAATGCTCATCATTGCAATAAGCAGATGGTAAAATGGAAAGATGGCAATACACTCAGTTATATCAACTCTTTTACAGAGTCAAACATATTGGATAGAGATATCAAGCCAGTTTTGACACTTCCTCTTCTCTGTGCTGCCGTTACTTAATATATACAATGCACTTAAAAGATCCAATGTTTGTCTATTAAACACCAGGAGTAAGTAAAGTCACCCAGCACGTGTGAAGCACATGAGAAGCTAGCACACATTGTTAATTATTTCAATTGTCTCTGCTTGTGAAGGGGAAGAATAAGGTCTTCACCTTTCCCCTTGCAGTCCCAAAAGAAAAACTCACATACATATAGTATGTGCTCTTGGAAATCCCATCTTATTTCTCTGTCACTGAAACGCGGTGATGCAATTACATGCTTTAGAGGAAAGTTTTCTGGAAATAATTATTTCCAATCTGCAACTAAAGCAAGTGAAATATTTAGCTGAAAGGGAAAAAAACAAGCTAAAATTCAGCTACGTAAGAGTATCCACAAAGATGCCACATTTCTTTTTCTACAGCTGGGGCAGCCAAGCTATAGACTTTGAGATGTATGCAGCTTGTAGGTTCTTCCAGTACAAGCTGGTGATACTGCTGCACGTACTGCTGGAGCCAGGTGGTTACTTTTAGCCATGCTCTTTACCTCCAGCTGAAGGGACTTAGACTAACGGTGCTTCACCATGCCCTTGAAGGTCCCCTATAATAGTTGTGTCATGTTTTACAGACTGAGACCATGTTTATTGGAAAGGGGAATAAAAAAAAAAAAAAAAAATCACAGAGAACAAGCTCATGAAAGGTATCAATAAACTATACACATTTTTCACCAGCTCTTGCTGTTCCTTGGGAGAAATTCCAAACTACTCTAAGCTAAAGCAAAAGCGAATGGAGGTAATGTTAAATTGTTGCACCACGTAAGACAACATTCAGATGGATTAAGAACAAAGTTTAGCACAGATTTTTTTCTCAAAATTAAATGCAAGAAAATTAAATTACACATAAAGCATGTTATGATTCCACCAGCCTTAAGAAAACGGATGAATGCATATTACTGAATTAATAAAGCCAGTGCAATAACTTTAGGATGTGATGCAAAACACCAGTCCACAAAACAATGAGTAAAAATGATAACTACAGAATAGGGTGTGTGTGTGGAGGTTCTTGTCAACAGGTGAAGCATTAAGCCCTTCAGCAATCCAGTGTACTAGACAATAAATACCACATGGTTTACACAGAAATATGTATTATTAAATGTTTTTCTAAAGAAGATTAAATCAATTTCTAATAATATGTTCCTAGGGCAAGAAGCAAGAACTATTTAAACAGTTTGTTAATTCTTGTTATTAATGCAGCTTTAAAAAGAAAACAATTATGATCCAGGAAACTACCTTTTAAAAATGAAGAGGATCACAAATGAATTACTGAGGAACTACAACCAGGAACTCCAGTGACTAGCTCAGACCAGATCGGCATGACAGAGCGTACAATTTACACAGAAAAGAGACAGATGGAATTTCAAGAGTCAGTCCAGGTTAATGAATTTTGTATGAGCAAACTTAGCAAGCAGTAAAAGTAAAAGAAAATGGTGGGAAAGAAGGCCATTTAACTTCTAACATCTCTTTGCCAAGCAATATTAGATGGAAGTGTTTAACAGAGGGTAACTTTTCTGAAATATTTAGAGTCCTTTAAATAAACAGTGCGACTTCCTTGCTGGATGGAATCACAGACGAATGCTTCCACCCCCACTCCATCAGTAAGCTGATGCTCCCGGCCAGCATATAGGTAGCTGTCTACTATCGTTACTCATCAAAAAATGAAACAGTGAGACACATCTAAAAAAGCTGATGGATATTGTAAAACAAATCATTTTTATTCTTTAGTTAGTTAATAAGTTAAAAAAAAAATGTTTTCTTTATAATTGTATTTTATTTCCCTGTATTTTTGATTTTCACCTTCTCACCAACCAAAATCTAAGCTTCATTTTCAAGGTTCTCTTCTCTCCAGTTTCAGGTTAGCCCACTTGGAAAAAAACAACAAAAAAACATACCACAACCTGACTTGTCAACAGAAATTAAACTGCCTTTTTAAAATAATAAAGATAGCTAGGAGGAAAAAAAAAAAAATTTTTTTTAATATTACAGCTTTCACTGAATAAATACTGATTTTTGCCTTTAAAAAATCAAAATGCTAATGGCAATAAGGGTCTCCATTGCTTTTGTGTCAGACAAGAACTGCATGTTTGGTAGTATCCTATGTTTCCACATCTGAAAATACAGCTCTGCAGATATTATTTTGAAACTATTTATCTAAACAAAAACAATATTATATTCAGCCTTTGACTAGGAACAGCTATTCAAAGAAAGATACTGGTTAAAAATAAGACCTACTCAAACACATCAGGAAAAATACATTTAATCAATGCAATTTAGGGGTTTTTGTGTTGGTTTTTTAACTGAAGCACTTTAAATTATTTGTTTTTTGTCTTAACTTGATGCAATCTGCAGCAGATATTTAGGTGTTTGTTGGAAAGGTGTCTCATTTACTTATACCATCCACGGTGCTAAAGATCACTTCCTCAAGCTTACTAGTTATGTATATAATGACTTTAAAGTTTTGTTCTCAGCCTCCTTCTCACATGCTTCTTCCCATACTTAAATGCTACCTAAAAACAAGTGTTTAAGTGTAATGCAACTATGGAATAAAAATTAATAAAAGCCCAAGAGCACATGCAGGTACAGTAAATTTATATTCAGCTTACAACTAGCGCGAACAGAAAACTTTGACCCCAAATACTCTGTTCATCTGATTTTACTGTAACATACTGCATTTGCATATGATTATGCAAGCCCGGTGGCCAAGCTGGCAGCATAAGGCTGGTCAAGATATTATAAAGAAAGCCATGCTATAATATCAGCACTGTTACAAAAGAACTTGATTTCAGTGACGGCACTGCCATCGCCTCACTTCCCTCCGTTTCAAAGTCACTGTGAGAACCACCCTCCTCTATCTTCATTATTCTAATAAGCGCATTCCAATAAGTGCTCCTCCTCAACGGGGGAAAAAAAAAAATCAAGCAGGCACACCACATAAGACAGAATATGGTTCAAAATACACCAACAGCAGCAGGGTGGTGGGAGGAGCAGCTTTCAGAAAGGGAGACCACTGGGACAAAGTAGGAAGGAGAATCAGTGCTGCACACTTCTACTCCTCATGGCAAAACAAAGCATTGGTTCCCCAGTCCTTGCTACACCCCTCCTGGAAATGTTCCAAGGACTCTCCTGTATTCAGGATGAGCCGTGCCAGAAGCCAGACAACTACTAGTACAAGCGGCAAGTCCTTCTCCCCATCACTCCCACCGAGATCTGTGTAACTGCAGGCTTCTGCCATTGATTCATTTCCACATGCAGCTATGCAAGCATGTATGTATGTATGTACAGTGACATACTGCACCACTCTAGAGAGCACACTAACAAGCAAAGATATGTTCACAGAAAACATCTACTAATGCACATAATTTGCTACTTTCTTTATAATAGGTACATACACACTCACACATATGCCAGCTAAAACCCCTATGTAAAACAACATATAAATAACTCCATATATAAAGAAATTACGATCTAAGACTACTTTCCTACATATCTGTAGGCCACTCAAAACAGCACCTCAACTGTTCAGACACTCCTCCAATACCCTAATATGCAGAAAGAATTGGCAAAGCATGCCTGCCAATAAGCCAAAGCAGCTTAGCAAACTTCATATTCTGTAAAGTAACACTTTAATACACGCTAGAGTACACAAATGCAGTCAATGAACATCAATCATCATTTAAACAGAGTTTTGAGCCTCCATTTACCCTTCACTAAACAAGACTTATTACAGAGAAATACAAAGTTACCCATAGAAAGCTTGGCACTAGTGCACTTTGTTACTATCAGACTGAATAGTAAGGTCATATTCAGGTTTAGCACGTGCCTAAGAGTATTAAGAATGGTATGGGGACTGCTGGTAGTTGTAAGTTACAACTGAAGAGAGCTATAAATGGTTATGAACAGGTACAGGTGCTAACAGGTGAACGCTGGCTTTTCCACCGTTTGCACTGTTACTAGCAGCTGGCACGGAAACCGCACTTGAGCAACCTCCCTGCAGGTTTCAGGCCCTACATGACAATTCCCCAGGCTTCCTTCTGCAGGCGGGTACCGGGACCAACACCCTGGCGTCTCTCCAGACCCGCCCGAACGCTCTCCACTGCTCTCGCTGCTCCTCGCTGCCTGCCTACCTCCTCCGCATTCATCAGCTGCCGCTGGGGAAAGCGAAGCAGCCGCGGGCTGGGAGCGGAGGGTACGCGGGCCTGCGGGGAGCGCGGGGCGCGCCGCTCGGCTCACGGAAGAGGCAGGAGGGCGAAATGCGCCACGACCTCCGCGCTGCGAGGGCAAAGCCCGTCTTAGGCGCCCTCGCCCGCGGCCCTGGGGCCGGGGTCCGGCCGCCACGCGGCTCCCAAGCCAGCAGCGGCCCCGCCGCGGCGCTCAGCACCGCTGGGAAGGAGGCGCCACCGCCGCCGCCCGCGGGAGGGCCGGGCCGGGCCCGGCTGGGCCGCGCCGAGCGGCTCCCCGTGCCTCCCGCCCCAGGCCGGGGGGCGCGGGGTGCACAGCCGCGGCTCGTCGGCGGGCCCTGCACGCCCCCCCACCAACGATGCCGGCCGCCCGACGCCGCTCCTCGGCCTCGCCGCACGGCACCGCTTCCGCCGGCGCGCCAGGGTCGGCCCGGCTCCCCCCGCCCTACGGCCCCTCCCTGGGCCCACCCGCCGACCCCGCTCCGGTACCCGCTCCGTGAGGCGCGGGCAGGGCCTGAGGCCGCGGAGGCCGATGCGCCGCCCCGACGGCTGCCAGGAGCGGCGCCATCCCCGCCTACTACCTGCGGTCCAGGGCGGCGGGGCCCAGCTCGGAACAGCAGCGAGGCGCCAACCCCGGCGCGCTCCCCTTCGCTCGGCCCGGCCCGGCCCGGCCCGCCGCGCGCGCCGGGGCTGAGGGCGGGGCGCGGCGGCCGCGGGCGGGGCGCCAGCTAGTGGTGGCGGCGGGTGGCGGCGCACGCTCGGGCTGCGGGCCACCGCGGGGTGGCGGGTCCCAGCGGCAGCCGGCGGCTCCCTGCACCCCGCGGCGGGGCGGACCCGACCCGACCCGACCCGACCTCTCGCCTCCTCCCCTTCCCTCCCGCGCGCCCCGCTCCCTTCTCTCTGTAAAGCCGGCCTCGCCTGCTGGTGCCTGTGAGGAGGAGGAGGTAACGGCTGGGGCGGGACGGGCAGCGCCAGGCCCCGAGGTGGGCAGAGGGGAGCAGCACCCGGAGGGCGGCCCTGGGCTGGCCCACGGCACCCCGCAGCGGGGCAGGGGCCTGCTGGCCCCACGCAGCTCTGCGGCTCCGCGTGGTTGGGGCCAGGGCGCTGCACTGGCGGAGGGAGGAGACACCGGCTGGGCCGTAAGGGCCTAAATGTCTTTCAGGATAGCCCTGCAGAGGCGACTCTCTGGAGTGCTAGGCGGTGAGCCTTGTTGGCACAAGCCTTGTCTTCCACCCATTCCACCTATTCTGATAGTCTCTGGCTCAGTAAGCTTTAGTCTCAAATATCTTTTCACTCTGTACGCAACTATAAGAAAGGATCAAGTGATGATCTTTGGTGACTTTCTTCACTGAAATACTGCCCATCTCTATCTGTAACCTCTGTGGTATTTCCACATCTACAAAGTTTGGACAGTGACTAGAAACAAACCTTTAGTAACAGTTTTGCCGACAACCAGTTAGATAATTCCCCTATTTTATTTTGCTACTCAAAGATTAAGCAATGATGCTATTACTGCATTGAACCTTGCAAACAATTGCCTAACTCCCCCCCGTAAGTAAAAATAAAAGGGAAGAGGAAGAGAAAGTGTAACATCATAAGTCCTTTTTTTTTTCCCTTCTCAATAATATTTTTTTGGGAGCTGAACCACACAGCTTGTATTTCTAATCCCCCTGGGGTAGAGTTGAGCCAGCTTTTGTTACTAAAACTGGGTCTTTAGTGACACATTCTTAAATACATAGCTGAAGTTTATTACCCTCCTTGGGAATCTGAGAATCATAGAAAGCTTTGGGATGGAAGGGACCTTTAAAGGTCATCTAGTCCAACCCCCCTGCAATGGGCAGGGGCATCTTCAACTAGATCAGGTTGCTCAGAGCCCCATCCAGCCTGACCTTGAATGTTTCCAAGGATGGGGCATCTACCAACTCTCTGGGGAACCCGTTCCAGTGTTTCACCTATGAATTCGTCATTAAAATGGTGGGTAGTATAAGTTAGAATCACATAATGCATAGATGTCCTCTGTACAAAGGCCATGCTCTGGCCTCGCTCTGGTACCAATGGTCAGGAAGGCTGCAGGTCATCTGGTGCTGGATTTCAGAGAAGGGTGTCAGCATTAGGTATCCACCCAGACTAGCTGCCCATTGTGTACCCAGATGCACCTGGAATTTGCATTTCGTGGAAATTCTCAGCTAGAACAAACAACAGAGAAAAAAAGAACAAGAGTTTTGTAAGGAATTTTAACTACAGTCTCTTTAGCTCTGCAAGCCCATAAGAGTCATTGGTTTTGCAAGTTCACAAGTGTTCTAAGAGCTAAATTAGTAGGTTTACTACAGAACATGGACAATATATCTGGTCAAGCAGCAGTGTCAGAAAAGGAATTTGGAATGTAGTTCAGTGTCATTATGATGCTCTATGTCGCTTACGGTACACAGACTCCTTTGGTTCATGTTGACATCTGCAATTCTAGTTCTTGCCTGAGTCAGAAATCTCATCTTACTATGTTGTCGTATGGTATAAATGAGGCTATAAAATCCTGTCAGTCAGTATATCACAACTTTCCCTCAACAAACTTCCCCCCACACCTGCCCCCCCTTGCTGTCGACTGAGTTGTCAGTCAGTCTCTGAGATGGACTTCCAAGGTTGGGGGGGGTGGGGTGGAGGGGTAGGCAGCGGTGATGAATGACTTCAGGAGATAACAGATGCTTGAGGGTGATCATAATGTGTTCTAGCTAAGTAACTGTTTAAAATAAAACATGCTTTACAGATTAGCAATTTTCCCCCCACAAATCAGGTACTGTAACATTTAATAAACTGTAATATTTAATAACATTTATCGCACTGATAGAATTAATGTGGTGCAAAATTGTCTTTTAAAATTCTAGGTACCAAAAGAAAGGCAGATCCTGAAAACTTATCCCAAGACAGCATCCAAACTCCACACCAAATATTTGAAAATAAACCTAGATCTTCCTAAAACCCCGTAATTTTCAAAGTTCCATGCAACCAGCAATGTCATTAAGATTTTCCCAAGACTGACTACCATATTTCACTATTTTTTGCAGTGCTCTTGAAGCCATCCAAGATTTTACATGCAGAACAAAGATATTTTGAAGTGCTTGGGCTTTGTTTTCTGCACTTAAGATCTGGTTAGCACTTTTTAGTGCTGCTTCAACACACAGAAAAACACAGACCATTACAGGCCACTTTCTCTGCATCATCACCCTGACCAGAACATGAAGTACCCTACATCTTATGATGGCTGTGCTCACCAGCAGGTTCCTGCATCAATGACAGTCAATTGGAATGAGAATGTAACTCAATTTAAACAAGTAAACATAATATTAAAGGTAAAACACACAGAAAAAGGGCTCCATTTCTTCTCTGTAAGTTCTTCTTTATTTATTATCCTTAGAGAGCTTTTATCAAAAGAATTTTCTTCCTTGCTTTTCATAGAATCATAGAATCATTCAGGTTCGGAAAACACCTTTAAGATCGAGTCCAACTGTAAACTTAATACTGCCCAGTCCACCACTAAACCATGTCCCTAAGCACCACATCTACCCGTCTTTTAAATATCTCCAGGGATGGGGACTCAACCACTTCCCTGAGCAGCCTGTTCCAATTTTGATAAGCCTTTCAGTGAAGAAATCTTTCCTAATATCCAACCTAAACCTCCCCTGGTGCAACTTGAGGCCATTTCCTCTCATCCCATCACTTGTTACTTGGGAAAAGAGACTGATCCCCACCTCGCTACAACCTCCTTTCAGGTAGTTGTAGCGAGTGCTAAGGTCTCCCCTCAGCCTCCTCTTCTCCGGGCTAAACAACCCCAGTTACGTCAGTTCCATCATGCCTTACTTGTGCACCATGAAGCTCTTCCCCTTGTTCTTACCTAGCCTGGAAAGCCAAAGTGATAGATTTGTATATGCCAGGCTTGTACACTGGAAACTGCTATGGTGATTGGAGCATTAATGAGGTTACTAAATCACAAAGACTGAAAGCTGAGCAATTGAAAGAATATTTACTCAGTGTGTTTAATTCTGTGTTTTTGTGCACATGGATTTAATTCCAAAGCCTAATGAGACAAACACTTTTTTTTTTTTTTAAATAATCAGTATATTTTCCTTTATGAAGGATTGTAGCCATTATTCTGAAAATATGGGTTTTGCTGGAAATCCATAACCACATTCAGGATCAAATACAAAGTATTTATCTGGCGGGGGAGAGGCAAGGGAAGTGGTTGAGTTTCCATCCCTGGAGGTATTTAAAAGATGGGTAGACGTGGTGCTTGAGGACATGGTTTAGTGTTGGACTTGGCAGTGCTAGGTTAACGGTTGGACTTGATGATCTTAAGGGTCTTTTCCAACCTTAACGATTCTATGATTCTAAGAGAAAACCAATTCTGAGCAGAGTATTCCTGAAGTAGTAGCATAACCTTTACACTGAAAAAAAATCTTAAAACCTGAATATTTTTATGTTAAAAGACAAAAAAAAATATTATCTACTACCATACAACTTAGCAACTTTGCCATCCAACCCCAAAAGCTTAGTCATTTTTTAACATATCTTAAAGGGCTATTTGGCTAAGTTAAAAGAAACTATAGCGAAAATTTACTTAAAACCTAAACAAAATTACTTAAGTACACCATTTAATAAAATGGCACCTTTATTTTTTATATAGCAAGTTAAAAAAATTAATTTTAGTGAGTGCAAAAAGTATCCCTTGATTTACTTTTTGGGCCAAATTCACTTTTCGCCTAATTAAGCTGATTTCAGTAGGAATTACGGCTACTTAAGCAAGGCTGAATTTGTGTCCAGATGGAGGAGGTAAGCACAGGAAAGAATGTGAAAAAGGTGGTGCTTTTAGACCTTTGTGTGTTTTGCAGGTGTTCGGTTAGTAGCAACTCTGACTCAGACCATCTCAAACTAATAAACAGAACCAGGCAACATGAAAAGATGCACTCTATCCTACACTAAAAGATTTAAAAGTTACTGGGAAAGGGAAGTGAAGTTTTGGACCAGTCTTAGACAAATGCTGCATTTACTATGCACACGTATAGGAGAAGGCAACAGAAAGCACTTGCTAACGTTGTTCTAGGTCTGTGAAGTGAACCTAGGTAAGTTTATCAAAGTCAAAATGTAAATCTATTACATAAGCAAGAGAAGTGATGAAGATATGTTCATGATTGGACCAGGCTGCTCACAGAGGTGGTGCAGTCTCCATCCTTCAAGGTTTTCAAGCCCAAATTGGATGACCTTGTCTGGTCTCAGAGATGACCCTGATTTGAGCAAGAGGTTGGACTAGAGACCTCCTAAGGCCCTTTCCAGCCTGAATTATTTGGTGTTCCTATGATCCTTGTTGATCCTTATTGTTCGTGGACTGAATGCATAGCATATGTTGAGGACAAAATATATAGGAATTAATAATGGTTTAGAACAGAATAGAACAGAACTGAATAGAACCAAATAGAATAGAATAGAATAGAATCATTTCAGTTGGAAGGGACCTACAATGACGATCTGGTCCAACTGCCTGACCAATTCAGAGCTGACCAAAAGTTAAAGCATCTTATTAAGGGCATTGTCCAAATGCCTTTGACACTGACAGGCTTGGGGCATCAACCACCTCTCTGGGAAGCCTGTTGCCATCCTTGACTACCCTGTCAGTAGAGAAATGCTTCCTGATGTCCAGTCTAAACCTCCCCTGGTGCAGCTTTGAGCCATTCCCAGGCATCCTGTCATTGGATCCCAGGGAGAAGAGACCAGCACCTCCCTTTCCACTCCCCTCCTCATGAAGCTGTAGAGAGCAATGAGGTCGCCCCTCAGCCTCCTTTTCTCCAAACTAGACAAACCCAGAGTCCTTAGCTGCTCCTCACAGGACATGCCTGCCAGCTCTTCTACCAGCTTGGTTGCCCTCCTCTGGACGCATTCAAGGACCTGAACATCCTTCTTAAATTGTGGGGCCCAGAACTGCACACAGTTTGAGCCAGTGTTTACTTGTTCATAACTAATATTCAACCTAGAAAAGGCAAGAATCTCCAAGCTTTTGGGTTTGGTTTTTTTTTTTTTTAATTCTATTTCAAATACAGTATCATTTCAGTCTTCTGAATTCTTTTGGTTTGATTTTCTCCTTTGCAGACCTCAGTAGTTTGTAACTCTACATGTACTGTGCAAATGCTCTTTAAAAATGACTATAGACTCTTACTTCAGATTCATAAATAGTTCAAAATATTTCCCAGAGTAGTCCTTTTAAAAAAATTATGGAGGCTTTAGAAATGATGTATTAAGTCTCAATATATTCCCAGCCCTCACCCAAAAGAGCAATTAAAAAGTTACCAAGAATCCGAAGAGAAGTAAAACAGGAGGTCCAAATGGACTTACACTCAGATTTTAGAAGATTCAGAAGAGTTTTAGTATTTATATTAGTATACAATAAATAATGATAATCTTATGAAAGGAGCAGTTATTCCCTCTTCTGGAGAGATGTATTAGAATGGGAGATTTAGTGAGACACATGCATCCAGGCCAAACAGGCTTTGTTGGAAGCAAAGATATCGCAATTATATTAGGAGAATTCTTGATCTGGTACAAAATGTGCATCACACAATTACCTTGTTTTCCCTTGTTGGTGACTTTTGTCCCTTTTACTGAACAGAATGGAGATCTGTAAGTGTGGTGCACCAGATAATGGCTTTAATGGTATTTCCATTCTACTTGGACATCAGATTATATAGATGAAGAATGTTGTGCAAAAAGCGGATTTCTCAAAAACACATTGCATAAAAGATGCATCCAGGCAAAAAATAGCCTAATATAACTTCCTTTCAGGCTAATCTTGAGATACCTGCATAAAATATGAGAATTTCCTTTCCTGCACTTCTCATTTATCACTTGATTAAAACTAAAGTTCTCACTAGAACCTGTCAACCACATAATCCTGTTTAGATCAGAGCAATTATTACCAAATTATGCTCTTTTTGAAAGAAAATAGACCACTAGACATTGTAATTTCCACATAAAAGTTCCTCTTTTCCAGCAACTTTATGACAGAAAAATATACATTGATCTCAGTATAGCCTGGAGGAAGACAAAAAATGATTTCTAGTCATGTTCAGTGTTATTTCAGAAAGCTGATTCTCTTCTTAGTAGCAGATCACATGAAAATTTATAATTCTTAGAAGTCTGGACTAGAAGTCTGTTTCTGCATACTATAATCATAAATTATGTGGTGCGGTGACAAATTGTTTTTCATCCATTCTTTTTTTTTTTTTTTTTCCTTAAGCAAGTACATGTTAGAGCTGTTTTTGTATCAGTGCAAAAGCTTCTCGTAAGATCTTTTCCATGCTAGCTTCTACCTCTCTTATGATATGGATGTTCTCTATATTTAGTGCATCCTCCTCCTCAAAGTCCCACATTTGATGCCACTAACACACATTTGGATCTCTCCGAGATTTTTCTACAGTGTGAACTGCAAATAGAATTTATCTCCAAAGTACAAAGTACACATGATTTGCAGGGCTCTCATATTGTGTCATACTTCAACTTGTTCATTGAAAGAAGAAAGAGGGATCAGAGACAGAGCTGCACATCCAGAGCCAGAACTCCAGCTAGCTATTTTTCAGGGAACTTAAGAGCTTTTTCTTTAGCAAGTTACTTATGGGTCTATCAACAACATAATTGCTGTAAACTGATAAAGAAGAAATATAGGAAAAATAAAGGAACTTTATGTCTCCATCTGTGTTAGATGACAGAAAAGTGTTAAATCCCTATGTTCTGCCACTTGAATAGTCTATTGCATTGAAATGGCTATTAAAAGTCTTTGTTACATCTCTTCTGCCATCTTCCTTTGAACTCTGCTGCTTTTGATGCTATTGATCAGTGTATGATCATTATTTTTTGTATGCATACCTCCCTAGGCTTGTTTATATGGATTCCTACAAAATTAAACTGTGGAAGCACATCTGCTTTCTCTTAACAAATTTTACTTGCTAGTCTAATTATATAGAGGACTCAGATTTATGTCTCTATTGTAACAAAGAAACATAAAACAGATAAAACAAGATTTAAAAGTAATTTTAGGAGTTTTTACAAACATTTTTCTGTTTTCCTCTATTTGGTAATGATGCTTCGTTTTTTAAGGAAATGCTAAATGTTTACTTAAACTATATTTCAAGGTGGTGGTATTTCGGGAGTTATAGTCATATTCAAGCACTGATTTTCTGTGACCTTACTCTTTCACCTGTCACATCTGGCTGGAATAGGATGTACAGTTCAAAAAGTTTAATGTGAGAGTGAGTCCAATTCCATGAAGAAATTGGACTAAAAGTAGGTTCAAATAAGCTCAGTAGAGCCCATGTTCTGCCTTATTGCCAGAGTAGTAATAGGAAATATAAGAGCACTCACAGTGGTTCTGTATTTAACGTTACCATTCTGGAACATGAGGAAGCACTGCAGAATGTGTGACTACTGTTTACCTTTTTGAGGAGTGATTTAAGTATAAAATGATAAACCCTCATTTCTTATCAGTCACGTCCTTCACCACCATGAGAAATTTTGGCTTATGTATATATTAATGGCTTATTTACTACTGAGTCAACTGCTCACTGTACTTCACAAATACTCTTAAAAGAAAACAAAATGGAGAGAAGTTGCCAGTGACCTTGTTTTTATTTAGGAGCACATAAAAAAAAAGTTATGCCACAGCTTTGGTTGACTGGAATGATACGCATACTTAAATTTTAACAGTATTTTTTTTCAAAACAGTAAACAAGTGTACATTCAGTTGTGTGCAAGACCAACACAGCCAATAACACAATTACACTACAGAAAATGAAATGTTTTAAGTATATAGCTGTGAAACCCTTCATATTTTTGGTATTTAACCAGAATTTTTAGAATTAGTCTGCTGAAGCCATTTAATGTGTGGTAAACACTGAAAACAGACCCTGTGGCAAAGTGAATGTAATTATAGTTGCACTGGCTCTGGAGATGAGTAAGAGCCCTACTTAAAAATATTACTTTGAAGCTATGTCTTCTGCAACTTAAATGTGAAAGGTATTATCTAACTTGTAGTTTATGAAGTCAGTTATTAATAATCAGCCACTTGAACTTACAGAAGTGGACAATATTTTCATACACTTGGGATACTTATAATAATTCAATAATTTTTCATGCCACAGATAAAATCACAAGAACTGCTGAGACCGGATGATTACTCTACATAACCCAATAACTCAAAGTTCCACTGACTTACTAATGCTTCTCACAGCTCTTATAAAACCTTTAATTAAAACCTTTAATTTTTTTTTTTATTATTATTTTTTTTTTTGAGAGCTGTTGTCAACCACCTAGATTGGAAGGAGAGAGGTATTAAAATCCCCAGGCCATGATGAATCCTGAGTATTCTGCAACAGTAAGCACTGAGTGCTAGTAGACCACAGTCTCTCTCTACTCTGAAGCGATGATAGTAAAGCATAGATGGAATATTTACAATTTTTAGGATAAACTTACTAGCAGACCAGCTGTAACCACTTCTCTTTTTATAAAACCTGCTTTTCAATATCACCTTTTTGTACAAACATATGGCAAAGCAAATAAAACTGTCTTTTTAAGTAAACAAAAGAGGTTTTTGATAAAAACATATAAAAGACAGTTTTATCCGCTGGATGATACACAGGTACCCGTATACAAGCATGTATACTAAACAATGAAAGAGAAGGTGTATTTGAATGTTACAGGTCTGATGTAAACACAGACTAAAAATAAGGAGAGTCAAAAGTGACAACACATTAACTCACTCCATCATGCCTAATTATTGCAGCATATATGATATAAAATAATTCAAATGCAGAAAACATCTGCTTATCTTCAAAACCAGGCAAAAGAGATCTCTTTGGAAATGTACTTAAATTAAAAAAAAGCTTCTAGCCAAGATACGTGTTACATTTCAACCCACAAAAGAAATTCACAGGGAGATTATAAACTCCTGAAAATAGAAGCTTGTAATGACAACAGACAATGCTTTCATTACAGTGACATCAACAGAGCCACTGTAACACATACCACTGCATTGGTATTTTCTTTTTGTACAGGTTTACAGTAAATATTTGAAGACACTGAAAAGGTTCATGTGCAGCTTTTCCAGTAAAGGTGTGCAGTTCATCAAACTGATAAATAAATATATTTCCTGACATGTTTTAGAAAATGATAAAAGACATTTGACCTAAATATGTAGCATGCACACTAGTTAACCGTGTCTAAACTAAAGATTCTTAAGTGCACTATGAACTGCAGACATGAATGGCTTTCGAAAGCTCAGTAATTTAGTTGAACACACACTAAAGAATTTTTTAAGAAGTTGTTTCCAGTTTTGTCTGATCAACTTCATTTCTTTTCAGAAAGAGTTTCACCACTAAGTTCTACATCTAGCGAGGCCTCTTCGAGAGATAGCTTAACATTAGATACATGAACAGAGGATCCAGGGGTAGCTGTACAGATAAAGAAGAAAAGTATTAGGTTTTACACTTAAGAATATCCACGCTAAAAAACATCAAAAGCAAGCAAAATGCAAGTTACCTAGCACAGAAACACACACAAAGCTACACTGTATCTAATGAGATCAGAAATGCAGTGGGATTTTGTTCTAGAGGCCCTCAAAACAGCACAACTATCCAAAAGCGGACAGTGCAGCTGGCTAAGAGTTCAGACTAAATATACTAATGACTGAATGCATCATCATGTTATTGGCAGCTTTAGTCAGAACCTGGTCACAGAGCTCTATGGTAAATGTTTAAAAAACATCTTAGAAATTCTGCCATTTAAATAAATAAATTTCCTTTGCTTGTCTTACTTGGAGATAGCTGGAAATACTGTCATACTTAAAATAAAACCAAACCCCATGAATTCTCAGGCTATAGAAATTCTTTCAAACACTTCAGAGGATAAGAGAAAGTAACTGTTAGCACAGTTTTACTCCTAAAACTGTTTTAGCAAAGCTATTGAGTTCTCACTGACTCGTAAAATGATCCCACTTGCATAGACAGGGAATGTTAAGAAAGAGCTGCCCTAAGAAGTTATGTAGTATGTAAGAAAGAATCCTACCGCTGGAAGTAATGTAATGAAGTTAGCCGTTCTGCCTCTGACAGAAGTTACTTACATAAGACTGGTTTCTCTATTGCTAGCCTTTCAGGCAAAGTTTCAAGTGGCGTTGGTTGAATTTTTGCAGGGGTGTATGTATTTAAAGAAATTTTTCTTCCTGACAGTGGAATCATGTAAGTTGGAGAAGCTGAAATGGGGGGGGGGGGGGAAGAAAAGATACACATCATTAATAATAAAAATACTCTCACCTGAGCAAAATGTCAAAAATAGTAGCCACAGAACTGCGTATCTCTCCAGCAATATAGGTGCCACACTTAGATAACCTGCAGCTCAGCTACCAGTTTTTTACTCTAGTGGCAAAACTTCAAATCATGAAAGACAAATCTAAAAATCTCCTTTTTACCTCAGAAAGCAACATGGTAACTTCATGCTGCTAAGGCAGCTAAGCCAAATTTCAGTAACAGCTGTCTTGCCAGAAGACTGGCAAAAGCAATAGTGATAGGTTATGAAGACTGCATTCCTGAAGACATGCATATGGCTAGGACTCAGTTTGCATTTAATTTCAAGATCACTTAAACATTAAACATGCAGCACAAACTACTAAAAACTAAGTAACTGGAAGGCACTCCACAGGTGAAACCCCAAGTAATATTGAAAGAAACAGGAAACAACACAGTTTTAAGATGTAAAAGGCTTGTAAAAGGCAACACTACTCTGCTGAGGTTACTGCCAATACAACAGTACAGTATAAAGCTCGAAATACTCCATGCTCACTAGAAAGCATTCCTTGTAATTCAGCTAACAGTGTGGACAGTACAGATCAGTTCTTAATGTGAGGAAATAAACCAATTACAATTTCATTAAATCCTTTATTTATTACCCCAGTCAACACAGACATTACTGCAATGAATTATGAGAGTTCCATACTTCAAAAGGATACTGCAAAAATTAAAATTATGGTTCATGTATATATTTCTTTCTTTTAAAGCAGTACTCTTAGTTTACTTGTTAGCTGTAAAATACCAGAATGATTAACTAGACAATATTTAACAATTTAAAATGAACATAATTACGATCTAAAATCAGTACCTGTCTCCTGTAGATTTTCCCTTGATGGAGCAGCAACAGAAGCAAGAAATTCATCCACCTGCTTCAGAGACAAGGAGTTGTGTAGAGTTTCCAAAGGGCAAATAGAAGGCACCATGGAATATAGTTCAAAACCTGAAAGAAAAATAATAAAAAAACAGAGATTTCCGAACATAAGACAGGATTTAAGCTAGTGCATGGGCAAGTATTAATGCATGTAAAAAGTACTTATTTTAAATCAGCACATGCAGACATAGTACTCTTGAAATCATGGACACTAAATATTAAAGGAGTTGGAACAAGATGTGCCAGTCTCCGGGATGTACTAAACTAAAGGTACCATTTAACATACCATGGGATGCAAATCCCACGTACAAATAAAGCAGCCTCTTCAAACATTACAACTGTACTCTACTCCCAAATCAGTTCATGAAAGATAACTTTCCTCTAAGACAAACTTAGTAAATTACTAAAAAAAATAGTCAGGAAATGGTAGTATTTCTCCTACTCATTCTCATACCTGGAACAACACTAAATAGATAATTCATTCATGCAAGTAAAATAGGATAGCTATGTTGTCAACTGTTAGCAGACAAGAGCTAAAAATGCTACAACTTCCAAGAAATAAATTTGCAGAATTCATGTTCTACCATCTTCAGTATTCTGTGAAAACAAACTGTTGCCTTAAATATCAAAGGAAAACCACTGTTAGCACTTTTGTACCTTGAGGTTACATGTTTTAACTTTCTAAGACAGATTTACACCTACCTTTATGCATTTAAAAACAGTACTTAAAAGTATATATGTAAAAATTCATATATTAGAACAGGTAAGTTATAGCAACCCAAAATCTAAAAATTTATTGGTCTTTACTTTTCTACATTAGTATTGATCATACATCAACCATGCATATCCATATTACTAACATACTAAAAAGCATTTAAACATCTTGGCAAAAAAAAAAAAATTGCAGTTCTCTGAAGTGATGCAAGTTTGATAACTCAATGAACAGCTCTTCATCCAATTGCATTTCAGAAGAGGAAAATATGTCCATTAGTGTTTTCAACATACAGCTGTAACATTACAACTTTGCAATTCAATATTGTAAATCTACAGTTGCTACATTTAAGATATTTAAGTGAAGAAACAATAGTGAATGAAATAATGTTTAGAATTTCAGTTCAAGGTACACTTATTAGAGATAGGGTTATGACTGTGAACTGTTCCCTCCCCTAAAATAATAAGCATCAATATTCCTATGATATCCAGTGTTCCCCATTCACTCCTGATTTAGTGCTTTGCATAGAGAAGTAATTCAACAAAATTTCAGCCCCCAAATGTCTGTATTTATATTTGGATCCACCATGGCCATACTTAAATTTGAGGGACAGTCGCTTCAAATATACAATCAACTGAAGTGTACTTATGTCAGCTTCACTTATATTACAAATAAAATGTTGCATTTCATGGAAACTTGGTTTTCATGTACAAAAGAAACACCACCACATACTTAATTTCTATTTTCCTATAAAGGCATTAGCTAAGCTTCAGTGTAAGCACTAAGATGTTTGGCATACATATTAATATCCTAAATAACTATGCATGCATGCAAAGCGCAAACCCTTTCTTTGCATTACAGTAAAATATAAGATTTATCTCTTTACCCTGACAGAAAAGTCACTATCAGTTGAATGAGAATTTATTTTTTTACTTTTGCAAAGAACGTAGTGGGACAATGTCAGGTTAACTTTTTAATAACTATTACTGTTATAGTGCAGTGTTACAGAAAACCAGAAAGGAATTTCAAAATACACCCATGCCCTTTAAAAAAAGAGAAGAAAAAAAGTTTTCTTCTTTCAGTAATTTCCCCTCCATAGGTTTTTGTTCAGTTTTGACAATTCGGCTATCAGATAGCCATATCCCAGCATGTTGTTGTAGTATCTTTGCATCTAAGGGATATGACTTAAAAGATATCCTGGAAATCCATCTGCAGTGTTTTATTTGATTATTTTATGATAAATATTTTAGGATGTTATGAGAAATAAATTTGAATTTTAATGATGAAGAAGCCTGACAGTATCCCTTCAAAAGGCAAGACAATGAAAGGGTTAACGCAGCATCTCAAAAAGCCACCCTGCTGTCTTACATTGGAAAGCTATAGAGACATACCACTGGAGCCTAGAAATTCCACAGAGGAAATGGACCAGCACCTAAAGAGGTGTGGGTGTTCTGCACAGAGGCCCAGAAAATAAGGTAAAGCACTGTCAGAAGATACTTGTTTCACCATGTTCCTTGAACTAAAGATGGGGGGGTAGTCTGAAATGAGTTAAGAGGGTGTGATAACAACATAAAAGTAAGAAAAAGCAGAGTGAAAGGGACAAGGAGAATCAAAATGATAGTCCGGAGGACAGACAAAACAACATCAATATGTTCTTATGTTAGTAGAAAACCTTTGGAAACCTGCAATACACTTAGGTTTCATAGGAGCTCATACAACATGCATTAATCTTGTAAAAGATGTGTGGTAAAACAGCTGCATTAAATGAATCAAAACAATCAATGCATTCATTAAAAGCAATTTAGATCCTTTTTTAAAGAATGCAATCACAAAAAGATAGTACTAAAATGAACAGAAAGTAATCATATTATTAGACACTGATATGCAAATGCAATTCTTACTTTCTGACCTTGTATGTTTTGGAAATATTACTTGGTTTGAGTCTAAAGTCAAAAAATGGACTCCTAACCTTCCTATTTGAAATAGGACACTAGAACTGGCCTTTTAGATCAAACACAGTCTTAATGGTATTAATTCAGTCTTACTATAGCAGTTTCCCTTCAAGAAGCACTGCAGTGCAAAAAGTCACTATGGATTCCAAATGAATATAATAAAGGACTACTTTGCTTCTCAGCAGAGCCAAACAAAAACTCAGTCTTTTTTTTTTAACCTTGTTTCTAAGCAAATACATTTTGAATCTAACAAAAATGCTGATGATTCCCACTGCAGTTTCAATAATATCACTGTACTCAGCCAGCAGTCATGCGCATTTTAAAACTGCAATTAAGAAATCTGGAAAAGCTACATTAAGATCCGGTGGATGCTGAAGACCGAGTCTGGTTTTCATGAACAGGATACATTTTGGGCCTATTTAATTACGTAGAAAAGTAGGCACGAAATATTTTGCCGAGGAAGAGAAAGACATACCTCTGTCCCGTGTGTTAAACCAGACTTTTTTTGTAACTATGGTAGACTGAAGACAAGTTAACTCTCACTTTTGAAGCTCAAGAGGTCAATGCAAGCAACAGGCAGCTCTCTTGCTGTGATTTTTAGTGCAATATTTAAGTAATTTGCACATCTGATGAACAGAGAAGTATGATAAGGTAAAATAAATTTTTGTCTGATGATAAATATAGCAATTTAGCAGGAATGGAACCAAAGCTTCTGCTTTAGTTTTTTAATTTAGCATCACTTCAAGAAGATAGTCATAAACTCCAGTTGTCAATTCAGTGATTTATTTTAGAATCAGGAGGCCCAGGGAAACAGCTCAGCAGGAGAAAGACAAAGAAGAAGCAGCAGCTATCAAGAAGGGTATGCCCAATAAAGATCAGATTTAATTCTCTTTTTATCTTGTACCATACAGTCTGATCACACAAGAAACTGGGAAGAATAATTTATTACAGAGATCATGATTAACAGTAGCACTTCAATTTTTTCAAGGATTTTTCTAAGGAATGAATTTTGATGGTGTATTTATACTAATGAATGGTAAAGAAGGGATTTAGGAGATCTCATGATTACAAATATATTTGGAGTTGTGCTTGAAGTTAGGAACGACAGACGGCTGGATGATACTGTACACCCCGTATTTGAAATAAAAATAAAAGGGATGAAGCAAGGAACCTTTTGTTTTCGTTTTTGTTTTTAAAATAAAAGCAAAACGTACCATTGGTTGGGTGTCGAGCAAATGAGATAGAAAACCTTTTAACAGCAGAACCGCGTGTGGTGTCTGAGAAAGAGAAAAACAGGTACCTGAAATTTGTAACAGCTACCAAAAGAGGGACATTTTAAAAAAGGAAAGGAAGAAGAAAGAAAAAAAGAAAAGATGAGAAGGTATTAGAACTGAGTGGCATGCAGAAGGGACCAAAGAAAAGGGCTAAAATCTAAATAGAGGTTAAAAAGAAGACAATTTGGATTGTTGGTAACTACAAGACGTGTAATGAAGTGTATGAAAACAAGCAGAATGAGCTGGTGATTCTGGCATACAAGGTTATATCAGGTTAGAGTCGAACACTGAGTAGTGAACTGGGGCAAAACCAGCATGAATACTGTTTCACCTCAGAGATATAAAAGTGTGCTTTGGCATCTTTACATTCTGAAATCTACTGAGAGAGTTTCTTCTCTACTCCAGATTATCCAAAACTGAAAATCTCCTGCTCCTTTGTAATCCAAACCCCACCAAAAAAAGGTCAGGAATCCTAAAATTTTCACCATCAGTATTTAAGTTATTAGTTTATAATTTCGTTTATTCCTTGTATATGCTCCAAGTAATTTATTTCATTTCAAGATCAATAAGTAATGATAAAACCTAAAGTTTAAAATGAGAAAAGAATTTAAAAACCAAAATTTTAGTTTACTTCAAAAATGCACTTGCTGGAATCTCCTGGCACATATTACAAGTCTGTGAGCTAGTGTTCAATTCAAGACAGAAACAAGAATTAACTGTGCTATTAAGTTAAACATTAGCAAGCTACGGGCAATAAAGAAGCAATAGAAACTCATACAATTAATACTAAGGCAAAGGATTCTAGGATTCCATTAAAATCAGTAACCTAGGATTTATCTTTAGAAGTTTAATGTGGCACATGGGTTTGTGCGTGCATGTGCGAGAGTGTGCACATACCATCTATGAAGCCAGAAGAAGTCAGCTTTTTACGATGAGTACGAGCATAATCCTGTAGGTTAGGTGCACTTGAAGAACCCCCGAGCACTGAGGTGCTAAACAGGCCCGCACAGTGAGACCCTGATGGGAGTTAGAGAAAATACATACAACAACCAGGTGTTCGTCCATTCACATTGGGGATGCATGCAGCATGCAAGCACATGGCTCTTACCACACAAAAGGCAGCTTTTGGCAGTGCCTTGGACAGGTTCACAATATGCTTGTAATGTCAGAGTGGTACTTGTAGGCTGAAACTATCATAATTTATTGTGCTTCTACTCATGACACAGCACCCTCTGCTATATGTGCAAAGGGAGGACTGGCTTTAACAAAGTGAGTTCTTGTCCTGTTTTCACTTTTGGTAAAGAAAAGTTACCAGTTAGCATCAACGTAAACATAACCAAAACAACAAAACAAAACCAAGATGATGATGACGTGAAAGTTGTGTGTTTTAAAACCTGCAGTTCTGAAACAAATATAAACTGGAAAAATACTGCTCGCTGCTTTCATCCAAATCAACCTTTGAGATGACAGGCTGCAATGAAGTACTCATGCATTTCCACGACTTAATATGGAAATATTTCCCTTCTAACCCCAACAAAATGTTAACCAAATTGCAAATACTCCATTTATCTTTCAGCTACCATCATTGACAATGTTACAAACTGAAAATACCTAAAAGTTCCACAAAGTTTAGCTGGACTTCCTTTCCTGAGAAGACTTTGTACATCTCTATGCAAGTGAGAGTACTTTTGCTACAATTCATACATTCCTGCCACTAGGATGGGAGTTTTAACAAATCACTGAAAGCCACAGACAGAAATATAAAAATAACTTTTATAATCATCAACCATAAATGAAATTTACATACAACAATGAACAAAATGGAAAAAAATGTTTCAATTTTTTTCCTTTAGTTTTTAATACTAGTTGAAAGGAGAAGTGGTTTGTCACTCAGAACTTATCTTTTACAGTTTAGATAAGTAGCAGCAATTTTTTTTTAAAACCGACTATCTATCCAGTGATAATTCCTTTCATTACTTTTAATGACCCAGTGAGGGGAAACATTACTAGCACATGTGACCACTCACAGCCAAAATAAATTGGTGCCTGGTCTGTGGCAAAAGCCTTTCACACCAAATGTAATATCTTAATCTACACACAGAAATACATCAACTTCCACAAGCCATATTGTATTACACATTGGCAAAAGAAAAAGTTATTTAACTAGCAAGCACACAATAAAAAACATGACTTCGATAAACAAGAGCACCTGATGTATACATTTTACTAAGGGAAAAATATAATAGGGAGAAAAGTATCACAGAAAGATTAGACATACAAAAAATACAGACCTTTACAAAGAAAGGAAATGTTACTTTTAAGTTTATGCATATACATTATGCATTTTCTACACTTCATTTTTCCCATGAAAGACACACTTACAGAAAAAAATGCAATATTGATTTACAGGAGTGCAAGATTTCATATTTTTGCATATCAGTCATATGTATGCCTGTTTCAAAGAAGCAACAGAAAAGCACCACTTGAATTAAAAGAATTTGAAACAACTCCTTGAATTATAGCATGATTCATTCTAGTACTGAAAGGAAGAAATTGATTTTAGGAGAGGGAATGTGTGCAAAACCCCTGATATTATCAAGAAATTTGAGTTTTGTTCCCCATCCCCCGTCCCTTCAGTAAAACACCTTCAATACCATCAACTGCCCACAGTAGGAAACATTAATTTTCAAGAAAAGTGTTTTAACAGTTTCCAGTGCAGGCCATTTCAATCCAAAAGATTCTTGCAAAACCCAAAACCTCAGTCATAAACTACATTATCTTAAAAATCTACTTTGTGTTAAAAATAATCCTGTGTACCTGTCGCAAGCAGTAGAGAGTCAGTAGTGTGAACAGCCTCAAACAATTTGCCCTTTTCAATTATAGTTTATTTAAAACTTTTGCTGCAGAAAAATTGTCCAGTTTATAGGCAGACACTCAGCATATATTATTGATAACAAGTACTATTGGGTCCTGTTAGCATAAAAGCTATTCAAAGAATGTACAACTGTACAGAACAACAGGCAGATGAAAAGCTGCTAACATCAAACAAAATTTCAATTGTAGGCACATACCTAGACCACTCTGCTTTTGTTCCAGAATAGTTCTCGGTGTTCGTAAGTTACTATTGCTTTCTGATAGGACCTGGATATAAAAAACAGAAAAATAAGGGGAAGTAGAACAGCAGCATGAAACATCCATTTAACTTGATACAGCAGCCTGTTTCAGACAGACAAGTGTTAATAAGCTGTATGATAAGTGTTAGTAAAAATATGTAAGGGAAACATGAAAGATCATGCAATATCCCCTTCTGAAGGGAGTCCATTTCACATATGAGTTCCTTGCAATGAAGTGGTGCAAAGCAAGCATTCAGAATGAGAAAGGACACAGACCAAGACAGATGTGAGAACAGACATTTGAGACATTTTATTTCATTTTACCAAATGAACTCTCCTAAACTGCGCCTGTATTGAAAAAAGGAGGGGAGGGAAGGAAAGACAGACAAACTATTGAGGACACCATACAATCACTGATCCATGCACGGGCTCAATCAGTGTAATCTTCAGATGCTCACAGCCTTTACTGATATAAACTTTTCCTATGTAAATAGTTTTAGAATTTTCCACAATAAAAAGAAATTATGAAAATTTTCAAAGAAAAAGGATATGGTTAACAGAACACCATCCATTGTCATACATGTAAACAATATCTTGACATACTAAACAATCTTTAGATCTTCACTGGTACTTCAAAAAAATTTACTGGTTTTTTTTTTCCTGCCTTTCCCCCCCCCCCCAATATTTAGAAAAATATTCAAAATATTGTACAAGTCAATGGATGATGTACTGTGTTGGGAGTTTCAGATACCTCCGAATACAGAAGGCGAGAATTATTAGTGCTAGAGTTTGTTCCCTGCAATAGTTAATACCAGGCCACTGAAAATATGATATATGCAAAACAAGTTTTGAATAGCAATATGAAGTACCAAATAAATTATTTTAAATGGTATTGGTTGCAATTATTAAAAAAAAAAAAAAGTTTTTCAATTTACCTACCACCAAATTAAGCAATGCTGGTTTTAAAGTCTTAAAGGACAACTAAACCAAAGCAGAAATCTGTTTCTTTAGGCAGTAGACTAAATCTTTTTTACTGTGGTAACATTTGCAATTCCTATAAAGAAACCAAATTTTTAGGAAAACATGTAACACATTCAGTGGAAAAACATGCACTTGCTCTTTTTCCCCCAAACATTCTCGGGAAGTAATTTTAAGAAGTGGAAGAATTTGCTTCAAACATAATCCATAACAAGGGATTAGATGTCCTTAAAGACAGTTGGTTGTTGCTTGGAATGCATAATAATGTTTAATGAAGTAAAGTTTAAAAACCTGTTGCCATGAGCCAAAAATACTGGATGTGAAAGCCAATGATTTAGGGGAGACAGGGGAAGAAGTGATTTGTTCCCCTGATCTGCGTCTTCGACGCCCAGTACCCACACCACTGGTGTAATGCAGCCAGGTACCAATACACTCTGGGCTAGACACACTCAGGGGGCTCTCTTCCTGGAAGTGAGAAAGGGGGCAAAAAACAGCAAAGCATGCAAAGTTAGATTCAACAGAGCCAAATGAACAGAAAAGAAAAAAACCCAATCTGCTTGCACCCTTTTATTTACTGCTTTTAAAACTATTAAACAGAGAATAGGGAAGAGTAATACTACAATATTAGGAAGTTATCAGTTCCACTTACATATTTTAATCCAATTATATATTTTAATACAACACTTCAATCAAATTTCTGGTAGACTAATTATTAGATATGAGACAAAAGTAAGTGTTGTCAATAATTGACTCAGAATTTTAAGAATTTCCCACATGTTGGAAACAGAACATCTGTTATCCTTGACATACTGTTTAATAGTTTTACCCCTCTAAGTACATTAAACTTTCCTATTTATTACTTAATAGTTTTCATTTCTAGTCTATAACCTTACCTAAAAGATTCTCATTTTTAGAATCGCCTTTGAGACTTTAGAGCTGACTCACTGGTAGTAGCACCAACCTGACTGGTAGCTCTTCAACCTTAAAAAAGCCCTAAAAATTATCTGATGCTGGACACCTATTAAGACTTCAAGGGAGGACAGTGTCAGGCTAAGAGTCTCCCATGTCCTACATCATTACGTATCATTAGCAATCAACATTTTTAGCAATACAGAATTTGATTTCCAATGCTGATGAGCCTTACTTTCTTGTTTTACTGTTAGAACTCTTTTTTTTTTTTTTATTTTCACAACTCTATCACAGTTGCAATCCTTCAGTAAATATTGCTGACTATACCCCAGATTAAAACTTCCATATAATCTCACACCTGACAGTGTCCTTTCAAATTAATGGACATAGGTGAAGAGAGAATTGCCTTAGAGGAAAAAAAAAAAAAAAAAAGGTTCAAGGCAGTTGCAGTTTAAGTTGCAATGACTTTTATAAATGCTTGAAAATACCATTTGGTTTAAATATTCCAAATACTGGTTTTGCAGATTTCAGTAGGCCAGATGAAACTTCCAATTTTACTTTCTCAAAAAAAGTTTCATAGTGTATGTTTTCTTTCAATTGGCTATTTTCTTCCAGCAAATAAACAAGCACTGAATGCTGAAACACATTCCATCTGAACATATATTATCTGCACAGTCAAAATTTAGCAATTTATGTTATTGATACCTTTTGAAAGTAACTTCTACATAATTTATGAAAATGACAATGGTTAGAAATTTGAAGTAATAGTCTATTAAGTTGTGTATATGTGAACTCGTAATGAGGAGGGGAGTTTGCATGATCATAGTGAAAACAGCTTTTAAAAATCCAAAATACTGATGTTGTGAGCATTTGTTTATGATAAAACTTGGAAATAGAAAATGTAAGACATTCACATTTATTATCTCTGTTAATTTATGGTAGTCATGTGAAGTTATACAGATATCCTTATAGAAGGGAACCATGCATCTTGTTCTCTCCACACTACCAATAACCAAGTTACTTGCACATCTGTAATACTTTCATTGCATACAAACAGCCCATTCCCAACACAAACATGAAAGGAAAAGCTTTTGGTGTGAATCTTCGTTTCTGATGGTTTTAAGCAACTGAAAATGAGGCAATTAGAAGCTGTTAGTCTGCTTCTAGCATTAATATCACAGAAGTGCCACTATGCACCATCTGAAGCTTTGCCACTTAACCGTACAAATGGTGTCAGTGATACTGCCGTGCATCCCCCCCACCTATGTGACATTAAAGCCATATCTGTGAAGCACACCTAGATGTCACGGCCTTGAAGACAAGAAAATAGACTGTTCAAGATGTTATCTAAAGAATTCATGAAACAAACCCCACCCACTTAAAAAAAGCTTCCAGTTTATTCTCTTACCTTAAACGCTTGACAAGTGGAGTCACTTTCACCCCACATGAAAGCAAATACAGCAGAAGACATGTCTCTCACCTCCTGTACCTCCCCTACCGCCCCCAATCCCTCCGTTCCCTCTCAAACCCTGAAGGTTTGCTTAATTCCCAATACCAGCTGTCTTGTAAGGATGAATACAAAAGCAATGTATGTTAGTTTGAAGATGTAGGTTTAGACTGAAAAAGTCTTCATTTTCAAATATCGGCTTTTCTAAAATGGCTTAAAAAGAAAAAAGGAAATAAGTCTTATTGCAAATTAATAATTCATTTAAAAAAAAAATAAATCCTTCAGACAAATTACTGCCATGGAGGATTTCCCATAGAATAAGAGCAACCCTTTTGTGAGACATAACATCATACTGGTTCTGTGTAATCAAAATCAGAATTACATTTGGTTTTGTTTTGTTAAAAGTAAGCAAAAGTTAATTTCTGTGAAAGACATTATCTGGAACATAAACACTTACTTCAACAGAACCAATCTTCCTGGATCTTGGAAGGGGTGACTTTCTGTGTATATGAATTGGGTCTGATACCATTGGCTTGAACATCACTACTGACCGATCTGTTTCATCTCTTTTAGAAGCATGTGCCTCCTCATCACTGTCATTTCTATGAGAGGTTTTCTTCGAGCCTTCATTCTACAAACAATACATAATTCATTTTTAATTTAGCTGCAAACCGTACAACATTTAGACAGAAGCAACTGTTAAATAAATCTTCTGTGTAAACATAAAGCAAGCCAATTTTAAAAATATAAGAAGTAAATCACACATTATTGAACAAGTTGCTCTAGACTTTAATAATCTATGTGTATTTGCTCCTAACCAGCCACTGCATATAATAGTGTGGTCGTAGTTAACCACATTGTTCAGCCAACATATCTTACTCCAATTTTTTGTTACATAGTAATAAAATCCTGGCTCCACAAGTCAACAGAAGAATTCCAGCCAAGCTTTGCTTTCGTTTATTTCTCAAAAAGCAGGTGGTAACTCCACAGACTTGCCCAGACATCTTTGAAAATATCAATCCTTCCTCAACAATCTGTATTCACAAACATGCCAAACTACCTTACTTTCTGAAATATTTCTTTCAGTTGCCAGAATATCATTGATGTGACACTGATGTTGATAGCAGCTTTTCTTACAGTGAGTATTTTGTATTTCTAGCAAGAATTCTGGCAAAGCCATAGAAGGTCCAAATTATCTGTGTCCATTACCTCAGCATCCATTCAAAATGGAATAATACATTGGAACTGCCTATATTTTACTAGATATTTTTCTACCAAAATAAAAATCACATTTGTATTTTTTACCTAACATTTTCCCAGTGTTTATTTTAGGTAGGTCCGCATCCAGAAAAGCTAACCTTTGCTTCAAAGAAAGGCATAATTATTACCTCTCTGGAGGCAGGTCTGTATCCATATCCAGCTGGTAAATTTTTATCTTCCTCACAGCCTTTGGCTCCTGGACTGAAGTGCAGCTCTACATGAAAACGTTCTTCCGAAGAAAGTTCCTGAAGAAAAATTATTAAGTAGGTTTACACTTTAATACATAGCTTAGCACTACTTGTTTCTGAAGATATTTATCCATTTTAAATACCTTGTTTGGATCCTCATAAAGCATGATAACAATCTGTGTCATGTAATTGAGTTCATTGACAACATTTAAATAATCCATAGCTCGTTTCCATTGTTCATCTTTTGATTCCTTATGAAGGGGGCGGGGGGGGGAAAAAAAAAAAATCAACAAATAAAAACCAGCTATTTTCTTTAAAAAGATGATGATTTCCCTTTCTCCCCATTTACATGGATTTTACATTCACAGAAGTATGAAGCTTTTCACAGCTGAGGAAAAAACAGAGACAGAACCAGAAAAAAGTGACTTAAAATTTCTCATCAAATGAGTGAAAAGTGGAGATCAGAATTTCCATATTTTATTTCACTGTATCTTTCATGTTCTTTCACCAATGATGTTATATGCCTTGCAGACAGAAGCACTGTTTTAAACTCTCCTGATGGGAGTTGTTAATTTTGCAATAAACTCATTTCAACTAGCATATTGTGGAAAATGTTTCTAGATATTGCTCTACCAGTCAAACAGACAGAGTAAATGAAGGCTTCTAGTATTTAGAGGAAAAATAACCATCACATCCCGAACTATTTAAAATGAATATTCACCTTTTTTCATGCTCTAGAAAAAACACATTTAGAAATCCACCTTAAAGGAAACTTAAAAGTTTATCAGTCTAAAACTAGGAGTGTATCTGCTGTAACATATGTCACAGAGGTCTAGGATTAAAAATGCTTTTTCCATCAGTGAGTTTAGTCATCCGTTACCAGGAACAAGTATGTCAATACAACCATTTCAAAAGTTAGTATATTAATCAAGCTCTATCTTAGAAGCAGCCATGTAGGCTTTGTGGTGCTGCATTTATCATCTCCAAGAGCTCAGTTAGGTCATTTCTGAATATGGAGAACTTGTCTTTTTTAGTCCTTTGTTTCAAAGCCAATCAGATGGAGAATAATGCACCACCTTCAAGGTATTCCACGACAGTATAGGGAAGTAAGACAATTCACTGAATAGGAGAAACTTTGCACTACATTAGCATTCTTGAAGTCAGGTAGGCACGTCTTGACAATATGCCAATGGTCAAAAATAATAAGCTAGTCCAAAAGTGAATTCAACAGAACCCTGAATGACAGTTTGAAAGAAAAAGAGTTGGAAGACTTACAGGTGACGACATAAGACAAAAAAATGGATTATCTGCCCTTTTCAAATCTCTTTGAGACTGTAACGTATACCGCTAAACATATCAATGGAACTCAGCATTACTTTAAAGGGCATGCTGATTTCCACCAATATGCACAGCAGCAATTTGAAATATGTCTCTTCATATAGAATAGGAAATCGAATGTTTGAAAAAGTGTGATAAATTTCAAAGCCACCTAAGAAAATTAAGCTTTCAATTGATACAATTTTAGTAACATTGAGTCCTTTTGGTTTCTCTCAAAATGTCAGAGCTTTAACAGAAAGAGTGTTCAACTTACATCACATAAGGCACCGTAACGAAGGGTGGATAACAGGGAATGGACATGACTCTCGCTGGTGAAATACAGCCGTGTACGAACATGGCGTTCAGGGGACATAACACCCCTGGAGTAACTTGAAAGAAAAAAAATGTTATTAGACCATGAGATGTGTCCCTACTTTAGAAATAGCTGTCAACAAATAAATAAATCATACTTTTTAAATTACTATGAGCTAGTAAGATATTTAAAATATAAAGCTATGGAATATTTTCATTAAGTCTTAGGGAAATTAATGTAACCATGTAAAAACGTAAAAGACTTACAGAGGGTGAAGCTTATTTACAGTATCATCATCTTGAGTTCTCTGAAGGTCAGAACGGATTTTTCTAACTAGAGGAGTGCAGTAACCTTTGGCAATCTCTAGTTTCTCAGCCTTAGAAATACCATATTCCTGTGTAAGAAGAAAGTGACTTTTAAAATTCAGTTAAAGATTAAAATGCCTTCTAATTCAATGTTGTATATTAAAGCCAATTAGTCATCTACTGGTTTGCTCTGGCTGCAAACTGTTTTGTTGAAAATTTTTATTACATTTGATTACTGACATCCCTTCAAGTAACACATGGTTTGCCTTTTTGCTGTTTGATTTCACACAGGCAAACAATTTTTCATTCACTAGTTAAACCACAAAAGTGGATTCACCTTCTAGTATGATGAAGGGAATTGTTCTTCCTCCCCATCCCCTTGCCCCCCTACCCCCCCATCCCCCCCGATTTAGACATCTGTGATGCATTTCATCTCACCTGATTTCACGTAACTTTTTTTTTTTTTTAAGTCTATAAAGAGACATAGGCACATTACCTATTTAATATGTCTATCTTAGTTTGGGGTAAACGACCCCACAGAAGATCTCCTATTCACCTCAGATAATACTGAAAATGGTAGTTAAATACAACTGGAAAGTATTGTATCTGTTACAGTATCTAAAATATTTAAAAATCTCCTCTTCCAGAAGCTTCATGGTCTGTGCTACACATGATATGAAAATGCTCTCATCATTATGATGGATCTTCTGGTTACCCTAGAAAGCAACATAAGCACTTTTCCTTTGCATTAAGTAGGCTTATCAAGTTTTCTTTGGTTTTCTTCCTTCAGTATGTGTCCTCATTTTCACCCACTCTTCTCTAATACTCTATTAAAAATTTAAGCTTGACAGGCCCACATAACAAAACACATACTTAGTATCATTGTTCTTTTTGTCCTCCTTGCTGTCACAGAGTTTGAGAGATGGGGAGAGGAAGAAGTTCCCTTACTCGCTGCATACAATATGAATAATACCTCTGTTACAACAGTGCTCTGTAACTGCAGGGGCACTTGGGGAAAGCTTTAGTCTGTTCTGTCCTGTTATCACAAAACAATTTCATTTCCTGCAGCCTACAACATTTTAGAGCTAACCTGAGTTTAACAGCCTGTAGTATACGGAAGTTTAACTTGTCTGCTTCTAGACTGAAACTCTGTGAAATTTAATGTCTACATTTTTATCAGGGAGTGTTAGCATTTTGAAGCAGCAGAAAGGCCTTTTAAAATTTAAATTGCTTAAAACAAGTGAAATTAGGCAGATTAGGATTAACGGTGTCATTTGCAAAGAGCCTGAAAATGAAATTTCTAAAAGCAGGAAGAATGAAATTAAATGCAATTTCAGAATACACAGTTGTTCACAGGGAAGGAAGTAGACATGTTCACAGCTTAATTTCTAGAAAAATTCACTCTGAACACAGCTTAATGAATTATGAATCAGATTTTCCTTACAAAAAATAATCAGCTTGCTACTGGAAAGTAAGAGGTAACGTTAAAGGCTTCTATTACTGCAAAATACAGGAACCTTCAACAGAAAGACAGAGTAGACGTTGTCACAAAATTTGAAAAAGCATTAATTCTACAATTTATTCTATTTAATAACTGAAAAAGCTTACCTGAGGGATCACGATGTCAGCTAAAGCCTTTGAAAGCCTGTATAATTCCATTGTGTTTTCTAATTTTAAGGAGCCATTATGCTGCACGTCATATTTTATACAGTCGTAAATATCAGGAATTTTGCTAATATCGTATCTTCCATTTTTTGTTTTAAAGTCTTTTTCCAGCTTGGCCCACCTGCGCAGCATCAGTTCTAGTGTTTCACTGTGGTACAGCTGAATATCTGGATAGACACATATCTTATATAAGTAATCAAGACTACCCAAGTAACAAAAGGGAAATTTTAATTACATGGTAGTAACAGTTGGAATACAGAGGGATAAAAGGGATCAAATAAGTTAACTGCATTACTTCTAAGAAGAGGGAACAGAAGTGCATACAGTTAATTTTACTGCTCAAAGCATCACAGCTACATAGCTACACCAAGATAGCAGAAAGCTTCACCGAAGAAATGCACCACTGGCCCTTTAAGCAAAGCTACAGCACCAAGAATAAAGTGTCCTACAACACAGATCATATATATAAAAAAGCAGCAAAAAAAGCTGTAAGAAAATTCTAGGAGGGAGGAAGAGGAGCAGGACAACATCTCAGTTTTAGACCAGACCACACATCCCATTTGTCTCTCTCTCTTGCATGTGTCAACAGCAAGAGCCAAGAGACTGGTAGAAAGGATGGATTATGCCCATCCCAGGAGAGGAGATTAGACCAAATAGACAAAAAACACTGATACTATGTACAGGTGACACTTGCACTGCTCAATCTCAGAATAGAAGCTGTTTGCATACTATACACTGCAGAGAACACTGACAGCAAATATTCCAGTATTTAGCTAGTATCAAAAAAGCACTGTGGTCACTTCCAGCTCTAGTTTTCCTGTGTCACTGGTTCAGCACCATTAATACTGGGCATCATTCTATGCAATACTATTAGGCATCATACAGGAAGCAACAGACCTTCAGCAAAGATACTTAAATATAAAAATGTACCTATGTAACTTAGCTTTAGTACCATCTGCTTTTCCTATTACTCATGTTGACCACTGAGTTTCAAATAATTAAGAATTTCTGCAAATATTTGAGGACAAGCCTGAACTTCTGAACACCACAAAAAGCCCTTACCTGCAATATGACCATGTGTTCCTCCTGCTTTTTACTCTAAAATGATGCATATGGAATCAGACTGTGAAAATCCCTAACCCATTGTTGATTAAAGTTCTGCTAAAAGTGAGTTTAAGGAAGAAAAGTTAAGTTACAATTCTTTCTCAGATGTAAACAAGAGAAACCAGATACAACTACAAAAATGTTTAAGTACCTGCAGACTTTGGATCTTCCATTCTTTGCCTGATCTGAGAAGTCAAGCTCTGGATCAAGGAATAGACCTTGTCACATGTCTTTACAGGATTTTTAATAACCTGCATTGATTTTATCAATGAGATGCTTCCAGATGGAGTAAGCTGCAATTTGACATAAACACAAAATTACCTAAACAAACTGACTACATTTGAAAGAACTGGGAAGATAAGATGGAACGTATGAAAGATTCCAAGTGTTGGAGAAAAAGAATTCAAGCAGGTTGCTATTAATTTTTGAAACCGTTTCTCAGTTATCTACTCCCTTTGAGGCATTAAGAAAAGAAAATATATCAAAAGGTAATAAGATTTACTAGAGATTCAAAGGTGACAAGAAATTCATAGGGCAGCTAATTCTATATAGTAAACATGAGCATTTTCAGGAGTTCCTAAAACTCTTTTTTTGTTCCAAGACAGGAAAATTGGAATGACATTTAAAATTTTGTACCTACTTAGCAACTTCCCATAACTTCCTTTCAAGTAACAATTGTATTCAAAAGCTTACAGAAAATTCTGTAGGAAATGTTATCATTAGGCTATGTGTCTCACAAAATACTTTTTGTTCTATAAAGTACCCTCCTTAACACAACTGAAAGGAAGAACCACATTTGCAATAGTAACTGATGCCTGAAAAGAAAGTTGTGTTTTCCTGGTTTAGGTTTTTGTTTCTGTAGGACTGCAGCACACAAACACAAACAAAAAGAAACCCTTTGAATGCACATATATCAAGAACATACAAGATGTCCTTCAGACCTGACTTAATTATAGAAATTATAGAAGCTACAAATTATCACCATTGAGTGTCACTAAAACAATAGTCAATATCCATGTAAGTGAGGCTTAGCCTTATCTTTCCAGAAAAGTCTGCATAATCCAAAGTAGGCAAACAATGATATTAAACAATAATTTATATACATAACATACATATATATTAGCACTTTTCCCAGTTTCCTCAAATGCATAGGATAATTTGGATATGGCAAACTTCCGCACTCTACCTAATAGTAAGCAGTTCGTACCTCCCTATTATGACCAAGTTAATCAATAGGAAAGGTGCTCTGGCACAGAGAAAAAAAAAAAACAAACATATTTTCCCACATCACAAGCTAAAAAAAAAAAAAAAAAAAACCAAACCCAAACAAAACCTAAAAAGTTATTAGCACTTTATAATCCCAAAGGTTAGTTACTTTCAGTGACTGTCTTAGAAGACTATGTTCTATTAGTTCCAGCCACCTTTCAAATCCCGTTATATCTATATAGAAAAAAGAAGGGTGAATATAAATAAATCTTTTAGACCTTGTACGCCCTCACTTGTACTGCTGAATCCACTGCTGGCAATGGTTTGGATGATACTTTTAATCTATATGTTTAAACAAATCCACATAGAGTATTCATGCAGGGTAGTAAAATTATTTTTCAATTTGCTCTCAATACCTTTTAGAAAATAGCAGTTTAAGCTTAAACCTCATTTGAGGACTTGTATTTAGTTGTTATACCAGACAGGGTAAGTGCAATTGAAAGAGAAAGATGTTTCTTAACAATAACAAACATTACTTACATTTAAAACAAGGAACAATCATGTGTCTTCTTATTAAGTCAGCATAAACTACATTAATATGCACAAATCTAGCATGCTAATGCGACATTTCCTTTCACTGATTAGAAAGTATTCTACTGGTTTTAAGCACCTTAGTATCCTTGAGTTAAAAAAAGGTCTTGTAGCAGATTAGATATTGAAACAACTGCAGTAGGCAGGCAATACATTTTGCAATACCACACACTGTCAAAGTAAAGATTACAGAAAGTGTAAACAATATAGTTTAATTTCTTGAATATTTGAAGTATTTTTAATGGAACAGTGAAAAAGATTTACGAATGAGGTCCCTACCTACTCCTATTTTAAAATTTCTAACCATTCTGATTACTTGAATTGCAGAACAGCTCAAAATACCTAGTATCGCAATTGGTACAGCTTCCTTTATAGTTCAAACTATTTGCAAGCACACAAATATTTTTTCAAAACAGATATATAAAAACCACTGCTCATTACTTTTACATGAGAATTTGCACGGCTATTTATTTAATTTCATAGGAAACTAATCATATGCTAACCTTATCGTAGTCATCAGCAGTAAATTCTCTGTCTCTCTGGAGAATTTCATGGAGTCTTGCTTTAACACGATGCTGACAGCTGCTTAAAGAATCACTGTCGCTGTCCAACAGACCATTCATATTAGCACTTTTTACCATCTGGACAAGAATAGGAGTCAGCTCACCCTCTAAGGCCAGTAGTCCCTGAAGCAAAGAATACAAATTAACCAGGCAAACAGATAAAGATGTGAATAAAAGAGTAGCTTAAAAAACCCCACCCAAATCACTAATTTAAATTCAAGACTGTATCACTTGCCTGTGGGTTAGATAAACAGAGATTTGGCAGACAATGCAGATGTTTGCATAGAAATGGCCCCAAAAAACTGCCTTGGTGTGCAGGATTGCTACAGTTGGTGCAACAGTGTCGGTGACATGGCTAGAGCATGCTCCCCAGCACCAGCTGAGTGACCCTAGCATCTCAGTTGTGCCAACATTGCTCCTGGGAGGCCATAGTTGTTCTTGGGTTGCAGGGAGTGCATGGTGCCTTCTCCCTGAGGCTCGGAGCAATAGCAGCCTGACTTGTGGGAGACATGCTCTGCTCGAGGCATTGAGACACCAGATAGTAGCTATGGGAATAGTTAGCAAACCAAATAGCATCTGGGAGGACAAATGTGAGATAGACACGGTCTTTGCAGAGACCTTACAGAAGCAAAAGGCCAAACCCTGCATGGCACAGAAGGACAACCAAAGGCTACAGTTGAAGAAGAGGTGAATGGAGGCTTCCAAAATGGAGAAGTCTGAAAACTTTTGTGATTTTTCTGGCAACAGAAGGGCTCTGAGATAAGGAAGGAAAAGGAGTGGTGTCTCCTCAGGCCTGCTAACCAAGGAGAAAGCAGGACAGATGGCTGAAATAGTTCTGCACCAACACATGCAGCATGGAAACAAACAGGAGAAAGAAGAAGTCTGAACACTTGCAGAGCTTTATGTTTATTCAGATTAGAGATGTGGTGGAATAGTTCACACGAATGGAGTTTTGCTATAGCTAGATACAGGGCCTTTTGGAAGCCAGGAAGGCAAGGAAGCAGAGTTGGGCTCTATATAAAGGAGCAGCTTGAACACCTGGACCTCAAGCAAGTTGAGATCTTATTTGCAAGGATCAGAGGACAAATAAGCACAGGGCAACATCATGGTGGGCCTCTGCTACAGATGACCTGATTTAAAAGAGGAAATAGACGAAGCCTTCTTAAGACAACTGGAGAAAGCCTCCTGATTGCAGGCCCTGTTTTCCATGGGGGCCTGTAGCCCTGGGTACCTCATGCATGGGCAATATTGCAGGGGACAAACAATCCAGATTTCTGGAAAACACCCAGGACAATTCTTTGACACAGGTTACTGACGAACTATTGAGCAGAGGCATTCCCCTGGACCTGTTACTCCGAAGCATCAGGAATGTGGAGGTCAGTGGCAGCCTCGGTAACTGAAATCTGATATGGCAGACCCTTGGTGAAGTGAACAAGACAAATAATTGCATTAGAGCCTTAGACCTCAAACAAGCAGATGTTAGCTTGTTCACAGAATCCTATGGAGGAGTGTTCTGAAGGACAAAGGTGCCCAGGACAGCCGGATGATCTCCAAAGACAACCTCCCCAAAGCACACAATGGTCTACTCTGATATATTGGAAGTCATGCAGACGGTCAGCATGGATGAAAAAGGAACACACAGAAGGTGGAAGCAGAGATGGGCTACATGGGAGGAACAGAGACACAACCTGAAAATGAGGGGTGGAATTAAAAACCTGGAGAGGCTATGGAATCTTCATTCCTGGAGATACTCAGAACTTGACTGGATATGATTCTGAGGATCCTCATCCAAACTGGCTCTGTGCTGTGTGGAGTTGGACTAGACAACCTACAGAGGTAGGAGTACCTCTCCTGTGAGGACCAGCTGAGAGAGTTGGGGTTGTTTAGCCTAGAGGAGGCTCTGGGAAGACCTTATAGCAGCCCTCCAGTACTTAAAAAGGGCCTACAGGAAAGATGGGGAGGGACTCTATCAGGGAGTGTAATGATAGGATGAGGGGTAATGGTTTTAAACTGAAAGGGGGGTAAGATTTAGATTGGATATTATTAGGAAGAAATTCTTTACTGTGAGGGTGGTGAGATGCCGAAATAGGTTGCCCAGAGAAGCTGTGGATGCCCTCTCCCTGAAAGTGTTCAAGGCCAGGCTGGATGAGGCTTTGAGCAACCTGATCTAGTGGAAGGTATCCCTGCCAATGGCAGGGGGGTTGGAAACAGATGATCTTCAAGGTCCCTTCCAACCCAAAACATTCTACAATTCTATGATTTTGGAGGTTATTACTGGAAAGGATTAAGGTACATTGCTAGGGCTGTATAATTCAAACCTGTCTGCATCTGCTCAAAGAACTTCAAATGCTTGGCACATTAATTGGACGCTTTTTCACATTGAACTAAATACTCTTTGAAAATGGATTTCTTTCAAAACACAGCCTCATTATACACTGTGGACTCTACCATAAATCTCCCCCAGTCTTCAAAAGAAAAAACAAATTTGAGAACATTAGAATTTTTAAAATTGAAAATACAATTTCACATTGTACCTTTGCAAAAGCTGCTGCAGTCATCTGAACTCGTCCCTCATCAGAAGCGTAGATTTTGAGATCATGTCGGTAAGTGCTATGTAATCGAAGTAAACCACATCCAGGAAATCCAGCATAATCTCCTACCAAACAAACATTTTGCTCAGACTCTCATTTTGCATTTGATTATCTTCAAAAGGGATTTATGCCATTCAACACATTTTTTTAATTATTATTGTATTTTTTTTTTTTTACCTTGTCCACCTGGATACATACACCTGAAAGCCCTTCCAAGCTCCTCTGCTTGAACCCTGCCTGCAGGTGTCAATTCTCCTCCCCATTTTAGAACCAGAAGCAGGGATGGCTCATTTCTTCTATTATCTAATTGCACACAGAGAGAGGAGTTTAGTAGTGAAGTATATTATAAATATATTTTTTTTTGCAAATGAACAAAAATATTTGGACTATGCAGGGCTTCAGTAAAGGATCTCTTAGTAGTTAAATTACAGAGAAAACATAAATGAAAAATATTTAGCATGAAATCTGAAGCAAAAAATAAATTGAGACAGAAAAATTAAAACAAATTGGATGCTAAATATCCTACAGTTATTTCAGTCAATAATCATGGGTCAAGGACCAGAAAAGCTTATAAAAGATTTAAAGTCAGCAGTAAATGTTGAGTAGGACTTTCCCATCCTGACCTTGGTGAATCACTGAAGTTTCTTTTCATCCTACTTTTCTGTTACAAAAAAGCAATGTTAGAATACAAATTTACTACATAGTTTTTGGTGTATGATTTAGCAGAATAAGAGACTCTAAATACCTGCCAACAATACAAATATTCATTCAAAACAACATATTCCTTCTTCTTAACATCAAGACATATTATACCGCTAGTCTGTGACTATTTAAACATACACAATATTAAGTGATTAGGTGCAAAAGTAATACAATACCTTCCTCTTCACTGGAAGTCTTTGGGCAACCATGAGGAAGATATGTTAACTGAACTTTGCGATTTATGCCTGAAAAATGCCCATACCTGAAGTAGGAACAGGGGAAAGTGAGAGAGGAAGAGGGAGAGAAACATTTTAAATATTATCCTCCAAACCTGCTATGCTCCTGTAACAGGATATAATAAATCTATGCTGGTCATTGATTTGTGCATTTGACCACCGTTTTTTGAAGCAGTGCTTAGAACAAACCTAACTCAACAAGAACAGTATGACTACAGAAATATCAACCATTCTATAATGAAACATTTAAACATACTATCTACTACTTTTTTTCACAACGTTGAACATAAAACTGAAAAAAAATAAAAAGCATTTGCAGATTGCATGAGTAATTTATCTATTCAGATCCACAACTACAGTGGCTATAAGTATCCAGAATCTGATTTGGCAGTGTAGATGGCCATTATTTTCTTAGCCAATTAAGTTCTCAAGCAGAACTCAGTATTTCAAACAATTGTCATAAATTTCAATAATAACGGTCTTTGCCCTGACTTTTTTAAAATTAAAGTTATGTACTACCATTTAGAGTTCTGAGACCCCAGATCTTTAACAAACCTTGAAGCCTTAGGTTTTTCTTTTTTTTTTTTTCTTTTTTTTCTTTTTTTTTTTTTCTTTTTTTTTTTTTTTTAAATTATTATGTATTTCAGGCTTAATATACAAAGCCTTAGTTATTTGGAATCCTCCAAGTTTGCTGTAAGTAGACAGTACACATGGTGAAAGTTTCTACTGGCTCCATCAGACTTCATTATGTCACACACTGCAAGAAGCAGACCCTGCACTCAAATACTTTAAGTTTAAAAACATGCAAGAAGATAAAATTTGAGATCAAAGAAAGTAACTTTTTCAGGTAGAAAGTATACTGAGACACTAGATAAAGCAATAAGTTCAATTTAAAAGATAAGGAGGAAAAACAGAGCCATGGCCCAGTTCTCCTCCATAATGTCAAACATGACATCCTTTCTCTTGATAACCCTTGTGCTTGAATTAATATATCATTACATATTTGATAACCATTGCAATCCAAGCAGTAACTGGTCAAACTGGTCAAAACAGCAGATACAACTTTGTTGCTATGAAGCCTGAAAATTAGACACTTACATTTCTAACACAGTCTTTAGCTGTTCAAGTTTTGCTTTGCTTTCTTCAATTTCAGAATCATTGTTTTGCCCAAGTTCTACAAGGAGTTGCCTTGCTATATCAAGCACTTCCTAAAGAAAAGAAACATAGAATTTACTTAAATAAATAATGTTCTACTTACAAAATACCACAGCAAGAAAATAAAGACAAACTTGCCTGCAACTGCTTTGGTTTTTTCAGTTTTAGTTTTCCAGATTTATATCCATCACATTTTTCAAAGAGATCAAAAAACCTTAAGAGAAGGAATAGGGATTAAAAAACACAGTTCCTACATTAAAATATTACTTGAACAAGTGGCTCTTAAACTTAAAGTGGTCTGAAATTAGCACCTTTACACTATTTGAAAAGCATGTTAAAACCTGCACTACAGAGGTCAAACCAACCTTTATTCAAATCCCATTTCCCAAGAAAATCTTCAACACATTAGAGAAATAAGAGCACTGAAAATGTTCTCTTACTGACTTGCTAAGTGTTAAAAAAGAAAGGGGGAAGATATTCTATATATCAAATGACATAATACTCGAATATACAGCTCTGTCAATGCTTAATCTTCAAGAATGACCCTGAACAGAAGTAGGGACCAAAAATACCAAATGAGCAGTCCTACACATTTACAGCATGTATCACTGAATGCAAGAATCCAGTCCCAAAACAAATTACAATTACTTTTTACTCAAATTGCACCTAATTCCAGGCCAATTATGTAAGGTACTTTATGAATGCTAACATAATGATCTACCAGAAATTCAGAGTCAAACTTTGACAAAAGTAAAAGACAAAAAGGTGGTGCAGTAAGATGACAGCTCACACAAGAACAGTTACAATAAAAAGAGAAAGACAGAAGTCACAGTCAAATGGTGAACCACAAATATTCTCTGCTGCATTATTTTGAATAAAGACATCTATAGAGACAAATGCATTTCCATTAAGACCAAGCAGGACTTTTCACAAGGCACAGCATGTGATGAAGGAAGTCTGCACAAGTAATTTGACAGTCCTGTTAGAAAGAGAGGTGCGTGCTTGTTAATTAGCTGCAACATCAGTTAGATTTAAAATAAAACAAAACAAAAAACAACTTGTATGATGCAATTCCTGCCAAATTCATTGCTTGCGCATCCCCAAGAAGTGAACTCTGCTCTAAAGCATCCAAACTAATTTTTACGAAGATTCTACTTACTTCTGATGTTTTACTTCCATTTTCATTTTTTGTTTTGGTGTTCGGTCCCCATGGCGTATTACAGCTATAACACATCTAAGCTCCATCCTGAAATTTCAAGGGTTATATTTCACAATTCTATATATGAGCGTCTTTAATATTAAAACCACCGTGAATCAGGACAATTGACAAAGTCGTAGTTATTTGACATAACTACAGAAGTGATGGAAGGATATGCAAGAATATAAGGTTAACTGAAAATGATGTAAGATATAAAATATAAATATTGATTTTAGGACTTGGGTAACTACAGAATATCTATTTTGAGTAGTTTTTAAAACAACGATTTTGAGGTTCATTAAATGACAGAGCATGTTTATTAGAAGTGCATATTAAGTTGGTGCTGGAATAATGATTAGCAGTGAAGGAAGCTATGCATAAAAGATGCTACACTTGAAAATCTGCTGTTCTATACTCAGCTTGACTAATGGTCAGAAACTCTGATTGCTGGCATAGCAATTGTGATTCCTTCCTTGTTTTCATCACACAAAACAAGCGCTCATAGGCCAAAGTGGGCACACCTTGTGAAGAGAAAAAAAAATTCACACAAAAGTTACATTAGGAGTTTGCACAATTCAGGTTTAGCTACTGTTTTCTTACATTGTCCCAGAGGTGGTTGGCACAATAGGGATGTCTTCAGCTTCCAAAGGAATCGACCATGGTATCTGAAACTGGGGAGCAAGTTCTCTCATTATGATATTTCTAAAAAAGGGGTTAAAAAGAAAAAAAACACTAAGTTTAAAGCACAGATTATACAACACATACAAACTTCAAACCAAATAGATAATATATACATGCATTCTTATCAATGTGGTTCTAGAGTACTAGCAGTCATGAGTCTCTAGATGCATATTTTTATTTTAATTGTATAATAAAAACCTATTTAAACAACAATTTAAAGCTACTACAACTGCTACAGAGACACCATGAGCCTAATGGCCCTGGATTTGTAAGAAACCTCAGTTTTTGAACTCCAGTTCCTAAAAGAGTTCCTTGGATATGATTTAGTCTTGTTCATATAAATATTCAGATACCTGACTCCATTGCCTAACTGACAGTCCCTGATAATCAGCAAGTCATTCTCATCAAAGAGTAACTGGTACCTTTAGTGGTAATTTCTCAAAAGTTTGTGACAGAACTGGAAAAATAGGTAAAGTCTCTGGTCATAACTACAAACTGCCTCCACCTACAGAAGGTTGTTAAATCTTGCTAATGTTCTGTTTCCAAAGTATTTCATCAAAATATACTGAACTTCAGATTAATATCTACATAAGAACCAGTAATACTGAGGAAAAAAATTGTGCATCTTAAAGTAGCATAAGCCAAAATTTCATTTCTAAAAAGCTCAAAAAAAATCTGCTGTTACTTAACACTGCAATGTATTACCTTAAGGAATAAAGCCTAAGGAAAAAATTATGAGATAACTTTTTTCAGAGAATTCAACAGCTACAACAATTTGAATAAAGAGAAATCAAAATGGATCTGAGAATTGTAACTCAAAAAGTGGCCTAAAACAACAGGACTACAGTTGTTATCTAGGATTTCAGCTTAGCTCTTCCTCCATTTAATAATATCCTAGACCATATGATAACGCAGAAACTCATGCTGTATCTCATCAGTGCAATCTTACTGTAACTGGCCAAAATGGGATCAGCCTACTTTGAGGGCAACATTTCATTGGCATAGAGTTCACTACCCAATTCTGTATGATTCCTTGTTATACCTTTTTTTGCTCCCAGTAGCAGAGAGAAGATACTACATCAGTTTGGATTTACCAGTATGAAACCCACAAATACACAAGTATGCACCAGCTTCAGATCAAGGACAATGTACATTAATTTGAGCACATATTAAGCAGCAGCAAGCATAACCATCCAGTGGTACTTCTCTACTTGAAAAAAATCTGAACTATTGTTAAGAACTTCATCTGGCTTTCGAAATACTTATTCAGTTAGCTTTAAGTGTTCACAAAACACTCAGACTCATATGTTTTGGGTGATTTTAGGAATAAGGAATTTATTTAGCATTTATTGATTTATTTAGGGCTCTTTAATATTTTATTTATTTTATTATTTAATTTAATGACTTATTTTATGTGATATTTCATTTATAATATTTAATTTAGGAATAAGTAGTACATAAACTACAGTCACATACAACAGAGTGAATAGGCAAAACTCCTGAAATAAATCAGTAAACTCTTACCCCAGTATCTTAGCACAATCATCATAGTATTTCATGGAGTTTTTCACAAAACTGAAGCCGTTCACATCACAGACATAGGACTGTCCATTAGCACGCAGCAAATCAAAGCCACAAACTGTTTGCTGTTTTTAAGAATAAGAGTTCAAGTAATTGATCACCTTCCTTAGGATTGCTTATTCTAAATAAACTTTATGTTTTATATGGTATTCATCTGAAAACATGACAAAAATATGACAGATTTTATACTTAGTACCTTTTGCCAGTTCCATGTTAGGTTTGCTCATGTCATGCAAACGTTTCCCTATTTTTAACTTTATATCCCCAACTTGATTTTACCCTTCCTACATATCCCTAGCAGTACCAGTACTGAAGGTCAAGGTCACATGTGCACAAACTTAACCTTCAAGATTTACAGCATAAGCAATGATAGGCCTACAAATTCCCCATTCTGACAGTGGTTTCCCCCTACACATAGTTTTTAAGGGTGGCAGGCAAGAAATGACAAAATATTGATAAAAATATTTTTGTCCAAATTTAAATTTGACAGGATATTTTTGACATTGACATAATATTGACATTTTTAGTACAGGATACTAGATGCTATTTCAACAGATTAGTTTTTTAGATCTCAAAGCCCACTTTGCTAGGTGATAGAGGTTCACAGCCTACACGTTCCAGAATGCCATCATAGTTACACACAGGTAATGAGACAGACTGCAAGACAGCCTTGTAATAAGACAGGTGAAAGGAGGGTAAGAGATTGAATGAAGTTTTGAACAAGGAATCTTGAAACTATACAAAAATAGAAACTATCAAACACTTCAAATAAAGAAAACCTAGTCATGTCCGTACCAAATTAACATTTAATTGGGCCCAATGTAAACACTAGGTAACAAAAGTTACAAAAACTTGACTACTGAAATTGTGGTTTACTAACTTACAGACCATTAACAAAATGTGTGAATGTATTATACATAGAACAGATACACTGTGGACTAGCAAAGCACAACAGCAATATGTGAATTCAGGAAACTTACGCAACATAAGCAACCCATCCAGAACTTTTCAATGCATTAAAGGAAAAATTCTTCTAGATTAAAAAAAAAATGTGGATGTGGAAGTTCAACTTTTCACCTTCCTATGAACTCCGCAGCAATTATCACTGCTGTCTCTGTGCACTAAAACCCTATGGAAGCTTCATGTAATAAACAATTAATACTAAATGTTTGATCAGATAGGAAAGTAATCAGCTTACTTTAAAGGCAAGGCATACTTTCCAAGCAATTAACTTCTCTCTTGCATTCAGGATGACTGGATACCTCACTTCTTTTCCTTCACTATCTCGTTCTACCTTGCCATCCAGAGCTGGAGACTTCCGGGCTTCAGCATGAGCATAGTCTGGACCTACTGTGTACACCTTTATTGAAAAACAGGAACTCTTGATTCAGTGTAATTTAATTACATTACATATATGCATACATCTTGCTAAATTTATTTCAATTGTGATAATAACTTTAAAAGATACTAGCTGCTTTCATCATTGATAAGGTCACTCTAAAGTACCTTCCTCAATACCATTCTCTGCCTTCAGAAAAGACCCATCATTTACTGACAACCTAGGATATAGCAAGAGGAAAAAACAGCTGGAGCACAGGTAAAAAAAATAGTAATTATAAAATTTGATGAATAAAAATTAATTTCTTAATTTGGTGGTACAGAGGTAAAGAATAATGTTTTCCCCTCCAAAACATCTGCAGAACTTGGATAGCAGACTAATTTGAGAATTATTTCAGTTTACTTATTAAAATCTGGCTGCAGGATTAAGTGATTCTCTTCCTTAAGTGTGGCACAGTGCAACCATCTGAAGAGTATAGCTCATGAAAACACAGCAACTTAAAACCAGGGAATTTTTCTGAAAACATAAAACGAGCATTCCCCTCATGTATCACGAAGTGGAAGAAGTTGACTGCAATTCATAAAAGGGCTCTTTGGCCTAAGATTGGATTAAATCTCACACACTTTAAACCTCCACTTTTTGTCTACATACAGTGATCTCTCATGCATATTGTAAAACATTTCTTTCACATGTTTTTGTGATGGGCTTAAAATAGCCAGAACTAACACAAAGGGAAAGAAAGCAATCTCCATACATGGCTGGCTTAACACCTATTCTGTTATTGCTCTATTTTAGTTCTCTTTTATGATACCTAATCCTTACATCTGTTAAGAAAATAAACAAACAAAAGAGTGAAAATAATTACAGATAAGGTCAGTGCATTATTTTCTGTAATTTCATATAATTTTAGTAAGTAACTTTTGTTTATTAATTAGAATACTAAGATAGTTGCTAAAATCTATTTCAACTACAGCTTTCTTTGTAACCTCCAGACAAAACATCTAGGCAGCATCTATCTGTTTACACAGGAAAGTATATGCTGTTCTGGCACTAACAGAATACAAAAAAGAAAGACAATGTGTTGGGTGATAAGCCTCTAGCACTTGATTCCAACAACATAAGCAAAGCTGCTCCACGTTACAAGTACTGTGTTTAGCTAGAATAAGAATTACATTCTTTACTTATGAACTGTATCAAAACTTCATTAAAATTAATCCTTGACACAAAGATATACTTCCATCTTTAAAACTGACAAACTCTTGGAGCACTTGATTGTTCTAAATATAAATAAGAAGGCGCAGTTGTCATACCTTCACATCAGTGCCATCTGTAGGCATGAATTCCTCATAAATATAGGAGCCTGTTTTTCTCACACTGCTTTCAGGGGAATAAACACTGCTTCTGCTGCCAATCTGAAATTAATATTTTTCTATTAATAAACTCATAGGGTACCGCCTGAGAAACTTTAAAGGTCCTTAAATTAACACACCTGTACGAAGAAAACACTTTCTTTACCAAATGAAGCACGTAGGTTTTGATTGTTCCCAAAAGATTTTTATAAGATTCTGAAAGTGCACTGATAGTGTATGCTTCTTTAACCTATAAGAATCTGCAGTGGCTGACAATCTACTGCAAGGAACACGGGTCTTCATTCAATCTACACGTTCTCCTGAAATTAATTTCTCTGATCTGCCACTACTCCCACACAAGGACAACACAGGACATGACAAAACAGGTCCCAGCTAACAGACGGATAGGACAGAATTACTCTGCAATTCTGTTAGACATCTTCAACTTTTCAATAGCTTTAGTGCAATACCCTCACCTTTCGAAAGAGCCTCTGGCTTCCACCCCCAGCAGATGTTGGATAATAAATGTAAACATTGTGGTCCTCAGCACTAACTGGCTTTTCTACAAAAGGCTTTTGGAAAACTTCTCCGTTCACTTCCACATGATCTTCTCCTTCAATCAAGTTGCATTCTGAAGAAACAGTGCGAACAACAGAGATGTAATAATATATTCATGGAATGAAATTATTAGAGATTTAGGGTAATCTTGTAGGTTGAAATAAAAAGATTACATTACATTTTTGGTTCACTGATTCGTTAGTGACTGTACAAAGACTTGATGACCATGTGCTGAACATGCCTGCTGTACGACATCTGTATTATGTTACTCTAATACTACATTCCAGGATTTCTGTTGATTCCCTTAGTGTCAGACCAGAAATCGTCTCCTACAGATGCATAAGCTTACATGGGTGGTATTTTTTTGGAAATGTTTTGAAGACGGGGTAGGACTGTTTAGGGCCTTTCTTTGAAATAGCAGGGGGATGGCAGATCGACAGTGAACATGGTGTGGTACCAGATGCAATAGTACTTTTAATAGGCTGAGAACTGTCTCATACTGTGTGATTGATGCACCCTGCACAGATGATTAGGTCCTCTGGAATCAGAGACCAGGAATCTCTTCGCTATTGGTTCACTCCGTGCAGCAGCTTTTATTTGACTTCTGTAACATAAATGAGTCCTTTTCCCCCTAGATTATGCAGACATTTTAACCTAAAATTCCCTACCTCTTAAGAACTATACCACAGTAATACTTCAATTTTCTTTATTTTTTCTTATCTCTTACTCTTGTGTCTTGACCTGTCATTGCAATCTCCTATTGTTGCTGTAACTTTTCATTTTAGCAGAAAAAGTGGTTATGTTTGTTTTCAGGTACAGAAAAAACTAGTTCCAATTTATATTCAGAGTATATCATCTGCAGATCAATCTGGACTAGACTTCCCTTACACGGTTACCTGTACTTAGAAAGGAAAGTATTCAGTAGCCTGACTTGTTTCTGTCAATATTACTTTCCTAAGTAAAATTACTAATTATTGTCCGTAATGTAACATCATGAATGCTGCTATCTTTGGTGAGATATTAGAATCTCAGCTTGAGTTTGGAGGCCTTATATTCTAGTTGTTCTATGATGGCTGTAAGAGGATTGTGACCCCAGGCTTCAGAATCAAGCTTTTCAGATGCATACTTGTACTGCCTTTGGCTGAGATGATGTTAATTTTCTTCACAGGAGCTGGTATGCTGCTATGTTTTGAATTTGTGACGAAACCAGTCTTGATTATGTAGTTATTGCTGAACAGTGCTTACATAGCCTCAACACCTTTTCTGTTTCACATACTGCCCCCATAGCCAGTAGGGGTTAATCTACAACAATACTTGAAATATTGGAGGAGAAATCAACCTTTGCACCAATGAATTAATTGTCTGGCAAGTGAAACTTAGCTGTCCGATACGCATGTATTGTTCTCCAGCGGAAACAAAGAGATGCCAATGGTTGATATTTTAGTCATCAGTTTTTACCTTGGGGATTGTTTGGATCACGGTTCAGAACCGCGTAGCGAGGAAGTAAAATGCCTTCAGCTTTAAGAATACCGTATACTTCTCTCCTAGAAGAAAAGAAGTTGCACAGTAAGGCAGCAAATCCTGACAATATTTGTATTTTACAGTCCATAAGTAAGGGAGGCGAAAAATACATAGGTGGTTTTTTTTGAAATACACAGTATAAAATTACATATATAATACTCTACTTATTAATATAATGCTTTAAAGGTCACTTACACAGCTGTACATTTGCAGTGATCTCATCAATATCAATAAAAATGTAATTTGCTATGCCAGTCCTGTCTTGTCCACTCTGCAGTGCAACAGCAATTTAATAGAACAATTCCCTTCTTAAAGGAGATTATTAACATGAAGCATTGAAAAAGTTTATACAGGACAGCAACTGCAGGCATCCAAAATAGCAAGTCTTCTCACTGTTCAGAAGGTTCCAATGTTTATCTGTTTTGGTCACTATTGTTTTGTTAATATTTGTTATGCATGATTGCAACCCCAAAAGAAAATTCACTTTGAATAGCCACATGATCTTCGAATACCAACTACTGTTAAGTATCCACTCACTTAACAGAAAAAAAGACCTTTAGTAAGCCACATGAATTCTACAACTATAGGAGGTTGTACAGTTGCAATACATAGCCATGCTATACATATTTTCTGAGTTTAAACTTTTTTATTTGCTAAGCTTTAGACAAACGTATCACCAAATTTCTACCTTGATAAATCTTCAGATGTATCAATATAAAAGCAGTAAAAGAAAAAACACACCTAAAGACATATCCCAGAAAACTATGCATACATTAATAAAACATAACATTCACTGTAATTTTATTTAGAGTACTACACTGGAACTGTTCCTATGCAATACCAACAGATTCTCACAGTCTCTGACTTAAAAGTAGCTTGCTGTTTACAGTTAATTAGTGTTACTTACCTGTCTTGTATGTGATACTGCATATTCAAGTCATTGATTATGAATGGATTCCTGAGTTTTGCATAGGCAACTGCTTTGTCCAGTGGAAATCCTAAAATATTTATTAAGGCAAATAAATTAAAACTACAAGACACAATAGCAGTAAACAGTTTGGAACTTTCATATTCAAGCTTTAGAGTACAACCAGATATATGGCTGAAGTCGCAGGCTGCTCCCTCAACTATAGACACATGTAACATCAGCTTAAGACAATCATGAAACTACAGCCTAATTTCTGTACAGGCTGCCAAAAGTAGTGGTCCTGTCTCCAATTCCCCCCTCCTTACTCCACATGCCCTCCACTTCCATAGGGCCAGAACTAAGGCTTTTATTGCCTCTGCCTGAAAATATTATTTTTTATTTCGGTCTACTCGTCTTCACTGTCCAGCCCCACAAAAAACCCTACATATTAGCAGAGATACATGAACAAGTGGCCAGAGACCCAACACTCCCATTGAGAAAGCAGCATGACTTCACAGTTATTGGACCAAGTAAATATTAGATCACCACCTCCACTGGCTCCACAAATATTTACCAATGGAATAGCTATTCTAAATACCATGTCAGATAGGACTTTCTCAAGCAACGAAAACAGTATAATTTAAAAAGCTTGTATTTTAAAAGTTAGTTGTATTATATTTAACAAGACAAATGAATCGTTTCCTAGGGAAATCCAATAAAACTACAAGACAAAAAAAAATAAAAAGACCCTCAAACTAGTTAAAGTATTTAGATGTCAAAAATGTTTATGGAATCATTAGAAGATTTACCTTTAGAATGAAAAGAAATGAGACAGTCACATAAAGGCCAGTTTTCTACTGGCTCATTCAAAATAACATCCTCTTCAAATATTACCACAGTTATGTACTTAAACATGGAGAGGCGTTCAAGAATCTCTTTCATTGGTTTGGACTTAGATTTCTTAGCCATTGAACAAATCCCAACTGCAATTTGTCTTTCTGGTGGCTGAAGGGGGGGAGGGGAAAAGCAATTATTATTTTTAAGTTTTCTCAGAACACAATAGGGTTTTAGCAGCACAACACTACAGCAGATATTTCATGTTAAAATTAATGTACTACATTTTATTTAGTTTTTATTCAGGTAAATTGCTAGCAAGTAACAAAATGCAGCATGACAGCATGCCACACTGCATCCTTATGAAAAGTGCCACAAAAAAATAAAACAGTTCAATAGCTTTACACTACTTTTTGTGAGTATCATATCAGGAACAAATACACAGGATCAAAATCTAAGTCAGAAATGTCAAATGTGAATGAAATCATACTTATGGCTTGCTCTGAAATTAACTAGCAATTCATTTTTAAATGATTTAATTTTTCTATATCTACTTAGTAGTCACAAGGCTTCACATCTTATTACCTAATATTACAAGTGAATTATGAAAAGGAAAACTAGTAAACCAGAAAATAATATTCTAGATTTCTGAGCTATTTTGTGCATAGGCATTTTCACTCTTCTTCCTTATACTTTCTTTCATGTTATAAGCCTTTAAAAATTTCTTTCCTCCAGTGATATTCCTAAGTGCAACAGCCAACCTACTCTTTTTACAAAGAAAAAAAAAAAAAAAACAAAACAGAACAGAGCAATCCTTTATTTCAACTTACTGTTCTTTTAAGACAGCCAATTACCTTCCTTTGCTAAAATACACTGACTGAATTAAGCTGTCTGAGCTGCTAATTTTGCACTACTTCTCTGCATTTCCAAATTAATCATGGTGAAGTGCTTTATTAACACTTCCTTGCATTTAAATTTTTTAGACATGCTTGCAATCAGTGAAAATTTAATCTGACTATTCCGTAACGTGAAATGTTACAGACTAAAAGAACAGCAAAATACAGCTAAAAAAATTACATGACTACTCATGCATAATAAAATTAAGAGTTTGTCTTAAACTAAAAACTGGTAAGCACCGTGCTAAAATACAATTCAGAACACTCTGCAAGGATAATAAACTAAGGTATAACTTAAGACTGATTTAGCATGCACTTTCTATACACCAAGACAAGGAAGAAGAATGAAAACGTGTCAGATCTTAATGAAAGTGGCAGTAAGATAAAAAAAGAAATGTTGAGTCTGATCAAACTGAAAAATCAGAAGTTAAGTCTACAGCTGTTGACAACACACACAAAGGAAAAACTCGTGATCATTTTTTGTTACTAATTATCCAAATAAATAAAATGAAGGCTTATGCCATGAAGTTCATTCGCAGAGTCCAAATCAAGTCTGCAAAGCTGGCACACCAGCCTCAGCTGTCCTGAAACTGTATTAAGGTCAAGCACATCTACTTCAAAGTTCAAGGTACACTTACTTTTCAGGTGTGCTGCATTTCCAAACATGACTGAGAGATCATTATCTGAATATGAACAATTTCCCAATTCAGAACACTGTTTCAATTTTAGAGTTTTGTGATCTAATGCCATTTCAAAGTAAAATAATGCTAGAGAACATACAGAATAGTACACATATGCCCCTACAGTACATACAGAATCATACTCTTCCTCCTCTTCTTCCCCATGGTCATAGAAGTGTTCATAATCTGTAGATCTGGCTGAATCCAGTAATTCTTCTCCATCTTCTCCACCCACAAAGAATCTAGGAGGATCATTCTCTGTTGCACTAACAGACATGGTTACAAGATCTATAGAGATCTATGTAGAAACTGCAGCCATTTTGGCTGGTGAGATACTGGGCATGTTTCCTGCTGACTTGGGAACACAGAAGTCCCCTGCTCTTTGATGTTGCTTGTGTGGCGTTGCCACTGTGATGACGTTGTCTGCCAGACACTGTTTAACTGGTATCATCTGCTCATTATTGGTTTGAGTTGCTGCTTCAAGAAACCCACAATAGGCTACTGCTTCCCTGAGATGACAGAGCAACTGTTTTACCTAAAAGAAATATCCAAACAAATAAACAACAAAAAGAAAAAACACACTTTATAAAGGCACATAAAAATAAACCCTTCTCATTTATAAAAAGCATTTGGACATTTACATACCTCTGAGCAAAGCATCAGAAATAAAACCATGCACACCACACACAGTCTACACTTTTACATTTACGTTTAGAGCAGGGGGAATAATTTCAAGATATTTTCAAACTACTGACACAGACATTTTAAAAATAGACAAATTCACAAAAGTAAGAACTGTCAAATGCAATTTTTCCTAAATTAAGAAAGGTAGAGTGCAGAGTGTATCTTTTAGACAAAAAATAGAACAAAAATCTTCTCCAATATTTGCGATGTTTAACTCACCATCCCTGTCATCAGCTGTTTTTCCCCCAAAGTTTCCTGATCAAATGGCAATGGCAAACAGACAAAAATGCTAATGAAAACTACAAATCCTCCATTAGCACTATTCTTAAATAGAAACCTCTTAAGCAGAATAGAAGTCTTCACTGTGAAAGCAGAATATATGTGCCAGCTTGATGGTTTCTTATTTATTTCCAACAAAGCGTTGCTTTATTTTTGCACTGAAAAATTAGTATTTACAGAGATGTACACTAGCACTGCCTTCTGTCAGAAGTACTTCTAATGTACTAGTGAAGTGAACACATATTCTACCCTTTTAACTAGTCATGTGAAAATAAAGTCTTGGCCAAATAACTTGTATACAGAAACAGAGACTCGGAGCTCAGTGTTCTGTTGTTTTAACTAGGTAACTGTTCTTGCTGTAAGTTGTGCATGACTTTATACCATTAATTATAATCCATTATTACTATCTAGAAAACTAATAAGCAGTTACTTGCTTAAAAGCTCATCTGATCAAATGCTTTAGGTTAAGTTGTTTATTAGTCAGATCGTTACATAAGTGCCATTCAACAATGATGTCTCAGCAGAACTGAATTTGTCTTTAAATATCTGTCAAAATGACTTTGGCTGTTCTATGAACAAAGTGAAGCAACAGTAAATTCCCAATGGTGACCAACCATTCAGCTTCCTGTGAAAGAGGGTGGTAAACAGAGCAAAAGTTACCCAGAAAGAATTTGTCGTAAGTCAGAGAGCAATAGGTTAAGTGTGGGTAAACAATACAGCTGTTTCAGATCCAGAACCTAAAGCTAAGGTCCAAACAACAGATCCTGGTGTGACAGCGGGGGATTAAAAAGATTAATTTCTTAAACATATTTGTTATGTATCTGCTCTCTTTCAATTCATCTAATGAAAAATTACTTTCTCTTATACTGTGAAACTGCAGCCATTTGTCCTTCAAGCAACAAGAACAAAATGAAATTTCAAACACCTAGTTCATCTTGCTCCTATGAGAGTTAGAAATTAGGTATTGAGATAAATCAATCCTGTTTATGAAAGGCTGAAGAAAGCAAGCTTTTCAAATCCTATTTCTAAAAAGCTTCAGAAAGGCAGAGGTTGTTGCCAATACACTAGCAACTAACACGGAGTCTTGAAATGGTATTAAAAGCAAAAAAGACCCCAAAAAACTTGTAAAGCCTAAAAATGAAGTTTAACAGTTCCTCTTGCATCAGCTTCCCCTCCCACCACCCAAATTCTGTAAACTGGAAACAAGTGTCTTAACAGCTTTTTAAAGCCTAAGGTTTTCTCAAGAAGGAAAAGCAACCACTTGAAGCAGCTAAGCAGGAGGTCATCAAAGTAGGTTTTTTAAGCTTTCTTTCCCCTACCTATTCCTGTAGTGCACTTTGTGAGAGCAGCAGAAGTTGTGATGTTTGTGTGCAACTAATGACTAGCTATTTCATGAGGATCTCTGGCACTACCTGAGTCTCTCTAACCCAAGGTGATTACTTCTCAAAGCAAGTAGAAACCATACAAATAAAGACTGAAGGAAAAGCACAACATACTTGGCTACAAATGACACAAAGATACAACCTGACAAGCTTAATTCCCTAAGAAACCTATCTGAAACTTAGTGTTTTTCTACCTTCCTAACTCAAGAACCTGGAGAGCATTGGTGTTATCGGTGGCAAGCAGACCTATCAAGTGGAGCTTCACTTGTGGAAAACAGACTTTGAACAGTCACATAGACTGCTTGGAGTTGACAGATTAATTTCTGCAAGGTTTATTATGTCGTTCTCCTGTCTGGAGGTGGATGAATTACTAGATTGCCACTCCATGCTATTGTCACTAGCCCCAGAGTTTTCAGACAGTTTGTAAAAATAAGACCAAAGACACAGGATCAAGAAAAGATACTGACAATTTTCAGGCTTGTAAACCACTGCATGAACTCATTTAATTGCATATAAATTGGCATTCTGACTGCTGATGGTTACCAGCTTATCTCCCAGACAGCACAGCTGTAAGCTGCTGTCACTAGCATAAATTTGAGTCAGGATATAATGAATGAATTATTTATTTTTTAGAATAAACACTTTTAGAGATGGGAATTGAAATTCTTTCTCTCCAAATGCTTTAGCTACTATAAAAAAATGAGGAATCCCCTTCTTTCTTGTGGTGTGTGAAATAAAAAGAGTCCAAGAAAAGAGACATGGAAAGAGAAATATGAGAGTAAGTGACTGCAACTACAGTGAACAACTTACACAAGTCTCCTAAAAACATCTACAGTTATCTGACATCAAAAATGTAGTAAGACCATGCTTGGATAAAAATGTGGTTCTCAAGTTGTACACCAAGGAGAAATAATAAATGGCAGAGCAAGAAGATGGAGCTGTCTTCCTGCCCCAGAAGTACTGTCAGTGCTAATGGAAGAAACTTCTAACACATAGTTCTCTATGCAGAATTCCATCTTGCTGCCCCTGGAGCAGAGAAGAGTCTTCCCAGTACCATTTTTCTGTATTAAGAAGTGAGCAGCAGCAGCAATAGAGGGGCAGAGACACCCTATGTTAGATCCTCTCGTACTTAGTGCATGAGCATAAGCCTCACCATATAGTGATGATTACGTGCATGCCTCAACCATGGAAGATTGCAATGTAAGCAAGACAAAACCCAAAGCTTCATGTTGGAATATATGCTGGCCCATTTCCAAAGAGATACATTAAGAACATCCAAGCAACAATCTCCTACGGTGCAATGACCTTTGCACTGTAAAGGTGCAAAAGGTAAAATGAATTAAACTATGTTCCCTTTAAACCTCAGCTGTTACACAAGGCTTCTGTTTTACAGCTTACAGATAAAAAAATCTCTGCGAATTTTGAAAAACACAATTTAACTAACAGTGTTGTTTCTTAAAAGGACTTCCAACCAAATGTATGCCCTGTTCATTCCACCTGTCCTAAAACTTCCTATTCATGACCACTGCATGACAAGTCTTGGCCAAAAAAAAAAAAAAAAAAAAGTTTAAAGAAAACAGTAAATCTGCTCATTTTACATTCTCATCTTAAAATAAACTCATCTTGGTTTTTCCCTAATAAGTTAGATAGCACTAAAATAGTGCACTGCAAAGAAGTAAAAAACCTAAAGTTTAACTGCTATCACTTACTAGTGGAAGGATTACAAAAGAACATTCTAAATATATAAAATGACACATAGACAAACTTAACATTAACGTACAAATAGTGCTGTGTTTGAATCACAGATTTTGGTAGCCTGCTAAGCAACCCAAGTCCAGTGTTCACTCCAGCGATGTACTACAGACTTTTTTCCTAACAGAACATTTCTCCACTTCCACAAGTATATTCTAAAAGAATTCCACAAGTATATTCTAAAAGAATAAGCCAAAATGTAGTCCTTACTAAGTGTTAACAGATATTCCCACAAACAGTTTTCATGTCCCCATTCCACATGTTTCAGCAGCTCAGGAATCCAGCCCTGGTGTTTCCCATATTTACTTAGACCATAAAGACTAGTATTCCACTAACTGTCAGCAACGAATCAGCTCAACATAGCAGCAGTGGTCTAAACAGTCATGTAAAAGAGGCTCAAAGTTTTAACAGCTATGTTACAAATACTAATAAAGAAATATACAACTCCTGTATAAACAGAAGCATTTCACCAGGTTTTCTTTTGTGTCGCTACAGCTGTCAGAAGACCAAATATACACTGCCTTTACTGCACGCTAATGGAAACTAATGGAACAAAACTAGAGTAAAAATGCTTCCTCATCTGTTATCTCAAGAAGAAAACCCAACACATTACACATTAAATAGCTACAAAACATTTCTAAATCATGAACCACTCAGGAAGACAACTTTTGGAAATACCATTATAATAAAACAACTACAAAACACTTTGTGACATTTACATTGTGGAATTTAACACATAGGTAACTGTACAAGAAGCACAAGTGGTGCTCATCTGTTACATGATTCTGTACATGTATATACCCATAACAATAACAAAACAGCCCACTCCCCTGCACCCTCTCCCCGTATTGAACAGCCTACCGCGGTATTCAAACTGTGTCCATTACCAGCTTCCTCCAATTAAAATTAAGGAGTTAAAAACCGAATGATTTTAATAGCAATTTTTCAGGTAGTATCAGTGAAATGACAAAAAACTTTCAACATCTTCCTGCTAGAACTGCTATACCTAACATTTTCATTAACAGTACATTTAAAAGCAAAAATGTTTGCCTCACTCCTGCTGAGGCATTTTACCTGTTTTAAAATTCCAATTCTGCAACGTGATTTATGGTGTAACAAACCACCAGAGACAGCCAGTTTGTTGGGTTGTTGGTGGAGCAGAAAGCATGGGAGAGGGGGCAAAGGGGAAGCAGAGGGGAGACAGGAAGAAGAAAGAACTGGTGGAATCTGAACTCTGAGAGAGCCGACAGCAGCGACTGCTATCCTGAGTGCTCTGTGTGGATGTGTAACACCTTTCTACAGATGATTCAAAGAAACTTGGTAATAACAGACTTAAATGTGAGACTGGAGAAGTACCAACAAGGCCCATGCTCAAGAATAGCATTTCCTCAGGTCTGACAGATGACCAGGAAGAGAAAGGAGACAGGACAGGCAGAAGGCAGAAAAAGAGGGAAAGGATGTCAAGACACAGAAGCTGCTGGAGACAACACTGGGAGCAAACCACATGACTTGTTTACTGCTGTACCTTACACAGCAAAAGATACATATCCTTTCCAATTTACTTAAATATTCAATGTCTACTGTGTCACGTAGTCAGTAATACAAAATATTAATATTTACACACAGACGTTCTGTCCTACCACACATCCTGTGAAGTGGTGAGTAGCAGCTGTCAGCCCATTACTGAGATGGACTAAATCTAAAAAAAAAGATGTAGAGCAGCTCTATCCCAATATCCCTCAAACACAAAGAATATTGCACAAGAAAAAAAAAAAAAAGAAAACAATCCAAATGAAACAATAATCACAGAAAATACAAAGGGATATGAAAGTTTCCAATAATTACTGGAATTTGCAAGGTCAAGTGGTATAATGTGCTGATTATGAAACATGAAACTGAGAAAAGCTGTTAGCTCTCCTCATTAAATGCAAACTTCAACAACAGACTTAAGAAGTTTATCACCATCTTCTGTAACTCAGCTCTGCTCAATAACATGAGGCAAGGGATTGTGCTGATGTACAACAGAACAGCCAAGAAACAGGCTAAAAAAGGTAGCAAAGGATAAAGATACAATTATAAAGGCTACACTACACAGCTACAGGAACTAAGTCACCTGCTACAATCTTGCATTAAACAAACATCAAGCTCTAGGTTTCACAATACACTGACATCTTCCCCCATCATAGGTAACCTACACATTCATACAAGCTTTTCTAAAGTTTCTTTTTCATTCTATAAGTATCTTCACAGGAAACCAGATGCAAGATTTAGTCTGCCTTCCCCCCCAAATCAAGATAGGTAATCTGCAAAGTATCAGAAGGCAGGGCAGACCACTGCACATTCCCCTCTCCCCTGGCAGGCAGTGTGGCATGGGCGAAAAGTGGTAGGCACCCACCCACAGGGATTCAATAAAATAAAAACAGCCCTTCTCTCCATCTCTACTCCATTCAAAAGCAGCTGACTTTATCCACTCCATCCAGGTGGCTGCAACCCACTCACCCTCCTCCCAGACTCTCCCTGGACTCCATCACAACTTGCTCCACTGCACTCCCGCACAAGGACAGCCACACCTTTACTACCTTCCTCTCCCCGCACCAAGAACCCTGCACCATTTTTGTCCCATCTAGACTCCCAGTCCAATGTGTCACCACTACTAGCTCTACCTGCTAGTCCCAGTCTCCGCCTTTACAGGGAATGGGGTAGAGCAGTCTCCAAAATCTGTCAGGAAGTGATGACACGACAAGAACTTCTCCCAAAAGAGAAGATGAAGAGTAACCTTTATTTGTTGCTTTTAGCCAGCCACTTGATTGTGCCTACAAGCCAAGCACAGCTCTCAGCCTGTCAGATGAAGAGCCATAATCTATGCGAAATGACAACTGAACATTCTAAGTTCTTTCCATTCCCAAGAACATTGCAAATATTTTGTACAGTGTTCCAAAAGCATTACTATGTAGTACTTTATGCATTACTCCACCAGAAAAATTACAGTAGCTCCCATTCCAAAACAGACTACTCACCTTTCAGTTTTGCTCTACTGAGACCTGAAGAAACATTCTGAAGAATGAAGAGGAGCTGTGAGTCTTCCTTGCCAGGTAAGTGCTTGTATTAGGTTTATGTGGCAAGGCTTTGGTAGCGGGGGAGCTGCAGGGGTTGCTTCTCTGAGAAGACACCAGAAGCTGCCCCCATGTCGGACAGAGCCAGTTTCAGCCAGCACCAAGATGGGCCTGCTGCTGCCCAAAGCTGAGTCCATCTGCGACGCTGGTGGTGCCTCTGCGATAACATTTTTAAGAAAGGGTAAAAAACACTGCACAGCAGCTGGGAGAGAGGAGTGAGAAAATGGGAGAGAAACAGCACTGCAGACACCAAGTCAGTGAAGAAGGAGGGGGAGGAGGTGCTCCAGGCACCGGAGAAGAGATTCCTCTGCAGCCCATGGAGAAGACCATGGTGGGGCAGGCTGTCCCCCTGCAGCCCATGGAGGACCCCATGCCAGAGCAGGTGGATGTGCCCTGAAGGAAGCTGCAGCCCGCAGAGAGCCCACGCTGGAGCTCCTGGCAGGAGCTACAGCCCCTGGTGAGGACCCCTTGCAGAAGCAGGTTTTCTGGCAGGACTTATGACCCTGCAGGGGACCCACGCTGGAGCAGTCTGTTCCTGAAGGACTGCGCCCCGTGGAAAGGACCCACGCTGGAGCAGTTCATGAAGGACTGTCTCCTGTGGGAGGGACCCCACACTGAAACAGGGGAAGAGCATGAGGAGGAAGGAGCGGCAGAGACAAAGCGTTATGAACTGACCACAATCACCATTCCCCATCCCCCTGCACTGCTTAGGGGGATGAGGTAGAAGAGCTAGGAGTGAAGTTGAGCCTGGGAAGAAAGGACGGGTGGGGCAAAGGTGTCTGTAGATATTTTTCTTATTTCTCATTATCCTACTCTGTTCAGTTGGCAATAAATTAAATTAATTTTCCCCAAATCGAGTCTGTTTTGTCCGTGACAGTACTTGCTGAGTGACCTCCTTGTCCTTATCTTGACCAATGAGCGTTTTGTCATATTTTCTCCCCCTGCCCTGTTGATGGAAGAGGAGTGATAAGAGTGGCTTGGTAGGCACCTGGTGGCCAGCAAAGGTCAACCCACCACAGTGCTCCAAATGTGTTTCCTGGGCAAAAAACTATTGCGCTGTTACCTGCACTCCATCTTCAGCACTAAAGTAGACGTACAGGTGCTTTTACCCACACTTTTTTCAGCTTGGTGGTTAGGACATTTTTCTGATGTCCTAACAGAAAACAGGGACTTGAAACCAGAGACAGGAGGGAACAGAAACAATATTTGTCCTGTTCCATTCAACTGTTCTAACAATTAGGCTACCATAATACAATTTCACTTTCCCCATACACCACTAGTTTTCTAGTTTTCACCTTTAAAGGTGGCCACTGGGTTTCTTTTTAGAGGAGAGGGCTTGCTGCTCCGGGTTCCAAGCAGAAGGCAGGTACCTAATGTGCAAAATCTTACCAGTGAGACATCTACACTCTCAAGCAACAGGAATCCAGGAATACCCACCTTACTGGCATTTCCTACTGGAAACAACTCTTGTCAGTGTTACTTATGGGGCACTTACATTTCTTGAAATGCTATACAGCTAGACTAGCCAACTAACTGCAGTTGCCTAAATCTTCTCCCAGGGATCTGAATTATTTTGCAAGAACTGTGCCACCTAAATATTTGTGCCTAAAGCAGGATTTCAGTCTGACCCTCCATACGACAACAGCTTAGCCTAGGGGACCGAAAACTTAAGAGCTGTACCGTGCCATGTGAACCAGGATTTTGTTAAGAAGCCAGCTTTGCAGCAAGGAAAGACATGCCTTTTAGGTTGTTGATGAATGAGATTTCTAGTCTCAAAGCACAACTGTTATAGTTTCCAAACAGTAATTACATGGCTGATTTCCCCATGTTTGCTTTATTTCCTAGTAATTATACAGTTAGTTAAGCAAAATATTTCCAGTCACGTAGAATTACCAAACTTAAAGTGAGATAACTTTTCAACGCAAGTATCTTAATCTTTCCCTTACCAAATTCTTTGCTTGTAGAACTTATTTTCCCCAATATCTCACCAGCAGAAATGTGACTTTTCAGCATATGTAATGACATCTCTTGAGTTTCAGCCCCAAACACTGCCCTATCACAGGGCATCTTTCAACTCTTTAGCAGTCATAAACTGCAAAACGAACCATTACCATCCTTCAAGAGAAGTGTCAGAACAGCCTTAGAAGTCTAGAAAAACCTGCCTGGTAAATATCACTGTCTTGCCTTTGAGATAGAAAGGCAGTATTTTTTTAAACTGGTAAACACTACTACAAACTGACATTTGGCATGCGTTAAAAGTGTCTCCTGCACAGCCACAGAACAGATAACCTTCACATTCATTCACCTCCAAGCTCCTTTCTAAATCAAACCTTGTCAAACACATCACATAAAACATTTATATTTGTGGCAAGCCTGAACGTTTCAAGAAAGGCTGGCTTCCAAACTTTCAGAGATCTCACTCAAAGATGTCAAAATAGCTTCTCCATATTCTCACAAAGAACTTGCTACTTCAGCTTTGTAGACAGGAGAAAGTTTTTGCAAAGATGAGAAAGTTTTTGCAAAAAATTCGGTATCAAAGTTCATTAGGCTCAGCTTCTGGAGGCCTGACCTGTTCTAACCACAACTGACAGAAGGATGAAACTTTCTTCCACAGAAAGAATCAGCCAACCAAGACAAGCCAACCAGTATAAAAATTCATATTTCTCACATGTTGAACTGTAAAAGAAGCATATTACATCAGTCAAATCCTTATACCAAAAACAGTTCTACATAGCAAGAATAGTTTTGTTATTGGTTGAGTCAAAACTTGTTGAAAGTGGTAGGTTTAGCTGTCTCTTTACAATCATGAACATTTTCACCAAAACAAAGGAAGATTCTATGGGAATTTTGATACCGCAGGCAAAAAAAAGATTTTTGCCTTGCTACTAGAGTAGAAAAATGATACAGAAGGGATGCAGAGAAGATAGAAATGGAGCAGCTTAAACCGATGAAGGGAAACAACACATAGAAAGAAAGATGCTACATAATGCAGAAACACAGTAACAACTGTAAAGAGTAGCTTTTCCGCTTAGGGAAATACACAGGTGGTTTGGATGAGAAGGGAAACCATTTATTTCACTGTGGTTGTGATACTGATCTCCCCAGTCTTCCTCCTTGTGTGAGGAGAGTGGCTAACTACAAAATCAACTAGTACAGGGCAGCAATAAAAGTGCCAAAACCGCAGCGTATTCAAAGCTTACCGATACTCAGTAAAGTCCCCAGGTTCAGGAAAACACCACTAGAACAAGGAGAAATGTTACAGAGGCCACTCTGTCTATACATCTCTCCCATCTCAGTTCCCAACAGGTTACTTTCCGGTTACTACGCGCAACTGATTCTCAGCTCTGGGACTGCTGCTGCTTTCCTTTCCTGGCTTGATTACAATGCAGATAGCAATCTCCCTTGCCCCAAGTAATTTTACTCAGAATTTATCGTCAGTTTTTGGGATGTTAACAGAGTGCCCCAAATCCAGTGGTTTAAGAGACGTCATATCACGCCTCCCTCGCCCCCGTCTGGGAACACTGCGTTTCACCCGATGTACGTCTTCGTACTAAAAAGCTTTACCTGCTTTTCTGACAGCACAGCACGCTGCAAACTCACATCACTACTACTTCAGCAAAACTGCTTCCGAGAACAGAATAAACCACAAAACGAGGCAAAAAGCCAGGTGCGGTTTTTGGCCGTGCCCACCATGTTTTACCGATGATTGCAGCTTACGGAACAGCACGTTTTAGGTCTGCGCCAAAGACAAAGAGGACCAGAAGGGCTGTGCCCACCCTGTCGTCAGGTACCAGCCCCCAATCTGGCCAAGCGACTCCGAGCGCAGCGCGCTGCCCGCTGACCCGACTCCCCTTCCCATGGGACCTCCCGCTCACCGCGGAGCCGGCCAGCGCCACGGCCGCCGCAGGTACGGCGGCTGCCGCCCTTCCGCTGCGGCCGATCCGGCACCGCCCGGGGGAGCCCAGCCGCCGGCCCGCGGCCCCGCCGGCCCCGGCCGCCGCCCCCCGCCGGGGAGCTGCCGCACCGAGGCGGGAACGGGCGCCGGCTCCTCCCGCGGGGGGGGAGGGAGCGCCGGCCGCGCGGAACAGGGGCAACCGCCGCCCGTCCCCAGGCCGCAGCCCCAGGGGGCGACACGAGGCGAGCCGCGACGCGAGCCACCCCGCCGCAACCCGCCGCCCCCCGTCTAAAAGGCGGGTGCGGCCGGCGGGGTCGATCCGGCCGGCATCCTCCGCACCCCCCGGGCCGGCTGGGGGATAGCGGAGGAGAAGGAGGGGACTCCGAGCGGCACCGGGGAGACACCGCCTCACCTGCGCGTGGCGCCTCCGCGTCCCATTGAGGAAGCGCCGCCGCCGCCGCCGCCGCCGCCGCGCGGGCCGCCACGCCACGCCCCCCCCGCGGCGGCCCGCCCCCACCCTCCCTCCCAACACTTCCGGGGGCGCCACATAAGTCTCGGGGCGCAAGGGCCGTCGTTGCGGTTACCCTGCCGGGAAGAGGTCAAGTTAGTGGACTGCAGCCCCTGCGACAGGGCGTGACGATACCTCTGCTGGAGCAGGTGCGTGGCCGGGGGCCCGGCGGCTCTCCGCCGCCCCTGACGTGCCAGCGACCTCGCCGCGGAGCCGTCAGGAGGGGGTGGGGATCGAGGGCGGGGAGGGGGGAAGGAAAAAGATCGCGTCGACGTCGCTTCGCGCATGCGTGAGGCTTGCCGCGCTGACCTGCGCGCCGGGTAGCGCCGACTCGGGACTACCGCTCCCAGCGTGCCCTGCGTGGGCAGGGGCATAGCGGGCGGCCGCTCGGGGCCGGCGCGGTGCATGCTGGGGGCCGTAGTCTTGGCGGGCGGGCGGGAACGGGGTTTGGGCGCGGCCTTGATGCCGTGGCGTCGCCGCACCGGGGGATGCTGAGGGCGGGCGAGACTCCTTCCCCGGAGGAAACGTTTCTGGGGGGTACGGCTGACGCTACCAAGGGCGATAAGCCCTCGGCTTAGTGTACCTACCCTCTCGGCTCCACTGGCCCCTGCCCCGGCCCTCTGCCTGTCTTGCGGGGGCCACACCTGCTTGCCTCTCCTGTCGTTGTGTGGCGGTCTCAGTAAAAGATAAGGCGGTATTTCTGAGGTGGCAGTCAGAGGTTCGGGCAGTGGTTTAATTTGCTTGCCTGCGCCTCCAAGGTGGCACCGTTGTCATCTGCAGAGCAGCTTCCATCCTGACTGAGGCCTGCGGGTGGTCTAATGGTGCCAATGACCGGTTAGGTGGTGTCAAGCTTGGAGGCGCAGGTACTGGAGAAATGAGGGTGTTCTGAAGTGGCAGGGGTCTCTGTCAAAAATGGCTCGGGCTTGCAAAAGCCAGGGAGGGATGTAGGCGAGTGTGTCTGTCTTATTTACAGGTTCCTGGAAGCACTTTGGTTAGAAAAGATGTATTCAAGGCTCCATGGAGAATTCCTGTTTCTGGCAGGAACTGCAGATAGAGGCAGGGGAAGTACACAAAATCCAGACAAAAAAAAAAAAAAAAAAAACACAAACTAAACAACAACAACAACAACAAAACTAAACCAAAAAAACAAACAAACAAACAAACCCCAGCTTTGCAGTTAGGATTGTGATGGAGGTGGAAGTAGGCATTAAAAAATAAAACGGTTAAGTGTTAGCAGGTATGACTGTTTTGACTACAACAGTAAAGCAGAAAGAGCCCTGGTTATATGGAAGTTTCATTCTCTTTGCTGAAATGCTTTTCTTGACTGTAAAGCAGTGTATTGTTTTCCAGCTTCAAAGCTATTAAGAAGTGATTAATGATGGTAAAAATCTTTGATTTTTACAGACTACCACATACATTATGAGTATTGATAGAGATAGCATATGAATTATCTGAAGTAATATGGTTTATTCTAAATAACAAAACCAGAAGACTGTATAATTTGTTATTTTCAGTTTGTTTTCTTTTAAGATTAGGCTAAACAAAGTAAGACAGGTATTGGGAAGAAAAACTCGGAGGGATATAGGAAATTAAATATCCAGGACGGAAGCTCATTTGATGTTGTCCTCTTAGGCAGCAATCCAGCAGACTATTGAAGCACTTAACAGTTTGCTGGATCAGGATCCTACTAAATACATTAAATGTATATGGATACTACATAATGCATTCTTTCTTCATTGGTTTATGTATACTCTTGCAAACTTTTATAGTAGAAACTGCCATTGCAGGAATGAGGATAGAATTTCTGTTTAGCTGAAGTATAAGCTGTGGTCCTGCTCAGGTGTATCTTATTGCTGTGCAACTTCATTTTGTGAGAACCAATAACCATGTACCATGGAGAATATTCACTGTTTCAGGCAAGAGTTTCATGAGCAAAAGGTACTGGAAGAATAAAGATTGTTCTGGAACATCTTTTCTTGCCGTATATGAAAGTCTGTGTCAAGCCAAGATCATACCTGGCTAGTTTTGACTTCTAGCCATGCTTGGGTAATTGCAGGACTGGCCTTCAGGAGAGCCCTGATGAAGTTTGAATGCATGCCCCTGGCAGATAGGATATTTTAATTGCTCTTCACCGGTATTCTTTTACTGTCAGAAATGCTAGTTAATTGACTTATTTAAAATAACAGAAACAAAAATTTTATCTTGGTAGCCTCACCTTCCTTTCTGTTCTTGGTTATCCAATTTACCAACTCAGTCAGTTGCTTTGGCTTGTGCTATTAGATGTAAATTTACAAGAAACTGCTGTGCCAGCCGAGATCACTGGAAGGAGTACTCTATTCTGGCTCCACTCCTTCCCTGTACTGAAACACCCTCTTTCCTTGCAGACAGGATAGTAGTGGTGAAAAGTTTGTGTGCTAGTTCTCTCAGGTATGAGAATTTTACCTTAAAACACTAGTGTTGTATGACAAGAGACTTGGCTGTTTTTGAAAGCCAGGTCTAGGTTGTACCAAATGAAGTATTCAGTGAAGCAGAGGTCTTGTCACTGTTTGAATGTGAAGTTCCTGGAACACAGCAATATTTAGCCCTGCTGTAGAATATGATATTCTATAAATAACATACAGCATTTTAATTTCTGGGAGAAATGGAGTAAATAAAAGCAGGCTTAATCACTCTTTAGAGTTCTTTACCTCCTTCCCACCCCCAGTATAGTAAAGGTTGGTGAGAATCTAGAAATTGAAAAATAAACATCCTGACTTACATTTGGCTTTCAAATAGCATCAACGTATAATGAGATAACATGGATTCCAGAGAGACTGGATACTGTCACTTCCCCATACTTATCTGCCACTTAGCAGATATGGCAGACAAACTGATTACTCTTTTTAGCAGGCTATGTGTTGTCACATTGTCTAGTCTTGGGACACTGGCAGGATAAGGAAGAAATTTGCTTAATGCTGTGGATAACCAGCATTCATTAAGAAATTATGACGTGGCAGACCCCAAGCCTGATCCTGCTCTTGTAGACATCAATTAGAGCAGGATCACACTGCCATTCCATCTACATCTTCATTGCTGCCAGAGCAGATTTGGAAGAAAAAAACAAAAACAAAAACAACCCAAAAAACAACAACAAAAAAACCCCACCACTGAAATCACGTAGAGCCTGCATGAATATTTCTGCTTGTCATTAATTCGTAGTTATTTTGATGCTATTCTTGCTAGACCCAAGCTTTTCCTGTACCAGTGACTGTACAATTTTACTAATGACATTTTAGTTTATTATTGTGATCAGCGAAGTCAGCCCATGGCAGGGAATGAGTTGTTACCTTCAATGCAGAGTCTGGTTTGGGACTTCAGAATGTAATTGTGAGATGAATTTATGAACAAAATAAATTTATGTCAGTTTCTGTCTGGGGAGTTGTTTTTTCCTATTTGTCTGTGTGGTTTTTTTCCAACTAGGGTGGCTCTTTGGACACATCTAATCTCCAGCACACCTGCATTTGTGAGCTATCCAAATGTTTAAGAATGAGAAAAGCAATTTCTTTCTCACCCTGTCCCTGTCCAATGAATATAGTGGAAGTCCCCATTGTTTGGAAGTTTTAAGGTTGACGGAAAAAAACTGCGTAGAACAAAAGTAGCATGTCCAGCAGTATTCCTTATTGCCTAAGTTGATAGCATGGGAATATCAAGAGCAGTGCAGTGGATGGTGTGACATCCTCTCAGATGCTACATTATCGGGATACCTCTGAACTACAAAGAGACCAGTAAAAACTGAAGACATGCTTCTCTGACAGTTGCTCCATCTAACAAGTAGTGTGCATTTTGTTCAGGTTAGCAATGGTCCGTAGTGGAAAAAATGGCGGGCTCCACCTGAAGCAGATTGCATACTACAAGCGAACAGGAGAGTATCATCCCACAACGTTATCAAGTGAAAGAAGCGGAATCAGGAGAGCAGCCAAAAAATTTGTTTTCAAAGGTAAAAATATTCTCTCAAACTACTACAAAAATAGATTTTTACATGAAGATTTGCTGATAAAAATAAAAAAATAAAATGGGATCTTGTTCTGCAGCATACTGTGATTTTTATATACATTCTCTATGAAACAAACATTCTGCCTAACCCCTGTTAATACGTAACAGGATGTTTACAAAAACGGAAACTCAATCTGCTTTAGTCCTTTCCAGGAGGGATTTATATATCTATCTGAAAGCCAAATGTTGTTCTAGATACTGGGGAAATACATAGCCATTGCAATCCATAATTCAAAGGACTACAGAAAGGGAAATCCAGATCTGCAGCTGTAGACAAGGAATGCTCAGTCCAGTGTGGAGGACGCTGTGTGTGGCTGGGCAGAAAATCAAGGATGGCTTTGCCATCTGTCACCTTAGAGCCTCCTGGCCTTTCCCAGCTTTATTGCATACCTGCAAGGAACTATATGAGCCTTTGTAGTCCGCTGTGCTCTCTCAATCCCATCAAATTTGCCAAGTGTGTGTAGAGAGAAGGCAGGGAGGAGTTAAAGCTTCAAATCACAAAGTCACGTTGCTGGCAAGCAGACAATAAGTCTCATAACACATCCTACGTCCCCTTCCCACCCCTGGCATTAGCTTGTGTTTCAGTCAGACTTCCTGTGGGAACGTTGTTTGCATTCTGACTTGCCCTTGTAATGCCTTGTGTCCAGATTAATAAACATAGACGAACAACTGGCTCTTCGGAGGAAATAAAGTATTTGTAAACAAAAAGCTACGTTTACACAGAAGTGAACTGAAGTTGATTTAATAAATTCTGTACTGAATCATGCCCAGTAGTTTAGTAAACTTAACAAAAGACAAAGCACTTGGATATAATTCGCTGGTACTTTTCTTCTTTCAGAAAATAAATTGTTCTATGTTGGAAAAGACAGAAAACAAATGCGCCTGGTAATTGTTTCAGATGAAGAGAAGAAAAAGGTGCTTGAGAAATGCCACGAAAATGCTGCTGGCACTCATCACGGCATATCAAGGACACTGACTTTAGTAGAATCTAATTACTACTGGACCTCTGTAACAAATGACGTCAAGCAGTGGGTATGGTCTCATAGCTACAGGATTTTTTTTAATGTAGTCTTTGTTACAAACATTTTGTAATCCTATGACGTTGATACAGCAAGCACCGATACTGCTTCCTGATGAGGAAATGTAAGCCTACAATCAAACTTTAAAGGGTCTTCTTGCCAAAGCATAGTGTTCCCTTTTTCTTTTTTCTCTTACTACTGACCATGTGGCTTGCATATTGCTGTATATTACGCAGTAGTGGGAAGCCATACTGCCTTTAATATGTAGGGCACATCTGGTCTTTGAGAGGGATTTCTCTTGCAAGGACTCGTGTATATCTTTGTTAGGATGCAGCGTACCATCCCAAGAATATGTGGCCAGAGTGGCTGCTGGCAGATAAGAATACGAAAATGGTGCCGCTGCCTTACAATTAGGCATGTTCAAGACATAGTTAAACAAATCACTGCTTGGGGAAGTTCCTTCTCCTCCTTCACCCAAAGGTACCTGGACGTGATCCCCGGGCAGAATGTGATCCTTGAGGAAACTGTATGTAAATGTCCTTTACGGCCAAATTACTCCTGCTGTCAGTTTGCTGCATCACCTGAATACTTTGAGCTCATGCGCAACTGTAACATGAACTGAAAATGAGTCTTTGCTTTCAATTCAGACTTGGACAAAGGGGCTCTGTCCTGTAGATAAAGCTGATCCATGTTATGCATGGAAGATTATGTATACTGCCAAAGTTTTTTCAGCCACAGCATACACAATAGAACCAAAAGGGGAATGATTGGGACTTTCTTTCAATCTCAGCTGCTTCATACTTCCTTTACTATTTACAGATGGTAATGGATATTAAAATGCATACTGTGGACTTGAAAGAGCACAATGCTTTCAGGATGAGGAGAGTTCAGCCATGAATTCCTGCACATGTCCTTCTCCTGGCCTTGACTGTTGTTTGGTTTTGTTTTGTTTTTTATGCTGGGGCTGAAAAAACTAAGGGTAAAAAATGGTAAGAAAAATGATAGAATGAATTTGTTTTGCATTGCCTGGTCTGACCTAACTTACACAGGAATAGTGGAGATTTATGATCCTGCTGATTGTCTTAAACCTTTACCATCGCTTTTTATTGATAGCATTTTCCCTGATTTTTCCACTAGGTGTATGCTTGCCAGCACTGCCAAGTGGCAAAGAATACAACCACCACAGCACCCAAAATACACCCTATCAAAGCAGAGGACCCATGGACAGCAGTCACTATAGACCTAATGGGACCTTTTAATGTTACCAACAGAAGCCACAAGTACATCATAATTATGACAGATTTGTTTACAAGATGGGCTGTTATCTTGCCGCTGCCTGACACTTCAGCAGCTGAAATTGCTAAGGCAATCATAAATGTGTTTTTCTTATATGGGCCACCTCAAAAAATGCCTATTGATCAGGGGAAGGAGCTTGTTTATCAGGTAAGTCTTCACGTGGCTGGTTTCTCTTTTTCAAGAAAAACTATGTTTTTCCTTGTATTAAATTTTAATTTTACACCATTCTTGAAAAAGAATGTAGATCTTTAATTAAAAAAAAAAAAAAAAAGTTATCACATACAGAAAATGACAAACCAGTTATTTGCAATTGTGGCGTTACACAATGTTTCCCAGAGTTTTATTCTTTGGATAAAGAACAAAGGAAAATGATTTCCTGGCGGTCATAGCGTGGGCTTTGTCACTCAGTTGAACTGGCACAAGCTTTCACTCTCCAGCATGCTGTATTTCATTCATCCATATTGTCCAGTATAGCAGATAGCTATGGGTATTTTTGACATTGGCCTGTAGTGATTATGAAGAACTTTTCACACTTTGATCCACTCGGAGATGATGAAATCATGAGACTATGATACGGAGGAAATGACAAATTGAGTTAGTGGCAGAAATGTGTTTAGAAACCATCAGTTACTGCTTCTAAGCCATACTGATTCCTTTTAGCTCTCACTCTCAACCCTGGACTGTTTGGTGGGATATTCCCACCATGTATGTATGTAAGACTTTTGCTTAGTCACCATCATATCAACAAAAGGGTTGGAGAACTACTGAATTAATTTACTTGAACTGTGGTACGGAAGAGGGAAGCCTTCAGTAATTGTATTCTTTTTCTTTTGAAGATAAATGAAGAGCTGTTTGCACTGTTTGGCATGAAACAAATTGTATTGTCTTATCCTCAGACAGATGATGTAAATGAAAGAACATCCAAGACAATCAAAACTTTCCTTAACAAATACTGCACTGACCATCCAAATGATTGGGATGAACATTTGTCTGCTATTGCCTATGCTTTCAATTTGACAAATTTGGTATGTGTGGTTCTTCCTCTTGACTGAAGTCCCCCAAAATATCTGCAAAGCTGTACACTAAATTTGCTTGCTTTTTGCTCCCTATTTACATAGGAGCCAGATCAAAACACCCCATATTTCCAAATGTTTAATCGTAACCCACATGTTGTTGAGCCAATGAATATATGCATGGAAGGAGAATACAGTATGTTTGCCAAAATATTTGAAGCAACTAAAAAAGCCAGTCAAACACTGGAAGAAGAGAAAGCCTCAGATTGCCAGGTAAATGTTATATATTCAAATTTTACTAGTAAGAAGACTGAAGATAAAAAAGATGGAAAGGCTTGAAGTGTAAAGTATAACTAACCTTTTAAAGCAATGTAGAGTTTTGTGTGGTTTTGGTTTTTTTTTGTTGTTTTTTTTTTTTTCCTTTGCACGTGATCCCTAGATTCCAGTGTACCTGTTCTCATATGTATTTAGAGGGAGTAACATTAAAAGAGAGCTATTGCCAAGAGATTCATATCTGACTTAGAGGGCTGCATATCTACGGAAGCTGAAAACCATTGCCTATGGACTATTGATTTATGAAGATAAAATCAATTTCTTCAGAACTCTCCAGCCCTAGATATTATGAATTACAGACATCCAAAATGGCTTAACGTTATGCTTCTGCATTATTAACCAATGTTATGAAAATGCATGATTACTTTTGAAAAAAAAAAATGTGAGTCGTGTATCTTTCTTCAGGTGGAGAAAAACACTTCAGATGAACAAACAATCGGAAACAAAATCACTGTCAAAAGGAAGCCGAAGCAATTAAATACCCTCCGACTTAAAGTTGGTCATGAAGTCCTCAGGCAAAGAAAAAACTGGTGGAAAGATGGTCGTTTCCAGTCTGAATGGGTTGGTCCTTGTATTATAGATTATATCACAGATAATGGCTGTGCAATATTAAGAGATGCCACAGGATCCAGGTTGAAAAGACCCATCAAGATGTCTCACCTCAAGCCATACATAAGAGGGTCCAGTGAAAAAGGTATGTATATATGTGTGTGTGTGTGTGTGTGTGTATTGTTTATATATAATGATTTTGTTGGTTTGGGTTGTTTTTTTTAAACTTTTCTGTCATGTCTTGGTGTTAGGTTAGGTTAGCAGAGTGAACAAGTAACATTCACCCACCAGTGTGAATTAAACCAACACTGGGTAATAATGTAATAATTGCAGTTTTCAGTAAGGAGAACAGTGAGTGTGAGTGGCTTCAAATCTATGCAGAGCATGGAACAGAGCTAATGAATCATGTTTAAAGTACGTTTAAAAATAGCTTCCATTAAAGTTGCTTGTAATCTGTGGTTTGGACCTGTTCATGCTGGCTGCTGAAAACATTCTAGAAGTATAATTAGGCTGAACTGTATTCAAAGAGCATTTTCTGACTGTGTTTCTGTTTTGATGTAGACAGGATTCATGTTTATTTTGCTTGTGCAATGGAAACTTTTTAAAATTATTTTTTTGCTTAGTCAGACTAGTGCAAATGGTACATGTTTAGACTTCTTTTTTTTTAACAACAAAAGAGTCTCCTCTAAAGCCTTAAAATAGAGTACATCAGAGAACTGATTTTTGGAGAGTTTATTTTAAATTGTGCTACTGAAGAAGTAAATATGTTTCTTTTGCCAGAGCAACTAAAATTGTCAGGCTCTACACTAGGACTGCTAGAAATTCCCAAGGACTTGGATATTCAACCACCACTCTTGCTCTTATACATTCACTGTGTCCTTTGCAATGCTGCTCTAACAGTGGCAGCTGTTTCTTTTCTCTTGATGCTGTCTTTGAGTCACCGCAGGCATTTTGAGGAAAATGAATACTCCGTGTTTAGAAGACTTCTGTCACAAAACAAGCTGCTTTTTCATTCAAGGTTCTTGAAAAGTAGACCAGTTCCCACCCTATTGGCATGTGTGATTAAGCTTTGGTTCTTCAAAATGTATAAACTGCATTGAGATGGTAATTTCTTCTATCACCTCTTAAAACTGAGGGATTTGCAAAGCTGAAACTAATTCTGGATTTTCATGTAAGAAGCTGATATTTATGCCAGTTATCAGTTACAGATTTCATAACCAAGATACCAATTTCATGTCACATCTCCAGGACACTACTTTTACTGTTGGACGGTCACTCTGTGGCTTCCAGTTCTTCATTAAATTGCTGATCCGTAAGGAGGAAGTCACATGCATGTCAAGCATGCAGATAATCTCCAGCTATTACAATGACTTTGGTAAATTGTGCACGGTATGAAAAGTTAAATGTAGTTGTCTTTGTAGGATCAGAGCCTAATATGTTTACTGCTAAATGCTGCAGAAGCAGTAGGTAAACACAGAATTTCTTTCCTTTCCCAGGAAGTGACTAAAGATTAGTTGTCTGACACAGGCAAAAGATTTGATGGGTTATGAGTACTTATAAATCTTAAAATTATAAACTGATATTCATACATATTTACGTTGTGTAAAGAGGTAAACCAGGCTTTGCCAAAGTAATTGCCAGCTGTTATCAAACAGCCTAACAGCAAGAGTATCATTTCAGCTGGATAAGAGCAGTGAAACTGGGCAGTAAATGACATAGTGAATGGCATCTTTTTAATCCATAAAGAAATGCGTGTATCTTTGTAACAAAGGACTTCTCTCTATTAGCAGGGGTGGACGTTTTTTATCTGCAACTTATTTATTATTCCTACTGCTGTGGTGTAAGTCTGGTGTCTGTCCCTTTGCATAACCTTGGATGGGAACAAAGTATTTGCAGTGTTCTCTGTGAAATAAATGTGGAAAAAGTGCATCTTAGGTGAGGATATTTGTAGCCTTGCCTACCAGCTTTGTAAGTGTTACTAAGTGTTTTGCTTACCCTGCTCCAAAAATTTGAAGTGTATTTTGTGTGTATCACACTTTAGATGTGTGAGTTTGGGAGTTTTAAAGAGAAAAGGCAAAGCCTGAAAATGAAGTGCTCATTTTTTATGCGAGGAAAATAATCTTTTGCAGATAAGAATGGGCAATCAGAAGCAAGGTATTTTTTCATAACCTTTTGTAACACTCGTGGTCTAAAGATAAATCCCGAGTCAGTGCATTGATGGAGCCCTTGGTACAGGCATCACAGATTCACAGTCTGTGTACCTGGGTTGCTTGCTACCTCATTGTCTGTACAGCCAGGCAGAGGTTCCAGGACACCTTACGCACACATACATTTATGTGTCTGAAGCAATGTTTTCTTTTTCTTGTTTGAATGTAGTTTGGTTTAAATATTAAACTCAAGAGAATGCCTCTGGATCCAGTGCTCAAATGATTCAGGAGTGCAAAATAGGCAGATTTAGGGCACATCTGTTGAGAAACATGGTCAGAAAAGTGCAGTGTCACCTCCACAGTAGCTCCCACGAAGGTCCCTCTTTGGACCTACATCTTGCAAAGGAATTTGTAGCCCCCTGTACAGAGATACTTAACTGTTGAACGGCTTTTAGAACCTCGCTAACATTTTAAGTATGGCTTTCAGTAAACTAGAAGGATCTGATTTAATGGCTACTTTTCTTTTACAGACAACCGTTACTTTTTACAAGGTGCAGTAGTTGTTGACCACGACTATATTGGCTTATCGGAAAGATCCTATCATCCAAGCCAACAAGACTCTGTTGCTGAAGGGGAAATAAATGCCTGCACAAAAGATGTCACATCTGCTGTGCAAATGCCACCTGCAGCCTGCAAAGACCAAGAATCAACAGATGGTAAAAATCAGTCTGAGCTGACAGAAGAGCATTGCATTGAATCAAACAATGCAAAGTGGGATCAATGGCCTTCGCCTTGTTGGACACTTCAGACCAAGATAGAGGATACTTAAGCATAGTCTTATGTCATGTTTCATTGCTAAACATTTTGGAACTTCTGTGGCAGACTGAAAAAAATGTAATAGCTCCAAATTCCTTAGCCAAATCTACTTTACTAGTTTATGAATATAAGTACTACAGGTGTCCACTGGTTAATTTGTATGGGCATTAAGAAGGAATTGCTCTGTTACAAAAAACATAGGCACAACCTAGTAAGAGTACATGTTCTACTACTGTATGAATTTAAGAACATTTTAGGTGTCCAGTGGTTAATTTATGTGGATGTTGAGAAGCTCTCACTCAGTAACTAAAAGTACAGGCACAACCTGGTGAAAGCACATGTTCTCATCATGCATTTGAGTTTCAGGTTTTATTGGTAGAATGGCAGTACCTTACTGCTATCCTCTCAGGACACAATGCATCATTTCACTGTAATGACCGTTTCATTAATCCTTAGATGACTCATTCCTAATGTGCAGAGATACTGTGGGATGAATATAATCTAAGCAACTTGATGTAAATTTTGCCTCCACTGTAGAGAATCCTTTTCCTGTTATAAAACAGTTTCCTATTCTTTCTGAGAAGCTGCAGACTGACTTTTACAGCTTTTAATTTCCCTAAGAAGTAAAGCTGCCAAAATCTAGTACATGTAAGGTTCTGCATATGAAACAATGAGGCCTTCAGCTGCTCTGCACTCATCAAAACTCTGCTAGGGTGAGCAATTTTAATTTCTCAGGCCTGTCAAAATCTTAAGAGTATTCAGCATTAATTTGTGCTTTCTTCACAAACATCAGTTACATCTTCCCAGAGCCAGTACAAGTCTGGAGATTTCCACTGACAGTGATCTAGGAAAGGTGAAGCACAGGTGTTACTTATTCTCTGAATTCCTTGAGTAAGTTGTTACTGATCTGGACTTCCTGCTGAAAAGACTATATTTCGAAGTCAGCTGAACAGGAATTATTTCACGTGGAAAACTGATGAGTGCAAGTCAGTTCTTTTTATAGGGGACTGACATGAAGAGGAAGAAAACTAGCAGAAAACTGAATTTAGAAATTCAGCAACTTCTATCTGATACTGTGGAAGATTTGCTTATCTTGCTCTCTGAACATGTGCGTTCCCTCTCATCTCTGCTGCTGAATGTCATGTGACTTACAACATAGTTGGAGGAAAGTACAGTTCATTAAGAGTTTTCAGTTAATCTTAGGTAACAAGACTTTGTCCTCAAGCCTGGTTAGGTACCTAACTCATACAGAAATTCATACCTAATGTACAGTATGTTTTTGATATCATGGGCCACAGCTGTGTAAGAGAAGATCTCAGCACTATGACAGTATCCTATCTTACAATTCAAATGAAAAAATACTTAATAGAAAGTATTTTGTGTCTTCTGAAAATCCAGTCCTACAAATACACTTTTTCTCTGCAGAGACTGTTTCAGAAAGAGGGTACTGGGAGGCAGTTGGGGATGCTGGCTTAACAGGCTCCTTCTCTGTGCCAGCTCCATGGAGCACTTGGAGATGAACAAGCTTTGTGTTGGCATTAACAAACACATGCAAGCTGAGAAGCCCATCTTTCTGTTAGCTGCTGTTACCCCCAAGCCATGCTGTCCTCTGAGGACAGCTGACCTTTATAGTCACCAGTCTAGTGCAGTCAAGGAAGTAAAGAAAGTGGGTGTGGTGAAATACATTTGTCTTGTTCAAAAAAAATGCTAGGAAATCCTGTCAAACTAGTTACAGCAGAAGAAAAAACACATGTAAATATCACATGACCAGTAATTGTGAACAATGGCCTTACTTTGATTTAATTTTTTTTCCCCCAGTAATGAGCACTGAGGTCGTACAGTATTTTTTCCCTGGAATAGTAGTTGAAAGACAATAGTCTCTTTGGGTGCTGTATGCCATGGCCGCTGGCGGTTCATGCCATGATAATGGTGTGGCAGCCTAAATTGTTCCTATGCTAGTCTTTAACAGAGGCCCAGGCTCTTTAAGCCAATGCCTCTTCCTCCTTATGTACCTTTGTTTCTTCCACTATGATTATTGACTGAAGTGGCATCTTCTGCTAGGATGGATTTGTTATATTCTTAGATACATTGTGTGTGTGCATGCATGCAATATAGATATATACCCAGTGCACGCAAAAAAAAAAATAGTGTCAGGGATAAGGTCAGAGAATAAGGGAACTCTCTGCAAGAGTCCTTTCTGCTTTGTTAGGTGCAAAAGAAAACAAGTCCCTCTTTTTTTTTTTCTACTTCAACCCCTCGGTTCCTTATTTGCGTACAATACAGCAGAGCTGTTTTCCGGGGAAGCTCTGAGGCAACGCAAGTGCTGTGTACTTGTTAAAGCTACATTGGAGAGAAAGAAACTGCTACAGTGATAGTGGAAGAGGAAAACCAGGAAACATTAACGTACTGCATAAGGATGATCATTCAGGCTTTGCTTGATTCATATATTAACAGCCAGGCATTAGTGCCTCTTTAATGCATCTAAATGGGGCCTTCTTTGCATCTGGGAGGCTCACTGAAATAAAATACAAGGGTTTCAAACTAATGACGCGCAAAACAATCAATGGAAACTCTGAAAAAAACCCACCAGGAAACCTGAGATATTGGAAGCAGCACACTGGGGAAGCTCGGAGAAACCCCTTGCACCTTTGCCATAGCAAAGGGTTGTTCAGTGTATGCTTGTGACCGCAGTGAATTGTGACCTGCCTACTTTTGGTTTGTATTTTAACCAACTTGGATAAATACGCGAATATCCATCTGTACTCTTTTTCACTAGCACACAGGTTTGATTTATGATAAGAGAATATCAAAGGACTATTTCATAATAGAATTCTTAGAAATTCTGTTTTCTAATAAGAGTTTGTTCCCCCTCATGGCAAGTTGTTTAGGAGGGAAGAACAGAAGGGAGTACTGCATGAAAAAAAAATGCAGATTTCCTCATACCTACAATCACAGAATTATGAACATTTATCCTTTGGGTTTGCTAGTAGTGCTAACTACCAACTCACAGTTTGATGAAAAACACCATAAAATGCATCTGCTAGTAAAAAGACTGCACAAACATTCACAGTGTTTTACTGTGATGTGATAACCATTCCTCTCTTGTTTGAATACTTCCTGAACTTTTGTATAGCATTTGCCCATTCTGTGTTGCAGTGTTCTTGCTTTCCAGCTACAGACGATGTAAAATTTTTCCTTCTTCTTCCTAGAACTGAATGTTCCCTGCTGGAGGGCACCAATGAGTCATGATTTGCTTTTCACAGCAAGCAGTTAACAAATCTTCTGTAAATATCACTTTTGAGAACCAGATAAATTTCCTTTACTCATTTGCTTGGGTGCAACATCCGTATCAATGACCTTTTGCAGCAGACATCATTACTCTAATGACTGTCAAAATTTTTGCGTAGTAACCTTCTTGGTATTTTCAAAATATGTAATGGACTATTTTTTGGGGTTGGAGTGGAGTGAATGCTTTAAGTTGACTTATTGGACTAGCTAAAAATAAAACATGCAAGCTCTAGAGTCTCGCTGGGTGGTGGAAACTCAGCAAGGCACATCAGCAGTTGTCATTGCCTGTTGGCCTGAGAGTACGATGCCCACCTGTGAATTCAACACAAGGAAATGCCATGTTAGGAGTCACCAAGACCGGCTGCTGTTTTAAATAAGAATGCTAAAATTGACACACATAGACAGGATTTAGCAGTGTCTTCAGGAAATGGGCATCACACTCTTCTACACATATTAGAAGACCTGCTGACCTACTGTGGAAACCTTGGTAATCAAACTATGTAGACATTTTGAATGAAAAGCAGTGCACAAAAGGTTTTAGTTTGAAAAGGAAGGCTCTTCCAGATAGAAGTAACCAGGCTATAACTTAATATTGAAGCATTTGATTCAGGAACTATTAATCCTGAGAGATGCATTCCCCAGTCAGTTCTCCTTCCCTCCTCTCTACTCGTACCCAGACAAAGACCACATTTGCAAATACAAGTGCACTCAGGTTGCCTGAGCTGCCTACTTGTTTGTCCCATTGCAGTAGGCATTGCTACAGGCTCTGAGGATGGGTTCACACATTTATCTTCTCACAGGGCTGCTGGCTGCAGTGATGTGCAGTCCATTTTATCCTGACATTGTGCAAAGTCTTATGGTGACAAAAGGATCTGCAGAAACCTGGCTGCATTGGTAACAGAAATAGGTATGCCAATAAACAAGACAAGTTGTAGGGAATATAGCATTCCCAGTCTGCTGGACAGTGCTGCCCTGCTACAGATTGCTAGTGCAATGGTCCACAGATTAGTTGCATACAACTTCCATAATTTACCAGTTGTTACTTGTGTGGTCTTTTTCTGGGTGCTTGACAAGAATCTCTGAGCTTTCAGCAGCAGAGCTGGATTATTCAGAGCTGCAGCTGGTGGCAAGCAGCAGTGATAAATAAATATATATATAAAGTGATATCTAAGTAAGTGGGTTAAAAGGGAATAAATCAGATTTCACAAATTCAGTACTTTAAAATTAGTTGATGTTTTTTGACAATTTATGCCTTTAATCTCTCTATGCCTCACTTCCACCTTCTGTACAAAGTGAATAGCACCATGTCAGTTCCCAGACATACTGAAAAAATATTACTCTTCACAAAGCTGGCAGGCATAGCAATGAAAGCCCCAACAGAAAAGTCCAAAAGAAAATGAGTTCTGTATTTTGTGCACAATTTTAGTGATATGCAGTAAATAATACACAGTGTTCCCCACCAGACTGACTGATTTTGAATGTTTAGTCAGACATCATCCATCACTTCCACAAATTAAAGACCTAGGAAAAGGAGAGCAGACTAAATAGGAACAGGACAGGATTTAGGGCATGGTTACAGTGTTATACTGGCAAACTCAATTTTTGAGATTCTTAACTTCCATATGTTCAACTCTGCAGATGTTAGGGATTTATTTTGGAGTGTACACTTGAGCCCTGACTTTCTCTGCCTCTCTGCTGACGTGGTCGCACGGTGGCAGCCCGTCACCACAGGAGCACGCCCTGCACACCCGGCTCTGACTCCGCCACCGTGGCACGGTGACTACGCGATGCTTGTAGAAACTGCTGCCCAGTGGTTTGTTTCTCTGAGTCTTTCGTTCCCAAACTACATTCTCAGCAAAATTATCATCTGATAATAATGATAGAAGCATAAATATATTTCTGAAAGCAATGTGACCTGCATTAATGTGAAGGCTGCATGACTGACCTGTCATGTAAGATAGTTACAGTAAAAAATAACCTGCTTGTGCATTAGGTAGTTTATACCATAACTACCAACTGTGACAAACATTCAGTACAGCCTTGCAGCTTCCTAAGAACTGGGCACCTGTCAGTACTCATTAAACCTTCATTGCTGTGAGCAGGATCTCACATACAAGTGCCTGGAAAAAGGCCATCCCTCCAGTTCCTTATGCGTGGCACAGTGTGTGACCTGAGACACAACTCAAGGAAACGTGGTAGAATTGTGGGATTCAGTCCTTTTTAATGAAAGTAATTTTCTTGTGAGCTGCAGTTTCAGGACGTGCTGTGGCTGAAGAAAGCAGTAACAAACATGGCAGGGAGGGTATCAAAGCAAAGGAATGTAGTGGCCAGGGCAGGGTTCTGCTCTTAAAATAAGTAGCACCAACTTTAGGCTGCTATGGCTGGGTATGTGGGTTGCCTTATCCCCATGCTGACAAAATTCTTTTTAAATTCTAATTAAAAAAAGTGTAAAAGATTTAATTTTCTCATATATTTCAGTTTGAAAAATAAATGTAGTTGGTAATTAATAATTTCCCTAGTTTGCTGAACTGTTACCACTGACTATTTGCTAGGAACAAATTGCTCCACTGCATCTTTAAAATGGTACTTTTGGCACAGCTCCCTAGAAAAAAAATACCTCTACATCATCTGTGTATTTTTTAAAAAGTTGTACAATGAAATTGGACAGAGCTTCACTTGGAGGATGTTGTGCTTCACATGCAACTAATTAAGAAACACTGCGGAAAGGAGCTAGAGAAACGAGCAGTTCAGCAAACATGCCTTCATGACCTGTAGTATTTAGAAAACTCTAGTGCATCTTCCAAGTTGACTCCCATGCAGCTCTTCCTTGTACCTCTCCAAATATGTGTGTAACAAAGCCAGCTGGATGCTCCTTTAGGTTTTTCCAGCCACCACGTCCAGAAACAGCTAGAAGTTAGCAGGTTTTGCTTGTGTAAAAGTAGCTGCCACTGGAGATTTAAAATCCTCCTCTACACTGTTAGCTCCCCTCTTTTCTTCTGCTAGTAATGTTTAGCTACACAGATTAACCTAAATTTTTCACAGGTATTGGAGAGGAGTTTGAAGCGCAGTTATAGTGTAAATTTTGCTAACAAATTTTGCTAATTCACAATGGAGAAAAAATATTTACACATTTAAAAATTTAAAAAAACAGGTAGAGGCAAATCAGGTTGCTAAAACTCTAGGGTTTACTACCATCTATTTTACATAGACAATACAGTGGCCTAATTTCAGCTCTTAATTTTAATTGACCTGGACATTTGGTTCTGTGGGGTTTTTTTATTAGTACACTACATGAATCCACACAAACTGTGCACTGTATCATAACAGTCTTTCAAATTTAAAAGCATGTCCTAATGTGCAATTAAATAATAAAGTTGCTTTTGAATTGCTCAGCAGTGATCTGCTTCCCACAACTTATATTACTAATACATATGTAGTCTTTCAAACAAGTTCCCACATGTGTGTTTGAATGGCAAGATAGAAATCAACAAAGACCCTTTTCTCTGTACCATGACCCACACTTAATCCTAATCCTCTGTAGCATGACAGACATTGCTGACCAAAAAGTTCTGATAAAATATAAATATATCTAGTGTTGGCAAGCAAGAAGTTGTTGCAATTTACTGCATTGATCTATAAATCCTCATTAACTACTACAGTGCACTGCTTAATTAGAAAACTCTACTTAATCAAGATGCATCCCAAGGAATCAATTTACACTTAATGATACTTGTGGCAAGGACCACTGCCTAATTGGGATGGTAATTTCTTTTAATTGGGACACCTTCAGGTGACTTGGGTGACAACCTGCACATTACAGTTCAGTGCACCCTGCTCATGGCAGCCTGCAGTTGCCCCAGCCTGCCCTCACTTACAGATGGTTCACAATGAGATACTGACAATCACCAGATGCTGCTTACCAGTGGATAAGCAGCCACCTTTGCATCACTCTGAAGGACTTCCAGTATGTCAGACTGTTCAAAACAGGGAGATGCTTGATACAGTACTACCACAGAGAAACGTGCTTAGCTACTTCATCAGCCTAATTTTAATGAAAATATTCAGCACCTACAAGAGCAAAGATTTTTCCACCTTAAAAAGGCTTAAGAAAAGATTAATTGGCAATTCCTGAAAGTTAGTGTCATGTCTTTGAAGTCTTAAAATGTGCAATTCCATGTTGTTCATTAAAAAGCATAGTCTTAACTGGGACAATTGCTGGAACTAAATTAAACACATGCACTCCAAATCCACTAGCCAAGATTGAATAACCATTTTTCAACATTTAATACATACATAAATAACAAAATTAGCACACAGAACCTGCTAGAGTGGAGGATGGTCTGCTGGCTTATTACAGAGCTATGATTACAGAAAGCTTGTGTGTTCCTTTTTACATGAATTTTATATTGCAGTATGAAGTCTCTGGTACATTGTTTTCATAATGTGCAGCTTTAATAAGAGATAAAGAACATCCTGTGCCTTCAAGCAGGTTCAGATTTTCTGCCATTGTACTGTATGAAATTAGATCATGCAACTTGATATTCTGAAGTTTGCTTGCTGCTGAAAAGTAGTTGGTTGCCTGTCAAGGCAATTATCAAAGAATCACAGAATAGTTTGGGTTGGAAGGGACCTTGATCATCTAGTCCAACCCCCCTGCCATGAGTGGGAACATCTTTCACCAGATCAGGTTGCTCAAAGCCCCATCCAACCTGGCTTTGAACACTGCCAATGATGGGGCATCCACAACTTCTCTGGGCAACCCGTTCCAGTGTCTCACCACCCACATAGTAAAGAATTTCTTCCTAATATCTAATCTAAACCTACCCTCTTTTACTTTAAAACCCTTTGTCCTGTCCCTACAGGCCTTGGTAAAAAGCATCTTTCTTATAAGCCCTCTTTAAGTAATGAAAGGCCAAAATAAGGTCTCCCCACAGCCTTCTCTTCTGGCTGAACAACCTCAGCTCTCTCAGCCCTCTCAGCCTTTCCTCATAGCAGAGGTGTTCCATCCCTCTGATAATTTTCGTGGCCCTCCTCTGGGGGAGGTCCATGTCCTTCTTGTTCTGCAGACCCCAGAGCTGGATGCAGTACTCCTTCATGGGGTCTCAAGAGAGCAGAGTGGAAGGGCAGAATCACCTCCTTTGACACGCTTCTCTTTATGCAGCCCAGGATTACTGTAGAGATCAAGCTCTGAATTCCAGGGACCAGAGATTATGATTAGCGCTGAAGTAATCTGTTTTGGCTTGTACTTGCAATTAAACTATGTTCGGCTACTCCCCTCTCACCAAAGCATTTTTTTAATTGGAGATAAGGATCAACTAGAGGAAAGGAGGAAGAAGGCAGCTGCATGTTATCTTCATCGACCTAATACCATGGAAGCAGAGAACACTCAACATCAGATGGACTTAATGTGAGCTATCCAAATGTTACAAAAATATACCCTTACTGATCACTTTTGAGAAAAGCCTGTGATCTTTTAGAACTGATGCCATATACACCACCTATGGTAGCAGTGGCACAACAGCTCTCTTAATTGCTCTCACTGAAAACTTCCTGTAAACTAGTGACTTGTCATCTTTGCAGACAGCTGTAGAAGATCCTTCCCAACTACCTCATTTGTTTTTATTCATATACAAGGGGATCAAGGCCACAGCTAAAAATAAGTGTCTTGCTTTCAAAAGCAAGACAGAAACAGGCCGTTTTCTTCGTAAAATTAGGAAAACAGAAATTAGCAGGAAAGGAAGCAACTTAAGAGTATGCACTAAATACATATCACATGAAACAGCCTGTACGCCTGCATTTTAGAAAGCTATCCTGGAGATTTTGCTATACTTGAGAAAAAACAACCTGTCAAGGATTTTAAGTTTTTGTTCCAGAAAAAGCAGATTTGCAAAATCTCGCCGGGGGAGGAAATCTTATCTTTGTTCCACTAACATTACCTTTATTCCCTCAAAAATCACCTTGCAAAACCTGCCACAAGAAACCTAAAGCCTATTTTTCAAGCTCAACACCAGCAACAGCCTATTACAACACCTGCAATGACAATGAAAGCTGTTTCATAAAAACCTGCGGCAATTACAGCTGTGTGCACTGCTCATAATATAGGTTTTAAAAGGAGATTAATCATGCTCTCATGCTCAAACTAGACTGATAAATCATGATGATGTCACACAATGATTCACACTTCAGATGACTCATACAGCCAGGATAATTTTCTAGCAGGTATTCTGCAAATCTCCTGTTCCATGAGTGAGCACATTACGGGATTGAGGACTCCTGTTGTATGAATGAAAAAGGAAGTGTGGAGAAACAAGAAAATCAGTTCTACAAATCAGGTAGTATTAGATGCCTACCCTGACTAATTTGCATATTTAATTTGAGACACAGGTTTCCTCTTAGCTGTGACCACGTTTTATTAAAGTAAATACCCTGTAGTTTTATTATACAAGTAAAATTCCTCTTTAAATGTTTAAGCTTGGCTTTGTACATGTATGTAAATGATTAGTTTTTTAAAAAAAAAACACGTTGTGACATAGCAAAGTATTTTTCCAGCTTCCATACAAAACAGCACTTTTTCCGTGCTGGTAGAAGACATTAAAATTTTAACTGTATTAAGTGTCTGTGTCACTTGTACAAAAGTTGTATACAAAAAACTTACTTAAAAGTATGCAAAAATTCCAAAGTACACTCCGACAGCTAATGCTCTGTGAATACTTTATTACACAAATTACATTCAGCTTCTGAAAATAGTGTTCTAACAGTGATACCATCTAAAAATAAGACATCCCAGAAACACATCAAGTTAGGAAGAAGAAAAAAAATTAAATAGAGACTTTTTTCTTTCCTTCAATGCAATATAATGTTAGTGATTTTAAAAAAATAGAAGAAGATTTAGCAGCTTCATTTTCTTGTGGCACTGTATTTTCTCTGTACTGCAACAGGTTAAGGACATTGAAGAGGAAAGGCACAAAACAGAAATTGGCAACTGAATAGTTATGGGAAAAATATTTTGATGAAGCAGATAGTAAGACTTATTTACAGGATCCCCATATTGAGATGAGAAAATACTACTGCTTTAAATCAGTGCTGCAATTAGAAGACTCTTTGCTTTATTAAGATGTTCACATAAAAAACAACGGCACTGATATGGAACTTCCATACACTCGTCCACTGAAAAAACAGAACTAAAACCAAACAAAAATTAAAGGAACCAGTGTACAGCCCCACACAGACTAGTACAGTTTACAGTTAAATACACAAAATCTTAAACGTGCTTAAGGGAAAAGGAATCTGACATTCTGGGTTGAATTGTATAATGGAAAACTCAAAGGCTGGTTTCAGGATGATGAAGGTGCTGGTGGGGGTGGAGGCGCTGAACACTCTTCCTCTGAATCTGTGCCATCATCTTCATCTTTTTCTTGATCACTTCCTTCAGCGCTCAACCGGTCAAACCCCTTTCGGCTGTAGCCTTTGTGACTTGCAAAGAAGTTCCCAAGGTTAAGGCCACCACCGCCTTTTCCTGTGGAAAGGAAAGGCTTGTCATAAGGTTTGCTTTACTGTACAGGGGGAATAAAAATCTATCTATCTACTCATTCAACAGTATAGTGGAGATTATTTTAAGTGTCCTTCCAGAAACTGTTTTTAAAGATCAGCACGTAAGCCACAAAAGCTAAGTATAGAGATTATGAAAGACGAAGGAAATTAATCTTTGAAGTAGAAGTTTCAAACTATTTTTTTCAGCATCCATTGTTTCATTAAGCCTTTATGCAGGCTACTTGTGTTCCCACCAGTTTGCCCTTAGTCTCCAAGTGCTTCATTTCATTCACCAGATCCACAGGTAACTCATTACAACAGCTACTGCTCTCCCACTGGTAGTGACACATCCTCTTCAGTGGACAGATAATGACAGATGAAAGGTGTCGTAAAAGACATTTCCACAAAACACTTGAGGTTTGCCCCCAATCCTTCCTCTGAGAAAGTTCCATCAAACATGTTATTCAACTAGAAGTGAATAAAAAAACCCTCCAGTTACTGTGTTCTTAAAGGGTCTTCAATGACTTAGACTTACCTCTAAGTCTGCCTAAAATTCTGCCTGAACTCAAATCAAGTTTGTGTTCCCCATCCGCTGAAAAATAAGGTAGATTTCAAAAATAAGCTAAAAAATAATAAATAATTATCTGTATTTTCTGATACAAAGCACAGACATTCAACAAATTGATCAGCAGCTCTAAGAAGCAAAACTGATACTTTTCAGCTTCTTGATTAGGTGAAATTATAATTCGTAAAAAAATTATCATACCACAGATGTTCAGTTTATGCCAATTCAGCCATTAAGAAGATTTGCATGTAAGTTATTTCTGAGAATTTCATTCCCTCAACTGTTCAATTATGTTACTGTGAAGAGTTTATAGGACAGACAAGAGCCTTGTCGTTTATAATGTGCACAACTACATTCCAGCACACTGCAAAATACAGCTTGACATTTGAAATGGTATAGTTTCCCTTCAGAGAAGACTGGCTTTCTGGAAGACAGCGATCTGTGAATTTCTTCAGGTATTTTGGAGGAATTTTCTCTCTCCTCACAAACTATATTGTCCTCCCTGGTAACTCTTGCCATCCTTCATCTGAAGAAAAATTAAATGCCATGACCAAACTGTCTTTTCCTATATACTACTCAGTTTCCATAAATTTGTGCAAGAAGTTTACTTTTACAAAGGTAACTGTATCATGCTCTTTGACACAGTAAATTCAAGCACTGCTTGAATCCAAATGGAATGCAAGGATGCTATTATAAATTGTATCCATTAATGGCAGTACTGCAGTATCCTAGAGCGTTAGCACATTTCATGTGCTAAACGTGTTTGAACACAGAGAGTCAGGAAGCTGCACACTGAAAACGTCAAAGAAAAAGGCATCCAATTCAGTTGCACGGCAATACTGGTTCGCTGAATTACCTACTCTGTCATAGTATGTCCAAGCCAGTGGCAGAACTGTATTATTTGTCTATTCCATGTACATTTTCTTCTCTTGCTGAGAATATCTTGATAAAACTATTTATGTCATATAAAATAACAAATGTAATGATCAAATTCCTATTGCAGTCTCACAGTTTCTCAAAAATAATGTTGCTATATAGTATGAATTAAGAACAAATTTACATAGCATTTTAAGTACCAATTAAAGCTCTCACAGCAATGGATGGAGGTGCATTATGGAAACATGTCTGACTCACAAAATGCACAAGGTAGTAGTGAACAATAATATATAATCTATTGTAAATGTTATCTGTTTGCATTTTGCTTATACCTTTATGATACCCATAGAGTCCTTTGTTCTCAACAATAGAAAGATCCTAAAGTGAAAATCAAACTATGCTCAGAGTACTAAAATTTATGTATTCTAGACAATAACATGAATATATTCTAGTCATTTCTGAGATACCAGTTTACATCTTGACACCAATTAAAGTTTTTAGATGCATGTTCTGAAAAGGCGGTGGCTTGAGATGTAGTATTAAAGGCATAGGGGGATGCAGTTGCTGTGTGCACGCTGATTCTGATTTTGCATGCAGCATCACAGTAACTGTTCAGAAGGGTAAAGGGACAGTAAGCTTCTGTCTTCATACCCTCATCCTTCAGTGTTCAATGATGTTTTGAACTGGAATAATAAAAGCCTGTTCTCTAGAGTTACTCATGGTTACCTCCATAGACAGTTGTCTTCCTCCACCGAATAAATACTAAAATTGCCAGCAGGACAACAACAGGGATAATTAGAAGAGTTGTAATAAGAACAAAGGAAACTCCAGTGCTGGCCTGTCGGACCAAATGTTGTTTTTCCTGCTTCTTTACAGGGTCTGTTGATTCTGGGTTGTTTTTCAATCTGGCTTCTACAATTGTTTCTGATTCTTTAAAAAGAAGACAATTTCAATATACAATCCATATGCATCAAGCAACACAGAACAAGGCGTTAAAGAAAAGAACAAGCTAGAAAACCTGAAGTGTTGAGTAACAAGGAAACAAAAGACAAACACTTATGGAGACATTTTTAGCTCTTGCTGATGTTATCCCAAACAGAAGGCAGAGAGAGTATGAATGATATCACTCACTAGCAAAGATGCCCTCCCCTTTTCTTGAACAGGGAGAGGTGTCAGGGAGAGTTTTGTCTTAAAAAGTATCATCTATCATTTAAAATATAGGAAAATCCCCAAAAGATCTGGTTTTGCGAATAGGTGTGTGATGTAATATCAACTAAATATCTCCTTTTGACAATAACACTTCCACAAGAACTACAGAAATCTAGTATATGCTGTGTTATCATAAACAAAAAATAAAGCATTTGAAGTTCTTTTTAATAAACTTGTGACAAAGGGTTACATTTTCAGAACTGCTACATCCTGTGAAAGAACTTTGGCTCTGTAAATCTGGAGAGCTTTTGAAAACTGCATCCAGTCATTCCTGACTAATGTGTTACCTCTCCACCTATAAGGAGAAAAATAATTTCAGTAAAATCCTCTATGCTGTTTTGTGTGTGTATAAAAGATCACATGCTTTGTGCTAACCTTTAGTGAGTAAAACTGTCTAGCTTTATAAAGTCTGACTTAACTGCATGTCTTAAGAAGTAGCTGCATCAGAGACACACCGTGTTCAGTTCTATTTTTCAACTCTATTTTGATTCTGTATCAAACTTAAAATGATGTTCTATTCTGAAAGAATAGTGAATGCTTCAGTTAACACTAATACAATGATAACAACGGTATCATTGTTATCACTAATACAATGATAACAATGATAACATCCTGTCTGTTCAAGTAGTAGTTATAGCCAAGAGCAATTTTCTTCCACCATCTTGCCAACCTCTGGGCAAAGCTGTATTTCTCCACGTATTTTCCCCCACTTCACAGCAGTGCAAGCAATAGTAACAGTCTGTCACCAGGAGGCTGTGAAAGTGCAGGCCACTCCTGTCCATTTATTAAGCAGAGGATGACACAAAGTCCATTGGCTATCTGTTTTCTTCAAGTGGAGTTGAAGATGTTAATTTTAGTCTAAGTACCCTAAGCAGTTTTAGAGATTGTTACTTAAAAACTGTTTCTTATCCTGGTGATACTATTGCATTTTTCTCTGCAACAGTGTGTCAGCTAACATGGTGTCTTCCTAAAGAAAGCTGAAATGCATTAATATATACCTAGATTTGTTGTACTGTGGATGATGTAATGTCAACACTTCCCTTTTGAGTGCTTCGGGAGGACTCATGCACCAACAGGGATAAAATAGAAGGATAACCGTTTTGACAGTAAGGATTTCATTGTTTTATAATGTCAGCCTGCTTTATTCTACTTTATTCTACATGCTTGCAATTGGTAGTTGGGATCTTTCGGTGTTTTTCTCTGTCTGCATATACATGGCTAAAGCAAACCACACAAGCTCTGATTTCAACCAAAGAAAAACAGTTAAGAACATTTGACCATTTTATAAAGGCCTCTCCATAGCCTGGTACTGTTTTTCTGAAAGGGAAATGAACTTTTCCTTTTCAACACAAAAGATCTAGGTAACAGAATACTAATGGTTAAAATTACTTTTCACCTTCCTGAACTGCTATTTTACCCCTTTCAATCTACATATATTTCTTTATCTCCTCATATTAAGTTTCTACATGTTTTTATCTTCCCTTTTTTTTTTTCTTTTTTTTTTTTTCATTTTCATGCAGATAAATTGAAAAAAAGAAAGCAGTAAATCCAGGGAAATAAATCTAAACAGAAAAAATTATCATCTTTTTTGCCATATGGTGTGACTGGCAAGGCTGCGTACTGAAAGACTATGCAGAAAGATAAACCGACTGCCATTGCAAATAACTCTTTTTTGGTGGTTGAGGGTTGTGGAGCATGGGGAAGGGTGCTGGGGAGTAACTATCACAGTTGTATTTCAGAGCTGTTTCTGCATCTAAGGGAACTTACACAGATACCAATCTGGACCATACCAGATGGTGGTAGTGAATTAATTCACTAGTTAAGTTAAATTTTTATCTTAGTGTCTGTGAAGCACTTGTCATCACTGAAAATGAAATGTTTAGATTGGCTGTAAAATAGCATCTAGTGGGTAACACTGTTACAAGCTGCTTTCTAGTGCTTCCTATGCCAGCTCATTTTATCTGTAGTCACTGTATGAAATGATGGTGAAAAATAAAATAACAGTGAAAGTGGTTAGCATTTTTCCTTCCAACTTAGCAGAAGCAGTCCTAGTCTATGTGAAAATACTGGTTCCTTCATTGCCATTACCAATCAGACTAACCTTTTATTTCCTGCACCTCAATACCAGCCTTTTTAACTGACCGATGTTCCATTTCTGTAAAACAAAATTATTCTTCAGGACAACTGACATTTCAGAAAGACACTCAGTGACATTTTCCTGCTAGCTTTCTCAAATGTACAGTACAATCCTACAGTAAACAATCCCATCAGCACCTGAACTTCACCAAGGAGAGTCAATATAAACCATTCAATAACTCACAAGGCCATGGGAAAAAGAAAAGAGCTTGATTCATGAAAGGTGCTTGCAATAATTAACTCTTATGCCACAGAGAGGTTTTATGGGCATGTGTAAAGGTTCAGGGATTCCCACAAAAATAAAACTGTTAATTATAATCAAAATCACGATGGACTAAAGGCTGGCTGAATCAGGGCTCCTTAGATATTGCAGTTTTATACTGCAGCAAAAGCTATCAAGAAAATTATATACACAGACTTTCCTCACCTAACCTGTTAAGTGATGAATAATTTCATTATTTTTTTGTTCTCATGTTTATTTGAATAAAAGCCTAGAAGTGTTCCTGTTCAGGTTACGATATGCAGAAAAAGCCATATCCAGTCAGAATTATAATTTATCGGGTCCAGTTTCCTGTTATTAACAGCAGCTGATACCAGATGCCCCAAAAGAAAAACCCATGAATTATAAACAGACAAATATGGAATAATTGGCTTAGTCAGAAGTTCATTTATAACAGCAGACTTTTACTGGTTGACTAACACCCTGAAGCCTGAGGCTTTATCTCTCTCATAAATTTTTTATCCCATATAATGTAACAGTGGATTATATTTTTATTCTTGTAAAATATCTAATCTCTCTCTGAATCCTACTAAATTGATGTCTGACTAACCAGGTCCCTCTCCCTGAAGTCAGACTTGTTGACTTTGGGGTTACTAGATTAAAACAGGGAAGTGTTTCCACTTCATGGAAATAGGATTTCAAATTATACTAGATTCATTTTCTAATGATGAATACTCCCAATGAAATGAATACAAATTTTAAGTTGACTTGTGTTTTTACTTCAGCCCCTGAGCGTTTCCTATATGATAACCTCAAAGGAAGCGGTTGACTTCTCAGTAAATGATAAAAATTACTAAAGCTCTAAAGAGTCATGCTTTTGTTTAAGCAGATACTGACATGACAAGGGGTAGATCTACTGTGAGGCAAATGCATTTTGATTCCTCCTGCAACAAACGAACTAATGCATTCAGGACTCTCCTTTGACAGAGCATGCAGCAATGCTGAAGAATGGTCTTTTAATGAAAACAGCAATAGCACACAACTTCTGCAGACAGAGCTTGTAGTGTACTTAAATCACTGTCATTAAGCCACCAAGTTCTTTGCCAGTGGTACCAGATAAGTGGTACTGATCTGAAGATACGAAATGTGAAGTTGTGACATTAAGAACAAAAGGAACATACTTTCTGTGGATGTAAATTTCCACACTGCTCTGGCATGAACATCTCCAATGAATACTGTCTTATCTTCTGAAGCAACAACATCATGTGGCATCTCAAAGCTCTGCGAAGATAAGCAGTCACAGATTACTCTTAAGTGTCTACACACTCATGAGGCCTCCTTAACCCTGAACTTGAGACTGGAAAATGCAGCAGGTGCCAGTGTGAAGGCCTTAACATGAGTGAAGGGAGAGGAATTCCATTTCTATTGTATGTTTGCCTTATCCAGGGATAACAACATGGAGATTATTAGATGTATTCATGCTAAACAATTCTTATATTTACATTCTTGCATTCAATTTTATCCTGTGAAATATATATTTAATAAATCATGAATCTTGGTTTTCAAGCCCACGTATTTAGTTGTTGTCACTGTTTGTATGCAACACAGCTATTTGTTTTACTCAGAAAAAAGTAAGTCTCTCTACTGTAACTTAAAACTGGACTGCAAATAACAGAGCATATGTTGTTACCCAGAAATGGGAATCTTAACATTCATTCTTTAGTCTAAGACAATACATGGAAACTTTTTTTTTTTTTTAAATAAACATAATTTTTATGTACAATACTGTATGAGTGACATTTAGCCTTAACTTCTGCACTAATCTTTTTTAAAGATGGGATGTAACCATACTGTTGAATTATATTTCTGGTTAGGAATATACTCTATTTTGGACATCTTACTAGCACCTAAATATATGAATATTTCAAGTCATTCATTCTTCTCTAAAATTAGCTTTTAAGAACTGTCTGGCAGCAATAAAGTAGGCTTATCCTGACTGAAGGTATTATCTGCAGGAATCATCTTGAAGGTAGTATAATTTTTGCATGTGTACCATATGTAGAAACTGAGACCCAAAATTCTAGTGTCTTTATTAAGTTAATTTTACAAAGAATTCCTTTTGAATACCTTACATTAAAAAACATCTTATTTCCTGTAATAGTCTTACAAAAGTTGGAGAATTAGGATATTACCAACATTCTCATATATGTAATTATATGCACCTGTGCAATACTCTACCTTTCTAAGTGGAATGAAAGTATCAATTATTTCTCCAGTAGAGAAGTTCATCACAAATCCTTGCACTGGTTCTGCCTCTCCAGGATAAGGCATTCCATTAACTGCAAAGAGGAGACCACCTGCAACAACATTAGATTTGCTTTTACAACCCACACATGGCAAGCTATAGTGAAGATGAATTGTATAAGGTTGTCTGAGAGGAAGACAGAGACAGACAGAAAGGTAACTCAACAGGAAACTAAATCAGAAGAGGAAAGTTAAGTAAGGTATGGTGAAAGTTTGGCATTTAAGAGATGCACACTTTGTCCAAATAAGAACAACATGCAAGGCAATATTTAACAGATTGGTTAAATGTAAAAAGAATGTGAAAGGGTTAAAAAACCACAAAACTGAAGAATGCTTTGCTAAGGACGCTTGATCTAACAACAAAAAAGTTCTTTAAATGTATCAAAAGCATAAAGTCAGCTAGGGAATCAGTGGGACCACAAGAGGAAAAGGTGTGAAAGGGGGACTCGGGGATGAGGGGCCTGTGGCAGAGAAGCTCAGTTTTTGTCAGTTTTTTCTGTTGAATTCGTTGGGGATATTCTGACACTCAATTTTTTTTTGTAGCAAAAAGGTTTGAGGGGCCAGCTCAACTGGAAGGGATAGACAAAAGGTGTTAGACAAGTTGGACGTTAATAATTCACTAGATTTGGATAGCATTTGCTCAAGTTCAGAAGGAACTCAAATGTGAAATTACAGACCTCGGGCCAAGCTGAGTAACCTACCACTGCAAACAGCCACTCCTCCAGAAGACTAGCAGACTGCCAAAGTAATGCCCATCTACAAGAAGGGCTCAAAAGGGTGCCTGGGAACTATACATCAACAATTCTGGCTTCCATTCGCAGTAAGATGGTAGAATCCATAATGAAGAATAAGACATGGGTAAGTGTGGCCTGTCAGAAACAAGTTGGTGTGGCTTCTCTAAAGGGAAACTGTGCCTCACCTCTGAACAGGAAGAAAAAGCACGCGAGTAAAGGAGATTCTGTAGACATATTTGGATTTTCAGGAAGCCTTTGACAAGGTTGTGCATCAGAGGTTATTACAGAATGTGAGTTGTCACAGGGCTGAATGAAAGACCTGTTAATGAACAGGGAAGCAAAGGGTAGAGCTCAAGGGCAGAGCTTATAATTTTTCAAGATAGAGAAGTCTGAGTAGTATGATCCTGCAGCAATCAGAGCCAGAAACATTTTCATTCAATAGTCTTCATCAGTGACCTGAAGAATGGGGTGAACAGTGACATCTCCCAGTCTGAGGAAGGTACTTAGTTCTGTGGAGTAGTCAAAAGCTTGATGATATTGAGAAAGTCCGGAAAAACTTTTTATAACAATAAGTAAATTGTCAAACACATGGCGGAAGAGCTTTACCAAAGATAAATGTAGAGTGATGCTTCTGCGAAAAAATAATCTAGATCCTGCCTACGTGATGTTTAGCTTGGAACTGGCAGCTACAACTCAGGTGAGACATCTCCGAGCTGTCACTGAAAGGTCTCTGAAATCTTTGGCTCCATGTGCAGTGACAGCCAAAATTTCAACAGAATGTTGGGCATCATCAGGAAGAGAATCAGGAATGGAAGGGACAGTTCTGCCACTATGCAAAAACTTAGTATGGCCACACCTTGAGTAGAGTGCTGTTCTACTCTCTGCATCTCAAGAAGGTCCTAATGAAGTTAAAGATGCTAGAAGAGAAAGGCAACTGCAATAGTCAAGAGGCTGAAGCAATTAAATGGCTTATGGGGAGAGACTAAGGTGGCTGGGGTTCTTTGGTTTGGAGAGAAGGCAGCTAAGAGGTAGTAGATATGGGGAGTGTGGAACTGTTATTCAACTCCCAAGATACTGGGATTGAGAAGCACTCAATGAAACTAGGTCACTTCTTTAAATTAAAAAAATAGTGAACTTCTGGAGCCTCTAACTGCAGGAGGTCAAGGAGACAGTACAACCCAGTTCAAAATGGCATTCGGAAAACTCATGGGCAATAGGTCTACAGAAAGATGCTACGAAGAAGAGGTCAGGAGCTACCTCCTAACACCCTTAAATGAAGTGCTTGTGGATGCATGGGGAGTAGGAGAGGAACTGACCACAAAATGCAGCCAGGCTTACACATTCTCCTTAGAATGCCTCTCTTGCTGTCACTGTCAGAGACAGAGCACTGCGCTATACGTATCAACTATCTCATCCAGAACAGCATTTCTTATGTTCTTGGCAGATGCAAGAGAGATAACACTGATATTAAATTTGGTATCAACTACAGAGTCAGAAGCCTGACATGTCAAAATTTCTCATCCAGTTCTTGACTTTTACATTACCTTCAGTATCAGTATTAAAAATCTAACCCAAAAACTTAATACAGTGATTGTTAACCAGATTGTGATATTAAAAAACACAACTTTTTCAAACTGTTTCCTTTCAGATGTTCTGTTTTATGAAGCCCAAAACTTTTCTTGATTGTTCGGAAGCTCTTTGTTTTGCTCTCTTCAATGGAGCTTGAAATGAATATTTTAAAACATTATTATTAACTAATTATTGACTGCGCAGTCACTAGGAAGCAAACAAGATCATCTACTTGTTGACATCACATTTAGGGAGTCTAATCAGTCATTTCTCAGGAGCAGAGATTACATGTAAGCTTCTCTCATCCTGCTAATAGGAAATCAGGATAGTTCTAAAATTTTCCATTACATCAGCTCTATTTTGAAAGAGAATAAATACCTGGCCTAAGATAACATGATAGCACTCTTCATGAAATAACATTGTGTACTGTGACATACTGGCATAAAGCAACTACTTGAAATCTGAAGAACAGGAAAAAAGATTACCTGGAACATATGAAACTGCAAACAACTCTCTTCCAAACGATTTGTGCTTGATCTCTCTTATGAACTCCCCAGTCTCTAACCTGAAGCACTGAATTCGACCGTTTTCCCTGTCTGCAACACATAGCTGACTGAAGTCAGGGATCAGGGCTAAGCTGTGAGGGATATGAAACTGTCCAGGTCTGGCTCTGCCTGAAGAAGTCTCTGCAATACAAAATAGCCAGGTTTGTGTTAAAGTACTCACTGAAACTATCAGTTTTGCTTAGAAATAGCAATATGTCACATAACGCAATAAAACATTGGGAAAAGAATAAAGTCAGCTTGCTTTCTTCTCCTAGCAGTTTTAGTCATTTAGGTAGGTAAACAGTGGTAGTATTTTGCATTGTCTTTGTAAATCCTGAATTTATGAATTCACTATTTCCCTATCATATTTGGCATAGTTTAATGCCTGATACATAAATCCGAGTCAGGCAGAAATGTAATTACTCACAAACTTAAAAAACTTAAAATAGATGGGGTCATGGCATAAATCTTGTAAAAATGGTAAAGGTTTATCCTATTTGATGAAATGTTTAAGAAAAAAATAAGATTTTTGTGAAAGTCAAAACATTTTCTTGGTAAGATAGGACATGCCAATACTTGTACTGAAAGCATGCTAACAAATTCCCATTTTTTATTTTTAGTGACTATATAACTACTGCAAGTAGCTGAAGAATAGAATGAATAGAAAATTGGAATGCAATGACAAGGCTGAAATTCAGCTACGGCCTGGAAGGTATTTTGGTAATAGAAATTCATAAATAAAAGCAACAGTAACATCAGCAATCTCATGGTTCATGATGAGTTCATGATAACAGCAGTACAAGTAAAGTGCCAAGAGCTCTGACCTGTACCTTCTCCCCACTGCATCACATACAATCCATTTGGAGAGAACTGAATGATTCGACTGTTACAGTAGCCATCAGAGACATAAATGCTGCCAGTGATCGGATCCACGGCCACATCAGTTGGTTGACAGAAATGATTTTTGTCACTGCCCGGTTGCAAAGCCTCTCCTAAGATCAGTAATGGTTCTTTGTCATCTGTTCCCAGTTTGAAAACCTTTTTTTTTAGTCAATGGGAAAAGAGAAGAAGTTTCGGTTATGGAAGGTGAAATATATGAGGGATGACTGCAAAATTATATACCAAACATAGCCTTAATATATTAACCAGCTTTTCAATAATGTTGATTCTAGGAAATTTCTGCATAAAATTTAAATTTCCTGTGATTATAGCAAACGAGTTAGTTTCACATTCTGCATTTAAGTACATAGGAGAATTGATAAGCAAAGATGTAGCAGAACGATCTGTTCTTTTTCAAAAGAATCATTGTTTTAAAACAGATACTTTTATTTCTGAATACTATGTCCATGTAGCAAATTATTCAACATGACTACATTCCATGAAGGTCACAGGGGTCAATTTTTGTAGGCATATTCTTAATGTTTATCTTAACAGGCCTAGATAAATAATTTATGTCAAATCTCTACGAAAACAAAAACGTTTTTTGGCAAAATATTAAGGTCCTAGTATTAAAGCTTCAAAAACATACCTGATGGAGAGCTACATCAGTGACCCAGTAGTTACCATTTTTATCTACACTCAAACCATGGGGTAAATAAAATCTGCAAGCACAAATGTAGAAGAATCAAGTTAAAAATATCTTTCAGGAAGAATAATGTAGTTGTGAAGATTTCGTTTTTTATCTACTGACTAACAAACGCTGTACATACTAACTACCTGTTAGTAGTAGTTTTCATGAAAAAGATACCTTTACAGAATAGAATTTTCTTGACAAGAGTTTTTCAGCTCTGAAATTCATTGATCTCTGGTATCTCACTCCAGCTAATATTGGGTATCTTTAAGGACAATATACAATACTCATGAGCTCTGCATTTCTGTTAATCTGGCTGGTAGATGAAATTGCATGAATTGCTAGAAAGCAGAGGTGGTAAAGATGGCAAATTACTTTTATTAGTTGTTGATTTTGTAATTTTTATTTATTATTTTAAATAAGCTCAGAGGCTACAATCACACAATGTAATACAAAACATATGTGAAAAATGGGCTTGGGGACTTTTTGGAGTAAAACATATGAAAATGTTAATTCTATTGATAAAAGCAAAAATAACTTACAGACTTTTGCCCATGGAACGATGCAGTTTTGCATTACTTGGATTCAGGACAAGAATTGTGTTCTGTTCAATTGGTCCAAGTCCTCTTTGCTGATATACAAATTTGCTGTCAAAAGAACTATACAAAAATAGTGGAATAGAAAGCCAGCATTAGAAGGTTCCACTGATGAACAATACACATGCAACCTAAAGCTGAGTTTTGTAGTTTAATTCCCATGTGGGATTACTGGCTTCTTTTTTTCTTTAAATAAGCCTTATTACATTATTGTATGATTGTAAGAGTTATAGTGTTGGATGTCTGCATTTCCTACTGAGGTTATGACTTCCAAACTAAAGGAGCACCAAATCAACACAGCAACAATTAAGATAATGCTAAAGCAAGCAAGCAAAAAAACTCTTCATTTTTTTTCTTTTCTTTGCTGTAGCAAATCAGAAATGGGAAATCAAACAATGTAGCCTAAGTAAAAATACAGCTAATCACCAGGGCATAATTGCCAGTATGAAAAGGTATACTTCATACTGTCTAAGGCAGTGTGTGCATGTTTGCATGTTTTTTTTTCTTTTTTCAAACACAATTCAATATTTTGCTAGAGCTTACTACTGTAAGATTCAGGTCTTAAGGTTCTTATCCTTTTCAGAGCATGCTTGCAGGAGACTATAGGATATGATGTGTATTTCTCGTACCCCCACAACTCTACACTCAATTTTCAGGGTACATGGAATATATTAATAAACAACACTTAAACATGTCACTACTTCAGACATTAAGAACCAGGATTAACTTTCCAGAAGACATTTACTGGCATAAAATGATCATATGCTTAACAAAGAATAAAAAACATAGTTGCCTGTACCCCTACGGAGAAGCTGGCTGTTGAAATGTACGTTCAGTATTTAGTGAAGGTAAATAGAGTGCAAAATATTTTGAACAAAATTTAAGTCTAAATGGTAGAAAATGGTATTTGACTGTGGATGAAAAATGTGTGAATACAAGACATACTCCCCCCTCCCACCTTGTATTTTTAAATCCATTTGTTAATCCCAAGAGAAATCCAGCTATGATTGATGCAACTTAGTAAACAAGAATATACTTTGTAGTCACAGAGAAGGCTATGAATAAAGCCATTAAAACTTTATATTGTACAGTCCTAGCAGCCTCACTTCTCCATAACATTAAATATTTATATGTCTAGAATTTTCAGTGTGGAAAAGCAATACTGGCTTCATATATAACCAAGAAAATCTATGACGGGATGTGTTTAAGTTTCTGCACAGGCTACGATTAAAAAATAATATTTAGATATTGCCATTATGCATGGTAACTGTCTGTGACTACTTATTTAATTTCTAATAGAAATCAGTAAATCCTTTTCACTATGAACGGTTAAGCACAAGGTGATAGTTACTAAAACTCTCTACAGAGCCCTCCTAAATGCTCTGCCATGATGCTATAGGGAGACGTAGGGTAAATGGTACTGGCACACAACGGCCTGTGTATGCAGGCTTGTTTGACGTGATCTGCTTCTTTGACCATAGTTCAGCAGGTGGTGTTTTATTCTTTACCATTACTGACAGTAATCTTCCATAACAAGTTCTCTTGGTCTTAAAACAGTTTTATTTGGAGTCTAATACTTGTAAGGACTTGCTCTAGATACGGATGACCACAACTGGAGAACCAACATTGGACAGACTCAACTAATATTATTATTGATGTTATTATTCATCAGCATAGCTAATCACAGAAGAGAATCTTAGCAACGGTAGGTATTGTACAAAAAGAACCTCAGAAAACGAGATTGTATTGCTGGAGAACTGACTAGCTAGACAACTTAAAAAAATTATTAGCTTTCCTTGTTATGATTTTGGTTCTTAGTAACAGTGCTGACCAGACTTCTAAGTATTTCTTGCTAACAACCACCCAGCTCTTCTGGGAACTGAGTGCTTTCAGTGTAAATAAGAGATTGTATGGTATTTTATGCAAAGGAAGCCTAGCAAACTTTGAAATGAGTTTATGGGAGTGATCTTCCATGTATCTTCTCCCTGTCAAATATCCTCTTCTAGGAGGAACACTGGCATGCTACAGAATCACAGTCACTCTTTCCTTCCCAGGGTTTGAACCAATTTCCCAGGTAGCCAATGTTGCTTTGTTTCAACTGATAAACGAGGACACAAACTATGCTGACTACTGCTAGCTTGAAAGCAGCAAGACCAAAACCAAACAAACCAAATAACTGAACACCTTATATGTCATACTGCTCTGCAGCATGGTTTTCTAGTAGGGTCTGCAGTTTGATATCAAAGGACAACCAAAATATGCTGCATATGTCACTACTTCTACTTACAAACCCCAATGTAATTCCACAGTTATTTTTCTACTTCTCAGCTGGCCACTTCACACTAATACAAATGATTTATTGCTAAATCTAACATCCTTCTGGTCAGCTACATATTAAATTCAGACAGACCACCCAATCCCATAACCCCCAAAGGCACAACCCAGAGCTCTGTTCTTGATCAATAACCATCATCAATGTGGTACTGTGCTCAGCCTAAATTAACCTGCCCAGCTTGTTAAGAATGCAGTAACAAGAATGCAGTTTATATTCTTTATTATGTCTTTTATAAATTGCATGAATAGTATACACTTTTCATCACAAAATGCAAAATAAATTCCAACTGACCCATTGCTCAGCCAGATGAATAGTTCTAATCTTTTTCATTCTGAACAGTACATGCTGCATATAGCAAAAACTGTTCTGAAACTGAGGAGATAATGTGGTAAAAGAACGTGACTTATTTAAAAGGATTTTTTTTTTTTTTTAAATCATGCACAGAAGGAATGCTACAGCCACTGAAAAGCTGCTACTGTATTATAGGACTTGTCATTGTATAACTGCTTTTGCGTTCTAAAGCAGACTAAAGTTGCCTTATAAAACAGCACAGACCATTCATCCAGCTATATTTAGTTGAATGAGCATCCAGCTTTTACGGCATATATTAATAATGCATTGGAAACATTTGTGCATTGCCTAACAGCACAGATAATTTTTGTTTAATTTGTTTCTATACTATGCTGGTGAAGCATTGAAATACAGAAAATAAATTCTGGGCTTTCAGGCTTGACTGATTCATCATGTTTATGATTTGGTAAGGAATATTATACTCAATTAACTGTGTATTTGCAGCTAATTATAAACATTAACTTACAAGTCTGATAACTTCTTATCCCTCCCCATACAATAGTCATGATAAACACCTATCAAATACTGATCTTTTATTCCTTTTCATTGAAAAATGAGAACACATATACTCCCTCCTTTTCAGCACAACCCATGAAAGGGTTCCCATACTATTTCATATGCCCATGATATACCCAAAGATAAAAAGGGAATGCTGACTGGCTGAGCACACGTCTGTGTGCCTCTTCTCTGTGCCAAAAGATATGGCACAACAGCTTAACCACAGGCACGTTTTCCAAATATATTGTTTTAAAGTCACAAAACTCTGTAAAAGCAGGCATACAGAAGTTTTAGCCTATCTGATTTAAGGGTTCCTACCAACACTAGCTTTCCTATATATTGATTAACAGTGCTCAACAAGAAGAATAAAAAAATAATACCTGTGAACAAAACCCCTCTGAAATGAATTTGGATTTCATGTGTAGTTATCTTTATGGAAGGCCCATAACCAGATTCAGTTAACAACAGCTCATCTTACACCTTGGTTACATATCTAGGACTGAATGCTTCTGATCATATGTACAAGGCCAGGCAGTTTCACTTTGTTCCAGCTTCAGTCCCCACATGATGGAAAATACAGCAAGCTCCCCCACAGGACTGATGTACCCCTGAACACTACTACTACTACTAAATATAAGATAAAGCATTTTTCTGGGAAGTCCAATAATCACAGTCTAGACATGCTCAGAATATGAACAATGGCTGCTGTCAAGGACAAGGCTGAGTTAACCGAACCTGTCGTGTTACCCAGCACAGCTGATAGGTACGTGGATTTCCAGACTCCAGACCACAGCTCCGATCTTCTTCTGTACCCACACCATAAGAAAGTTGAAGTTCAACCTGTCTCTCGGCATGGCTGATTTATTACGCTCACTTGCTGGTTTAGGGAATGTTAATGTTTTCTTGTTTTGTTTAAAATCTGTAGGCTCTCCAAATACTTCTTGGTCTCGAACTCCAGTTTTGTGCTACAGGTTGTGAGTATACCTCAGTTGCCAGACACTCAAAAATACTCATTTCAGAAGTGAGAAATGAATACAACTGCCAGCCTATTTTCAAGTATTTTTTTCAATTCTTTCCTCAAAGAACAGCACTTATGTTCATGTGTAGGAGGATGAAAAAAACCAAATCAATATCAGCTTTTACTTGAAGCTTGAGTAATACAAGTTGCAGTATGCGTCATCCTTTCAAATTTTACAGTCTATATTTATATACACTTGAGCTGGAGAGATCACTGATACAACGCACAAGACATAAATGATTGCCTTATCTGCTGCATTATGTTATTTAGCTAAAAACCCAAGGAACCTACTTTCCTCCATAAAACAGTATTCTAAACATAATTTGTTATTATAAGGTTGAGAAAGCTGCCCCCTCTAATTTTCAGAAACTATGTTATCTTAAAATGAATTCATTGGGAGTTGAAAAAAACCCTACTGTTTAGCCTCATAGTTATATATATATGGAGAACAGATGCTTAGAAAGAAGATAAAAAAAGCACATTTAAAAAGGGTACTACATAATATTCTGTTACAGGCTAATACTGTTTCCTCCCAGTGTTCTGTTACTATTTCATGGAATTTCTTCCAAATTGTCCATCTAAACAGTCAGACATACGATTTTAAAGCTCAAAAACATAGGGACACTGTACAAATAAGGACACTATACTTTATCTGGAATGTTCTGTTCTTAAAATAATATACCTTTGAGTATATTACTTTATAAACACTAGAAAAATGGGACTTTTTTTTTGTTTTGAGTGACACTAAAAGTAGTAATCTTTATCAAATGAGTAGAACAAAGCCTGCCTTGAGAGAGTGCCTTATAACAATCCAATTTTGTTCAGTGGACATAAAGACAAAAAAGAACGAAGATACACTGCAGCTAGCTTTGCATGTCTTAAGCCCAGGTCCTAACAGTAGTATACCATACTAAAACATCATTCTCCCAGGTTAATTAGTCCTGCTAAAAAACATGGGAGAAGCAGGGATAATTAATCTCAGTGAATATCATAATAACATGGTTATACAGTTTAAGGACCTAATGTACTATGTTCTTTTTCTCTGGAGACACATTCTTACTGTCTAAAGACCTAGTAACCCCATCATCTTGAAACTGTCAGTTGCCAGTTCCATTCTAAGTCTCCCAAAGGCACTTTCAGCTGAAGAACTGAATTTTAAATGGAAAAGGAACTGCGATCCGTCTTTTCTTGAGAAGATATACAAATAGTACACAAGAATTTTACCTTCTAACATGCCATTCGGCAGAGTATCTACTTACTTTTCATCCCAAACATGATCACCTCTGTGGAAGATAACTAGGTTATTTTCAGGGTCCAGAGCCAACCCAGAAACTTGACCTAGTTTGAGGTCTAACCCAGGCCACTCCACAGCCTCTTCTATGTGGAAATCTGACCAAAGAAACAAACAAACAAAAGACAGACATTCAAGTAGCTTATTTATAAAAAAAACATGGTTAACTGGCTTTTGGTACAGACTGTTGGGAATTAGATGGACATTTTCTTACATGCAGTATTTCCATTAATGCATTGCAGTTTAATTCCAAGCATAGTTTTACCATAGTAAAGCATGCACAAGCACCGGCATCCTGCTACGTATAGGATGACGGAAACTTCAACAGTGCTTTTGACTCCATTCTTTTCTCCATCTTATAAGGATACAGGTACACAGACTCTAGAATTTTTGGGAGCTCTGTGAGTACTTTCTACATTGAAATATTACAGAAATATACAACTACTATCCAAAATCAGCAAGCAAATTGAAATATTTACCTATCAGCGTTTTATTAAAAAATGCATAACAAAGACTGTGAATCACTAAACCAACTACATATCAGAAGTGGTTGCTTAATGACTTTTTTTCAAAAAAGCTTTTAACACTAAGAAAAAAACTACAGGGAAGGAAGCAAAAACGCAACGAGAAGCAAATAAAACAGTAATTCTGTGAAGTTTGCCTATGACATTTCTTACAGCCAACATACGCGTTAGTTCCAGATAGTGTCATATTATAATCCAAATATTATAGGCATGAATAGGAAACAGATGTCTAAATCTGATTAAACAGATGAAGAAGGGTAGAACATCTGTCATTGTTTATGCTGTAACATGCTGTTTTTAAGAACAAATACTGGATAGTTTTTGAATAACACAAATCAGATTTTCACACTAAATCAACAGCACAGGATACCACTACTAAAAAGTCAGATACTTCTTGTGTTTGTCTTAAATTGTAAACTTCCTCTGTTAAGGGAGACAAATGTAGTTTCAACTTAAAGATTAAAATTAAAAATATGAAAAGATGTTTACTTCAATCTCTTTTTTATGTAAAAATAGACTTACACTGATTAAAGGCACAAACAGCCCAAAATTTGAAAAAGTTACAGAGTAGTGGCTGCAAGGATTAATTTGTCACAAATAGACTGCTTAAATGCTATTTGAAAGAGGTTGGTTTGGGTTGCTCTGGCAGTATTAAAAGACAATTGAACAATATTCTCAAAAAAAACCCTGTAATGGCAAGAAAAATGTCTCTAATACTGATAAAAGAAAAAAAACCCCAAATCCTAAAATGCCTTCTACATGTTAGGAAATCCATCACTCCTTCCTTTCTGAAACTAATTTGTTCAGCATAATTCAGGTATTTCTAATGTGCAGGCTTTGTATGTAGGTACATACAGCCAAACTGAAGGTAAATAGAAAGCGATTCTTAGCAGTTATGTGAAACTGGAGCTGTTTCACTAGTATTCAATGTGTTTGACAGCATCATACTGTACTTTACAACTTTCAGCTCACCCGAAGTTTCTGCGTTTTGCTGTGATCCTAAAAACTGATCACTGGGGTACCATCTAGCCAGGTGAAATACAGATCCCCATTCACAAAGTGCCAAGGCATCAGTGCTTTGAAACAAGGCAGATCACAGACCTTAACACACAGAACCCAAGGAGTTTGAGAAGGTTCTGCTGGAACTGATCTTCTAATGAAAGGAAAAATGAAAAGCGAAACAAAGCCCAAAATCTTGAGGTCACCTGTGCAATCCAGCTGTTCTGATAAGCACCTCCCCCCACCTTCCATTACACTCGGAAGAGATGCAGTCTGAGAAGTAACAGCAAGGATGGGGTGGAGGGAAAAAACATTTTCTACAATCTACACTGGAATAGATAAAATCAGTGCTGAAACCCTACCACAGGCTAGGAGGTATTTTACCTTTGTAGTTGAAGATACCATAGCTAGAGTAGGTGACAGAGAAACTCTTTACACTAACACAAACCTAAGACAAACCTAAGGCAAGCAGCAACCGCAGTGAATCCCAGACAGTAACCAGAAACTTCTAAAACAAGAAATTCTACTCTGTAGCAATTTTAGCTGAACAAAAGCTCCAAGCTAAAACAAAAGCCTTTAAGAAAAAAATTATATATATTCATACGTCTGTACGGTTCAGTTGGTCACAACAGGTGCAGCACCAGGTATATTCATGGACATTAGCATTTTGAAAGGAATAAAAGGATGGAAATCCAGTGCTTCCTCACTTGCTCATCCCATATCAGTCTAAGTTAACTTGCAGAAATCTTGTGTATGTTTAATGTTACAGTGCCCCTTGGCCTTTGAGCTTTTTCCAAAAAAGCTAGAAAAATTGAAAGGCTAAACATAGAAAGCCTAAATTTTGGCCTCTGTAAAATTCAGTCTCTCAGAGGACTTGTACTATAAAATACAAAATGTTTATACTTACACTTAAAGGACTAAAAGACTTCTGATAGATCAAAACAAGAAAACGAATGTACAGTGAAATACAGTCTAATCACAAGAACGCCAGCCTCTACACAACCTTCAGATTTTCTCACGCTCTTCCAAAATTGTTTTATTATTGTTATCTTTTCTTTTCCCTTTGAAAGTCTTATATTGAAAGCCCTTTGATACAGGTTTATCTTGAGGCAACTAGCTTTTTACAAAAAATGACTTAGTAAATTTAGACCTCATTTGTCTAAGAGTGATTATTAATTCCCTACAAAAATAAATGGTCCATGGAACAGTTACACACGAAACCAAAGAAAATTACTTTTCCCCATTAAAACAATTTATAATTACTTTAAAAAATATATAGATATAAAATTACCAGTTTTGTTGTAAATGAGACTTCTAAACTAAGTACCAGATCTTCTACCTTATAATTTAGAGTAATTCCTTTCATCAATAAAACTATAAAGAATTACATAGATTTAGAACATGTAAATCAGCCTCTAATCTCTCTACAAGTGAAAGAATAAAGCCTTATTTATTGGCAAAATTGCAATCTACTCTCCAGAAATCCCTGGAAGCTCTTGCTAGCTTTTAACATTGCAAATTTTAGTAATGTTGCATTTACTACCTGCCCTCAGAGTAGTCATTTAAATGTTGCCAAATATAAGTAAGTGCTGCATAAAGGAATTTTAAAAATTGGAAAATTACACTGTTGCCTTAATTAGGAGGTATTATTGCACTGGTTCCAGCGATGTTGAACAACCTGACAAGTGACAAGTCTTGGGGTAATAAGATAATAACAGTGCAGGAAGAGCAGTAGTATAAAGTTATAAACATAGCATTTATAACAATCTTACTTAACATTATCAGTCACTTGCTATTTCAGACCAGTTACATGTTTAAAATCAGGTTATTTGCAAGACTAAAAATACTAAACTATTTTAATTCTGGTAATTTTAAAACAGTTAAATGAAATTAATTTAACAGCAACCAGAGACTTCTCCTAAGAAATACTGAGATTTTTTTTAATTCAATATAGTAAAGAATTTTATGACGGGTGCTAATTTTTTTATTAAATCAAGACAAGTTAAGACACTTCATGTTCCACTTCTTCCTTTGAAGAGGAAAATTCTGTTATGGAAGGTTCCAATCCTCTAATATATAAGTACTACCCAAATAGAAACTAAACATGTGCTTAAAGATTTTATTGCTATAAAAGTTCTTTTGCCAAAAGGTGGCGCTGACAGCTTCTGCAGTTCAGAATTTCCGTAATTAGCAGTATCACAAACATTTAAAAAAAAAAAATCAATGCTGATTAAGATCATTTCAGTTTTCCTTTTTGCTGTAACTCAAAATTGTGTCATTTGAAAGTCCATTTATTAATTAGTCCTCCACCAACACATTCCCCCAAAATGAATATATAGCTACTAAACTAGCTGAGCAGATGTTTTCTGTAGTTAGAATCTGTGCCATGTGGTGTGCCAACTAAGGCATTTATTCAGTTCACTGACACTCCCTCCTCCAGATCAGTTAAAACAGAAAGGAAATTTCTTTTTTCCCCCCTACGCACCACATGCTATTAGTCTGAACTGAACAAACTGTTTTTGTGGAAATGCAACACACACTACTCTCCCAAGCATTTAATTCCAGTGTCACTTATGGAATTATTTATGATTTACACTTGTGTCAGGCACATGGTAACATCCCACCTGTTTTTTGCCCCTATGCCAGGAACTTGACAGGCTCTCATTTAACTGACTAGCATAACATAACATTGGAAAGTCCTCATCTTTGGTTTTCTGTTAAATACAAACCCAGAATTTTGCTGAATTTGAATCCTATAACAGAATCGCACATAAGCAGAGACAATACATGTTAACATTTTGAACTGAAATAAAAATCAAATGGATGACGAACGACATATATTTGTGTACAACAGTACTTGGAAACATCAAGCTGGCTCGTTGCAACATAAAAGCAAGCATGTGCTGCTACAGCTTATGCATACAGATGACTTTCATGCATACATACCAGTTTCTTTTATGAAATACTCGTCACATGCTGCATTATCTGGCTTTCCACATTAGCAAGACTAAGCACAATCAATATCAGAGACCAAAATGCAAGTAAAACAAACACAATACTTCCATGGTTTCTGCTGTCATAGAAACCTGAAGGGAATGATTATAATTCTATTATAACAAAACAGCCTTTCCAAGAATATTTGGAGAGCCAAACCCAATTTGAAATAAATATGTAGAAAATTTTACTTCTCAAGAATTTTTCAGGATTAATTACCACTCTTTCTGAATGAGACAGAAAAGAGTCTGATAGAATTACAGCAATGAATTTTATGAAATCTTGTATCTGAAAAACCAAGGTAATCAGAAAATTCCGAAAATGCATCGATTATTGCCATGACCATTTTATAGTAGTTACTGGTATTATGAAAATTCTTCACTTCCCATGACTACTATATCCTGTGTTTACCTTGTTTTAGCATAATTGATATCAAATCATTAAGTAGAAGTCTTGAGAGTAGAAAAAATACTCTATGTTCCAAAAAGTACTGGTATTGTACCATTGGTATACATTCTTTCTTCACACAGGGGGAAAGAACCCCACTGAACTACCTCTAGAATAGAGGGAGAACATTTCCATAATTAGGAAAACTGTCACGTAAAATACTTCCATGCATCAACTCATATTCCCTTCAGATTTTGCTGATGTGGATCATAGCTCTTACATTGCATTTCATTGTACCAAATTAACCCCTAACCCACCTCCTGTATGTTCTTTTTCCCAGCTTCCCTCACCATGTTTAGGCTGTTGTAAAGAGAAATGTCTGTTCTCTGGTGGCCTCAAGGTAGACTCTAGTCTGTGAAATTTGTGAATTCTGTCTCTGACAAGAATAGTATTGTCCCTCTCATCATGATTTGTGATCTCTCTGGCAAGATCCTTCTTTTGGACTACATTAGCAATCTCAGCTACAAGATCTGATTCTGCCTTTTCTGTAGGGTTATGCTTATGCATATGCACAACATCTTCCCTTTCTCCTAGCAGCTTGGAAAGGAGTGAATAGAAATCACCTGTACAGAAAAGAGAAAAGATAAGAGGAAAGGAGGGAAAAAACAATTATAACAGATCATGTAGTTTTAGAAAGCTTCAGCAAAGTATAATGTAACAAAGTTATTCAAACAGTCATTGTCAATAGCAGTGGTATAAGAGGGAACTGTTTCAGCCTTGAGAATTGAATGAGCCAAGTCTCTGCTATGAAAAGATAATGTCAAATCTCTATCAACCTTAATTTACATATAAATGTTCACTTTTAGCTGACACTCTGGCATCAAAATATCATCACCTCTGCACAGATGTTCTTGGGAACAAGAAAAAAAGAAAAGAAACAAAAAAAGTGTGCAAATTTCAAAAAAAGAATATTTATGACGGAGTTATCTGGATTTGCCAGGCTACTGCAGACTTATTCTATTTTTATAAAAGAAAGAAGGAAAAATTCTATAGTTCTATCAATTTGTCCACTTATAAAGACAATAATAGATAGACATGATGCATTTCAAAACATATTTATTTGAAATCTGTCATTGCATAAGAAGTTTAGGCTGTAAGAAAACAAACTTTCACATTTGCAAACAGATTCCATAGAGCATACTGCAGAAAGAAGACACACTAGTAAAACAGAGTGATCCATTAAATTTTCATTTATTAATTCAGTCTGGGTCCTGTCCCTGCTCTTCCTCCAAATAGTAACACCCCTTAGTCACAGTACCATCTGGCAGTGCAGGGAACAGTATTTTCTCAAGCTGCTTGCTAGCAATGCAGTTATCACTATAACTTTCTTAGACACCAACAAGCGTTTCAGTAAATTCCAGAACAAGACCTCAAAGCAAACAACCAAAGAACCACAATTTTCTTCAGAAAATACACAAACCACCCAAACAGGTTTTGATGAAGTCAATGTTCAATTCTTTTTGCAGGGTTAAATAAAGTGATGTCATGATGACAAGTATATCCCCCTTCCTGGCATTCTCTGCTAACCAGCAGGTACCCAACTTTTTAGAATTTATTAACCAAATATCTTGGCTGCATGAAACTATTATCAGTTCTGTTAAATACAACTGCACCATTTGAATGGAAAGAGGCATCCAATATGCTTTAAGATTTAATGCGAGTAGGTATACTTCTATGTCATTTTCAGTACAAATTACTCCTAATTAAATTGTATTATTCTATGACAGGCTATAGAAGACTGTTTTTTATAAAAGAAAAACTATAACTAATGAAGCTTTCACCGAAAAAAACCCATCCAGAACCAGAAACCATCACTTGCAGCCTGGGACAGAGTAAATTAAGTCTTTTGGAAATGACCCTAAGAGGATGTGTCATGTTTATAAACAGTCGTAGCTCAATGATTTTGAGTAGGATTCCATTCCTTGCCCTTGGAAATGAAATATCCCAGATGAAATCTTCTGTCAGAAAATAATTACTGAAGCGACAGGGCCAATTTCAATGAAATGAACAAAGCAAATTAGATAAGAGAGAAAATTGTTAAGCTATATAACAAATATGAATTATTTGCTTCAAATACAATTGTGAAGCTAGAATACTTCATAATCCTAATACTGTCATTCAACTAGTCCAACTACTGATTCAGAACAAATCTGAATATTCAAAAAGCATGATATAATAGAAGCTTTGGACACAAACCATAGTCATTCTAAGAAAGGTTTATAATTACATTAATCAGGTTCAGTAGTCTCTACTTAAAGCACCCAAGAATTGGTGCCAATGTAGAAACACATCTGGAATTTCCTTTACTTAGGAAACATTTGGTATTAAAATACCCTCCATTAGCCTAAACTGTATTTTTGCACCATTTTAAAAGTTAAACAAAGTTCATATGTACAAATGTTTTGGTTTTATCCATGGCTGGAGACCCACAGATGAGCAAAGCCCACTGACTTCTTTATATGCAATCATTTCCAACAGAGAGGTCTGAATGGTAAAACCAGTGTTCTGCCTAATGTCACTGTGAAAAGTCTCCCTAAACCAGCAAGCCTGGTGCTATTTTAAACTGCAGACCTTTTTGAAGCAACTTCAGTGATCTTTGCCCAGTTCACTCTTTCCTAGTTCTGTATCAACAGTCTGATCAATTTTCTTATAATTCTTGGTCACAAAAAGACCAACAACATGCTACAGTTTGTATGAAGGTTTCAGATCCCTAACTCACAACTCATATGCTCATTTTATTTGAACAATGAAGTCTGCCAGCACTCTGCTTCGGCCAAAGACATTGCATTCTACCTCTGTTGTGCAATGGTTGCCACAGAATAATTAACTCACCCTCTCAAATAGATATTGCTTGTTGATTTAAAAAAACAAACAAAGAAAAAAAGTGCTTCAGTTTATCTGTCTTAAATTAGCTTCTCTTACTACAAAAGAAACTCCTAAGAGATAGGACTCTGTGGAGGACAAGAAGAAAAGAGACCACGGGAATCCAACTTAAAAACAACAAAAGCCCAGGGAATAATTTTTAGGACAAGATGCATTTGTAGAAAATTCCAGTGGTCTTTACGGGAGCTATTAATCAGGGACTCAACTCCAAGTAGGTTGATCAGTTTTGGTCTTCTCCTAGCACTGAGCCTATGATCATAAGATATATGAGGAACTTTTAAACAGTGGAGTACTGAATAAGCTGGTTTGAGTATGTCACTATCAGTGGCTACAGATGAGCTATTTTCCAAGTTGAGCTTGTCCTATTAGTGCTTTCGTTAAGCAGGGGTGATGAACTGTCTCAATGCATGAAAAAGGGTGTGCCTCAGAGAGTGAAAGTGGTCTGAAGCACAGCTGCTCTGAAACTGTGATCTTTACCTTAACTAAATGTGTTTGAGAAAATGAATATGAAATCTCTACACCTTAAGTTCAAAAGACATCCATTAAGCCTACATATCTGCCCAGCATCTCCATATACTTGGTACAAACAGCAGGTTGAAATCTTTTGTCAATTTCTTGGTATCTCGACACAACTGAGAGTATTTATAAAGCAGAAAAGATGTGTGCAGATGTGAAAGGGGAGAACTGAAGTTTCCTGATTACTCAATGTATGCAACTGTTCCCTAAACCCCACACATTGAATGGAGGTCCCGTATTATTTGAGACCAACTTTTTTCGGCTTTTTTTGTGATCCCCAGGCAGATTTCAATAAATTTGTAAGCAGCGTATTTTTAAGAAGTAGTTCAGAATTCACTATAGATAACTAGCAAAGAGCAGACTCATGTTGTTTCTAATTAACTGTTGCTCTCTGCAAAGCAATATCCAGCAAACATCAAAGCACAATCTCATGTTGCTGTTTTACTGCTGTCTTGTACTAGCTGGAACAGTTGAAGGATGTTGCTTGCCTGAAGATACTCACTGGGAAAGGAACACCAGCAAGATGCACCATGTTATTTGTTTGGTCTTGTTTGAGATGAGACAGCCTGGCCTTTAGACTGTGTGAGTATGACTAGAAGAAGACATGGGTGAATTAACAACTTGCTCTTGTTGAAATAACTGAAGTCTAGCAGTGCAGTCTCAAGGAAGCTGACTGATTACGTTAGTTTCACAGAGGATACTTACATGCACTTCTTATACATAAGCTATCAAGACACTTCCCTCTATGTAATACAATAAAAGATGATTGGCTACAAATACCTAGAGTTTATTCTATTCTGGAGGAAGTGATAGCTGTCAAGACCAACATCTCCAGAATAAAACAATGCACAAGCATATTTCAGTAAGTTTAAACTTAATTACTATGGCGGTTCTACACTAGGACAGTATAGAGTACAGAACAGTGTTTTAGAAAACAATCATACAAACAACTAAAATCATAACACTGGCAACTTCATTGCAAACTGTGAGCTGAGCATCACCTGATCTCAATAAAAGACCAGATTAGTTTCAAGTTAATAAAACAGTTTAGAATATTGACCACCAAGGTCTGGGTAGAATCCCAACGGTGTTGAACTACCCATGTCTAAAAACAGTCCTTTTTTTCAGTGCTAAAGTGAGATTTCCCCAAATTGCAGCGAGCAGTCGCTGTCCATGGTACTTACACAGCACATCATTCTGCAGTTGGAAGTACCTGTTCCCAGTTTGGATGAAGTATCTAGCCATGGTGCTGCAGGATCAAGCTATGAGACAGATGGAAAGTTCAGCCATAGTAAGCCTGTCCACAGAGTTAGAATGTGTCGCTGTTAAGATACATATGTGAAAACTCATTTTACTGCATTTTAGAAAAAAGGCAATAACATCCTGGTGGTGTCTGAGAATTCTCATCTCCACAATATGTGTATGTGTCATAATGCCTGTACAGTTTCACTGAGACAGTTCAGATAGGCTCCCCAGTCTGTCACTGGCTTTCCAGACTTTTGTTAGGAATCAGACTGAACAGGATTTCAAACATGAAGTCACCACTGCAGCCTTCTGACAAAATGATGTCTTACCAGGCAAATAACCAGAACTGAGAGATTAAGAGCAAAAATATAGCAAGCAGTCCTCTGTGTTGACAGGGGACTGGTACTGCAAAGTTTATCTGTGTGTTGCCGCAGCTCAGTTGGTGTGAATTGCTTGTATTGAAAGCTCTTCCTGAGCATGTCTGATCTGACATGGAGCCAGTACATTGGTCCCTCCAAACTCACGTCTCAGTCCTATTATGACTGTAGTAAGAGACAAGTTTTCATAGTTGACTTTGGGTTTCCTAATTATGTCTGAATAAAAGGAAGGGTATTCCGAGACTACACGTTTCTGTCTTATCAGGATGTGCTTCTGTTTAGAGTGTTCATCTGGCAAAGACAGTCAGTGCTTTGCCTTTTCAGAACTGCTGAAATCAGGGTCCAAATGATACAGACTCCAACTATGACTTTGCCTCATCTTAAATCTCAGGTAATATCTAGGTAATATGTTAAGACTCATGTCAGAGAATGTGTACTTCAGCTGAAGAACTACCTTCCTAATGAGGATATGGAAATTTGGCTGCAGTAACATCTTCAAGACTGTGCCACCATGAAAAAATGCCTCCCAAATAAGTATTGATCAAAATCAGTCTAATTTTCTTTGCCTTCTTTGGCTCCTACATGAAGCTACTAAACTCATTCTAACAGGTATACATAAGATAACAATGCTGGTAGAAAAGACGGGGAGAAAGGCATGGAAAGACATTGCAGAAGTGAACAAAATCTAATGTCTATTTATTTGAAGTGACATTGGATACAGTTTGACAGAATAGGCCAAAACAACTTTCAAAATGGCTTCTAGTCCACTATTATTTTTCATGCTAGTCCTACTGTACTGATTTAATCTGTTGCTTTGATGAAAACATTGGAAAGATTCCTGAGAACTAAAAATTATTAAGTAAGGCTGTTTTCTTTTTGAAGGGATTTGAGGGGCTGGGGGAAGGAGGCATAGATATGAGGAAGTGAAAAGGATTAAGCTGCTCTAGAGGTTCTTGGTCCCCATCACTGTCCCCTAAGTGATGCACACTTATAGCATAGCCAAACTGACATGCCTGAAGAACAGGAACTGTATCTGGTCTCAAGGCATTTCTAAGCAGCTTACAGAGCTAAAAAAAGATGTAAGAAAAGGTTAAAAAAATGAAATCATTAGCTGTTTTCTTCTACGTCTTCATGTCCCCAAAAAGGGCTTTTATTACTATTGCAAAGTAAATGCACTTTCTTTGTTTTTAATTCATTGTTTCTTTTTTTTTCTTCAAATGTCAAAATGTTTTAATGTACAAACGTTTCGAGAGTCCGAGCATAGTTTACCAAATCAATAGGTTAAAGGAGTCTGTAACTGGGAAAGAGAGTGTTAAAGGTAAGAGAAAGTATGAAAGAAGATGAAAGAATCTTCACTGAGGATTACATTTTGTTACAGACGTGTGTTCTTCATTAATGAATCGGAACCTGAGACTCAATACCCAAGCTGGTTGCAGTTTCCTAATCACCATATTCTTTCCTTCCTGACCAATAATAAGTTCCTGACAAGCACCAATCATTTTGTTACAATAAAATATATTTATCAGCTACTGCTAAATGACTAGCAATAAACACAATGGTTTTACTACATAGGACTTTGCTGTGCTCATTTGGATATGTTACACACATTTGTAATTAAGGCACACAGTATGCCAGTTCCACCTCATATTTCAATTTCATGCAGTACATACTTGTAAATACATTTCTTCTTACAAAATGACATATACGAGACTATGTTTATTAAAGAATAGTTCTGCTATCTTCAATTTATTTCTTATAAGCATCATCATGCCTTAGTTTAAAAAAAAAAAGGATATGAAAATTACAAAAAAAGAAAAACATTTTGCTAATAATAAATAATAATAATAATAATAATAATGATGATGATGATATAATGTTCGGTGTGTTTTATATTTGTGCTATGACTTCATCATTTCTCTGAACTCTTCCTGTACTAATAAAACATCCACTTTCCACTTCTTCAGACATGTTAATGATATTATACACAGTTTTTGCAGTTGCTCATGGATAAGTAGTCTCACATTACAGAAAATACCTAGGGAAAGTCCCTCTATAATTTTAAGAACGAGAGAATATAAACTAGCTGTCAAACAGTGAAGACTGAAACATTCAATTTAAAATGGCTTCTTTCCATGTGTGCTGGTTTTAGCTGGGGTAAAGTTAATTTTCTTCGCAGTAGCTAGTAGGGGGCTATGTTTTGGATTTGTGCTGAAAACAGTGTTGATAATACAGGGATGTTTTAGTTATTGCTGAGCAGTGCTTACACACAGTCAAGGCCTTTTCTGCTTCTCACACCATCCCACCAGCGAGTAGGCTGGGGGTGCACAAGAAGCTGCGGGGGACACAGCTGGGACAGCAGACCCCAGCTGACCGAAGGGATGTTCCATACCATATGACGTCATGTTCAGCATATAAAGCTGGGGGAAGAAGAAGGAAGGGGGGGGATGTTTGGAGTGATAGCGTTTGTCTTCCCAAGTAACCGTTATGTGTGATGGGGCCCTGCTTTCCTGGAGATGGCTGAACACCTGCCTGCCAATGGGAAGCAGTGAATGAATTCCTTGTTTTGCTTTGCTTGTGCACACAGCTTTTGCTTTACCTATTAAACACTCTTTATCTCAACCCACAAGTTTCCTCACTTTTACCCTTCCAATTCTTTACCTCATGCCACAGAGGGGGAGTGAGTGAGCAGCTGTGTGCTGCTTAGTTGCTGGCTGGGGTTAAACCATGACAATGCTTGTTATATTCTTTTCCTGCTTAGGTATGCAACCTATACCAACTGCAAATTTTTTGCTTCAATCTGATGTTCCTTTCTTTACTGTGCTGAATATGTTTTTGTAAAGATTATGAATAACCTTATTCTAATCAAATCAAAGGCTCATCTTTTATTTACAACTTCAACTGGGATCTTTCAGTGTTGAAACAAAAAGAAAATCCTCTGCAGTTTTGAATCTTCCTAATTATACTTCTCTAACTGTAAATATTACTCTTCCAAGGTTTAATTCATTCAATTTTGTACTCTATAAGGGACCTCATGTAATCTCTGAGCACCAAACATGCATCCCAAGCCTGAAAACATCTAAATATTTTCTCATATGTCTGGCCTTAATCTAAAAATGTCTCTAACACTTCATTCTAGGCATCCCACATCAACACCAGTAAGTGAATTTGTCTTCTGTTTCAAGCGTCATCCTTTCTCCATCAACCTAAGAGATTTTAACCACCTACAAAACTGAACTCCTCTCTTTTCTTACAACCACACACAAATCAGCAAAAGTAAATTATGACAAATTTATTTTAGAAAGAAATGTAACTTATGGCTACATGTGCTGGCATAAAAATACATCAAGTCTTATTGGCTGACTCTGCTGCCATAGGTTTGCCATGTAATACCATCACAGAAATACACTACTTCATTACCTGAAAAATCAAGGACCTGCCTGCATGCTGATTCTCCTTTCCTCTTCCTTTCAGCACATATCCCACAAGCAATTGTAGGCTTCCCTTCACACTTCCTCCTCCCGTCTTTTTTTTTAAAAGAGAACCAAACAAGAGATGAGGCAGAAAGAGGAGCTATAGCTCCTCCTTTCACTTAAATCAATCAGAAATTTCTATCCCAGATACAAACAGCCTTGTTCAGTACAATTTTGTTGTAACAAGCTTTTCACAGAAATGCACGACTAAACAGCAAAATATGCAACACTGAACAGACATCTCAGTTTCTCAACTCACAGATTCAGCTACAACCTAGCAAAATATTTCCAGCAGTGTAACAAAAATGTTGTGTGAAAGTACTTATCTCTGTGTGTGTGTGTGTGTGCACACTCATGTGCAAATATAGCATACAACAAATTAACATAATTACAAGATGGGTTAGGCACCCAACAGGTAATAAATAGCAGAATTATGCATAACCTTAATTCAGCCCCCATTTTGTATGGATTATGATGTTAATTTTTCTTACACAGAAACCTCCTCATTCAATCAATGGGACATCACTATATATTTATATTTAACTTCATTCAAAGAATGAAAAGAAAATCCCCCTCCAAGCACTCCTGAACAAGTGTTTTAACTAAACAGAAAGACTTCTCTTAACATTTCCATCATCTCTCTTTCTGAAACACTTACACTAAATTACTTCATTATCACAGCCTGTCCTATGAAATTAAGGTCCATAATTACTGCTACTTTCCTAGAGATCACAGTCAGAACTGTCATTTAGCATCCATTCATTTTGGGTGTCCACCTAGAAACATCTCAATATGTGATTTTACAGGGTACTTGCACTATATTTCACATCTTACATTTAAGCCACGTTTCCAGTCAGTGTCAGTAGGAGCTGTCTATATGCAAGACTTAGCTTCAGTTGTTTGTTTTGTCCATCCTCAAAGACTAGGAAAACAGATCAGGAAATCAGACTTCTCAAAGGTACCCAGCTACCTAGAATCATTCAGCAACTCTGATAAGAATCTAGAGTAAAACACACTTTAACCAGAGAGGATCAAATTGCCTTAGACCATGAAGTCACATTCTTTTCTTTATGTTGTTCTTTATTTCACTCACTATATACATTCTAATCTCTAAAAAAAACGAGGCAGAAGTCTAGTGAGGTGTTTTTCTACGCAACCTATCTCACCACCAGGACAGCAATTCTGTGATTGCAGACTTAAAGCCCAGCTTTATAAAAGCTAACTTCTGGAATGAATGCTGGACCCAAGCTGTAATATTATTTTAAATGTAGGAGGTTTAATGGGATTTGAGTTAAAACACTCAGCTGTGAAAAAGGGACCTCACATGAGTCTAGCTGGGAAATTCATAAAAAGAGATCTTAAGTTCAGTTGTATTGAACTTCACCATCCGAGCTCCTAGAATAACTTGTGCTCACAGTAATCATGAAATAATGGGGGATGAGGGAAAAGAAAAAACATATTGGCAGTACAACTGACCAATACTGAGAGCAAAAGAATTGCAACTTTGACTCTCACTTCAGATTCCATCATCAGAGGCAAAAACATACAAGTTACTTTTTTGGTACTAACTTCTAAATTCCCTAAGCCAGACACAAGCAAAAATGTACTTTTGCAAGTGTCACAGTAAGCATTAATACCAGAATAAGATGAAAATCCCATCTCTTTTCTCTCCCATGTATGTGTAACGTATACATGTGTACACACATGTCCTTCTAAAACAAAAAATCAAATTTAATTTTTGGTTTATATGCTGCAAGTGAATTTTCCGTTCAAGCCAGCCTTGAATTTTTTTTTAAAACCATTTAAGCATAATTATATTGGCTTTACTAGGAAAAAAAAAATGCCCTTTCTGCTTCAAAAGAAAGTTTATGATTACATCTAATGCACACAAAATGAGATATCAAATCATGAGCCACAGGTCAACAAATTAAATACTGCACATCTGATTAACCATCACCTGTATATTCCTTCCTTGTTATTAAGAAACTATTCCTGCTATTGTGTCTATACAGCTTTCAGGTACAGCAGCAGCTGACTTTCTCAATAGTAAAGACTGCTTCACTGCTTGCATACCAAAACAAACCTAAAGTATATTATATTATGCCACAGACTACAGCCAGCAAAGTGTTGAACAAACAGAATGAAACACATTTAGGCCTTTTTTCCACAGGGAAAGATGAGACATCTAGCAGACATGGTGAATGCTATGAACAGAAAACAGTTTTTTTCAGTACTGTAGCTATTGAATACAATTTAATCAAACTTCTACTGATGAACAAAAGTAAATATAAATAATATTTGTTTTGCTGAGGACTTTGTGCTTCAGCAGGAACAGGAAACTCTCCAATATGCACAAATGTCTAAATCAATTGCATTTCCTACAATAATTAACTTTCTATGAACAGTTTATCTTCACCAAACAGTGACACTGCTGTTTCAGAAACAATATAACGAGGTCACTTTCATTAAGGTAAGTTCAGTTTCATTTTAACACTACAGGGATTTAGCTTTGTCTTCATGCTGAGTGGTGGTTCCCTTTGTGATGGTTACTACTTATTTCAATATATTTACATTGCTTATTAATGTGCTTCTGATGAGTGAAGGTGATGAAATTGAAAATTTAACGTAAAGGCAATGATAACTCCTGGAGGTGCTGATATAATGAACTGCCTGCATGCAGCAGGAAGTACATCTTCTAAACCTATGCCCAGGCAATCATGTGATATACACATTATTAGCAGGCAGATACTTTCACATGGCAGGCTTTTTTATTTTCCCCTTTTGAGGCAAATGCTTAGATTTAATACTAGTCACATCAAAATTTGTCTCTTTGACCATGCCTCTACCCCCCAGATTTGTATGTATCTCCAGGGCAATATAACTATTTCAGTTTTAGTGAAGTAACAGTGTTTACTTCAGATACCTGAAACTAAGGAGGGTAAAATGAAGTTGCTACAACATAATGAGTCATCAAGAAAAAAATATGCAAGATAAAACACAGAATTATGAAAAAATCATTGAAGTACTATCTTCAGAACAAATCAAAGCCTGAATTTACTGAGCAACAACTCAGCAGCAATAGAACTAATCAAAGCCTGAGTTTTGGTGGATCTGTGTTTTGTAGATAAGCTTATCATATAGAGTATGTCATGCCAGACCAAAAAGGGAAAAATTTATGTTATAACCTTTCCCTCAGTGAAAGTATGTATTTGCTTGTGTGCAGTTTAGGGGTCCACTGCTCCCTCCCTCCAAACTGTAGAATTTTCCTGTTGTTAAGACCTTGTTCAAATTTCGTTGATATTGGCTAACTCACTAAAGTTTCTCGAGGAGATGGACAAAGTGGCAACACGATTACATAAAATCACTTTGCCCCATGAAACCAGAATCCAATTTGTATGTAATTTTTATAGGCACATTTTAGCAGACCACTTTCAGTTCCTGCTTCTCCCAGTGTATCTCACCAGGTGCTCGTGTGCTTGTAGGACCAAAAACCACCTTCTAAAACAGCAACCCAACTTTTCCTCCTTGAAGACAAAAATAAACCCAAATTTGATCTGATTTTTCCTTTTTTTTTTTTTTTTTTTTTTGTTTACACACACATAATTCAATGGAAGTTAGAGCTGTATCAATGTAAAATTGAAGCTAGGCTCCTGTAAATGATGGGAGAATTTATCTTAAACTAACAATTAAGAACATGAAAAGAAATTCTCTCATGGCAACTGCTGTGTTTTTATATTACATCATGAACCCAACTAATTTCAAATGGACAAAACAATGCAGAGTGTTTCCATAGAAACATGTTAGATGAGGATGTATACTAAATAGTGGTCTCGGCAAACAAGACTGCATTGCAGAAATGTGGCTTTGAAACACATTTCAAAGACAAATGAAAAAGATTTTAAAAACAGGACCTTGTTCCAATATTTTGTTTCAAACATTAACAAATTCAATAAAACACACAGATAACAAGATCTTCAACCACATGCTAATGCACTTATGAGGGGGAAGCAACTTGTCAGCATAAATCTTGACATAAATTTGTAAGCAGCTAGCTCATTCTGCTCTGGAATAGGCTTAAGAAAATTAGAATTGTATTTCTTTCTGAAGAAATCCATCTTGAATTGACTAAGATAAATTTCAGATATGGAATTGTAAATATTGTCTCGAGTAGTTTAAGGTACTTTCAGTCAAGACAGTCTTACACTTTAGAAGCTAGTTTTTATGTAATTGTAACTTAATTATTTGAGCTAACTGCAACATGGCAGAGTATATAGAAAATCTAACCACTTTGGGAGATGTTATAAAAAACTCTAAACACTGGCCTAATCTTTGCTCTCATTAAAGGCAAAAGGAAATTTGTCTTTAATTTATTCAGTCCTTGATCCTCAACATTGTTCAATGAAAACAGTAGGAAACTGCAGCTGATGAGGTCTTCCCCTTAGTATCAAGAAAAATCTTGATACTAAACCAGTATTTGTCTAATAGCATATGATCCACAAGAACTTTAAAGTACAGTCTTATTTTAATATATCTCTGAAACATAAATAGCATTCAGCATATTTCTAGAAGCTTTATAACAGTCATGGATTTTTTCCTGCAACCAAGTACAGCACACATTTTTGCATCAGTTGTTAGGCACATATGCACACATACACAAATGTAGTGAAAAATAATTCAGTATTAAACATTAGCTACACTCAACCCACTGCATGTACAACCAATATTGAAGCATAAGAACATATTACTCTCCAATACATACATAGCAATACAAACTGAGAAATAGGCGAAGAGCTAATAGCAGATAGTTACATAGAGAATACAGAATAGTTACATGCTATAGGACTACTTCTTTGTGTCCATTCTTTAGCATTGCACTTACAGATATATTACAACCTTCTTTAGCAAATTAAACCAAGAACAGGATAATCTAATGAGATTAAAATGCACTAATGAATTTTACCTACAAGGCCAGATATCAGTGGTAGACTAATTTTTTTTATTATTTGTTATACAGCATTCAATCATATTAGCTGTACAGAACATTGTAAATTACATCAATTAAAGGTAAACAGATTAAAAACTTCATAATTCGTTAACAATCAGCATATAATGTATCAGTATTTTACACTAGTGAGTCCCTTACTTGACACAGAAATAAACAAGTACATACCCTGATCCAAAATCTCTTTCTCTTCTTTTTTGGCCTGCTGCAAAGAGCTTTTATCAGTATCCTTGGTTTCTGAAAAATGATTTAGAATATGATGTTAACCTCTGTGTGTGAATGGAATTGAGTATCTTCCTACTGGGGAAAAAAATGAACATTCTGAAAATGAACTTTCTGAAATGAACATTTGGTATTTTTATCTATCTATAGTAGATGTACCAAACAGTGCAGCAGTAAAACAACTGGAACAAAAAAATTACGATTTGTACTTTGCTACACAGACATACCAGTCAGATTAATTCTGAATAATATTGCTGGTGCAATTTATATGCCTACTAGTGTTTAATATAAACATCTGATTCCTTCTGTAACAAGGCAGTGGGATCCAGAAAACTAAGGAAATGTTATGATTTAATTTTGTAGGAAATAGACAGAAGATAAAGCAAATATTAAGAAGCTGTCAATATAAAGTACTGATATTTGGTATAGAAAAGAGGTTAATCTTTTGGGTACACAGCTCATGTAGCTATAAAATATGTTGGAAATTGAAAGACGACAATAGGAAGAAACAGACAAAAGACTATGGCAGACATTTCCACCAAAACCAAGAGCAGAATCCTGTGATGGTCTATAACTAGCAATTTGAATTTTATTCAGAATTGCATTAGCTTTTTATGAAAATTTAGCATATCAAAGCAACACAGACAAACACTGAGCATAAAAAGACTTGAATAAAATGGATTACAAGTTTCTTTCACCTTCGTGATGTCCATGAGTCATCTTTACCATATCAGGCTTGACTAGAATAGGAATATTTGCCTCCTGTGGTATATTTCTGAACATCTCAGGGTTTGCATTCTGTGTGCACGTCATGTAAGAGACAGCATGTTTGGCTTCCATATAGTACATAATGTAAAAATTACACATTTCATCATTGGCTGTTCCCCTACACAACACAGAAAAGATGCAGTTAGGAAAAAACTGATCCAAATATAGCTCTTATTCAATTCATCTAACTTGTTTAACAGAATATTAAAGAGTTGCAATGAAATGTTTAGAAGTCCCACACTAAAATATTTAATAGCTTAATTGCAGTGAATATCAAAAGTTTCTTTCAGTTTATACTAGAGAATATCACTTTGCACAAAGTACCCAGGTATCTCAGAAATTCCTAACAATTTGGGTTTGATTCTACAGAAAATTGCACCAACTATTTAAACTGCTCTTCCTTCTCATTTCCTCAGTATGCTCTTCATAGTCCCCAGTGTGTCATCAACTATGCACATCTTCTGATGAAATAAAACAGAACTGTATCATTGATTACGTCACCATTCATATACTTCTCTGTCAATCTGGAGCAAACCTAATTTAAAATCGTTGCAAATAACGTCTATATTTCATTTCAGCAGCTATCTTTTATGACAGGTTTTTTCCCCCCATGTTCATTTATTGGTCAATCACACTGGTTCTAATGCAGCAAAACTTAATTTCATTACAGATTAAGATACTATAAATATCTCTTAAAGAGAAGACAGCACTGCCATCTTGAGAATAACTTGATCACAAGCTTCTGTAAGGAAACCATGAGTGCAAGAGGAATGATTAAACACTAGCAAAATTCAGTTCTTTGGTAAATGTTGTGCAGGTATTTGAAACAGAAGAGGCTCTTCTGTACTGCTACATAATCCTGTCTTCAATAGAAAAAATAGCTGGTACGAGGAAGAATTTTTTCTAAAAATATTACTTTGTGAAGCAGACAATACAGGGCCTCTCTGCAAATGTGATCTGTTTCTGCTCTTTTTCCTCTGCCATATAGGTTGATATCTTTTATTTATAGTTACAATCCTGACAATGGAATAAGCTACCACTATAAAGAAAGGTTCACAAAATAAAGGGTTTTACATTATGATTTTTTTAATTAGCTTTCACAATTAACCAGTGAGCCCACACTCATCAAAAGATACGGGGGTGGCCTATTAGCTCTTTGCAAAAGATGTCAGCGCTGACTTTTCCAGCAGCATCCTGCAGCATTCATTTATTCACCATAGCAACAATGACACCAGCCAGAGGGGAGACAGGGGGAACATGGGAGAAGAAACTGTTTCAAAAGGGGAACTGGTATTTTTCCATGCATTGAAAATTTAGCGTCCCTTGGAGACCACAAAAATCAGACTCTGACTTGGCAAGCTCTGCTTAAGCTTTTAGAAAGCATTAACTTCACTGTTGGACTCCCAATATCTGTCACTATAATTGCCTCCTCTTTAAAACTCCAATAGAAAAGGGGATGTGGAACCCACATGAACTCTGCTTCATCTGACATGTTACTGTATATAAACATTGCAAAGTTGATAATTTTAAATTTTGACAGTTAAAAAAAAAAAGAAAAATACTTTGTCAGCAACAGTTTTAGTAAATTCACAGAAAACCCAGAATTCTTCCATCAGATATCTGAACTCCTGAGAAGCCCTGTTTTGTGAATGAGTTTAATGAGTAGAAATGCTGATGCACAAATTAAAAAAAAAAAAAAAAAGAAAAAACTCGTGTTAACCACCTTCACACCACTGTCACAGATACCTAGAACAGTATCCAGATCTTGGTATATTAACAGTACACAGTGAAGCATAATGAAACAGAGGATTTATTATGGAAAAGCAAGATAATGCAGTTAAAGAATCTTAAATACTGAATGGGAACGTTTTGCTACAGGCACATAAACCTTCCCTTGAATGGTACAACACCCGTTAAAAATATTTTGAAAGGCAAAGACACGGGTTGCACTATTTTCTGTCAATAGTTTTAAACAATAGATTACATTGCAACTGGAAAAACAAGCAGCCGCTATGGCCAATGGCACTGTCCTTACAAAGATACAATCTTTACTCTGAGTGGGCTCCAGTTCCTTGATATCCCTTAGACTGGTAACCTATATACTACTTGACACTATATCAACTCTAATGTTTACTCTGAAACATCATTAAGTTATCTGTTATGAAAATACAGTGGCTCCTTCCATGGAGTACTTACTGGTCTGTAGCAAAAATTAGAAGAAATCTTGCTTTATAAATTAGGAATAGTTGATGTCCTTCTTATTTGACAAAGGACAATTCAACCCTTTAATTTGCAAAAGTTTGAGCTTGAGGAGAAATCCAGCTAATTGAAATGGATGATTTATGAAACTTTTGAAGAGATGACTCCTGCCTCAACTCTTTACACCAGAGACATTAAGTCTGTGCTACTGTAATTACCCTGAACTTGTATGTAGTCAACTGCACAAGAAAAATTAGGTTTTGCTTCTGAACATTGGTTTGCCAAACTCTACACATTTAAGAAGCATGCCTCAATACCTAATTTAATTTCTCAGACTAGGAGAGGAAGCAGGATGAAAAAGGTTAGTGTGAACCCTGGGGGTCATGAGATAATGTAAGATAATGGAAAGCAGTTAGCGTAACTAAAGAAAAACATGAAAAAAAACCAAGACCAAATGTGTAAAGAAACAGTAAGGAAGGGATAAAAACAAAAGAAGAACATCTATCCTCCGTCCCCAAGTTAGATACTATGTAACAGACACTTCATTCATATGAAAGGGACTAGTTGACTATCACAGAAATTATTACACAGTTAAGAAGTACAACATTGAGAATATGTCATGTTTTAACTACAGTTAGTTTATATTATGAATGGTTAAGCTTTAACTGATCAGCTTTGGAAAGGCGAATGGACAAAATGAACTCTAAGTTTGTTTTAGCTCTGTCTTCCATGTATATTATGGATAAATCACATAAGGAATTTAAGATCTTTTTTCCAGCTATTTTAAGAAAAAACAAAAACACAGGCAGAAAATTAAGTATAGAGGAAAGTGAAACACACAGACTTGATCTGATCCTTTTCAGATATGTATTATTTCACAGCTTTCCTTTCATGTTTGCATTTCCCGTTTTTTCAGTGTTTATATTTGGAACTTAAAGATTCTTTCAATACTTCTTTTAGACCGATGAGTCATTCTGAATGGGAGCAAGACAACTGCAACATCAGGGCAACATTTTGCAAGATTTAAACAACTTTCATTTAATTTATTTTAGCTGTGTATCTTTCCATATACCCAGCATTGTTGTGAATGCATTCCTTTTCATCCATTCATTTCATATTGTGGTGATAATTATTTTCCAACCATATATACTTCCATATTATGCATCAGCTTTTGTGTAGTAGTTTAAGTATCTGCTTAAAATGCTTACGCCTTGTTTCTCAAAATTCATAGGTAGAAATTATGTAATAAAAATGTAAAGGTCTGCTTGTTTCTTTAATTTCTGTTCCTATTACTTCCCCATTGAAAGCATATTAGCACCTTGAAAGACAAGACCATAATTGTCCTAGGCCTGTTTCTTAAACTTTTAGCATTATTCAACAAATAGGAACTACTTTGGGGAATGTTACAGAAACATGACAGAAACTTTTAGAACTTGCGAAAAAAAGGTCTACAGCTAAATTAAGGTTCTGGATATATTTTTGTTAGTGTTATGGCTCTTGTAAGAACCTCTACTCAAACAATTCATTTTGCTTCAGCTGCTACTCATCAGTATTTGAACTTCCCACTGAAAGGTGATAAATTTGTGTTGAATCCATAATCCTCTACTGAGATGCAATTGTAGGGTCTCAGTGCACTAAAAAACTCGTCCCTTGGGGTGCTGCAGCACATACTTCCAGAATGGAGAGATTTCTGCAGGGTATCTTCATTATCTCTACATATGCAGTAAATTACAGTTCAAAGAACTGAAGCCAGTTAAGGGAATATTTGTATTGCATCAATTTTTACAGTGACATTTGTCAACTTGATCTTATAAAGCTCTGTCTGTCATCTTCGGCTGAATAGCATCACTGACAAGCATGGTTCAGATTTTCCTATTATTACCAGTCATTTATGTTTTAATTATTTTTCATAAAAGTCTGTATATTTTTATATTGGAAAAAAGGTAATTGGTAAATTATTCTGAATTCTTAAGGTTAGATTTTATGATAGGTCAAAATTTATCAGAATTTTATAAGCTTCCATGAATTTTCTTTCTAAAAAAATGAAGAGAAATTGTGAAGCTTTATTATTTTGTTTTAAACAGTAAATAACTTCAACTTATTAAAAAATACATTTTTTAGAATTGATATTCTGATCCTTCTCTAAATGAAGAACAGCCCAACATCTGAGTAAGGTGTTTGACAGCATAGTTTCTCCTGAGAAATGTTCTCAACACTTCAGCAAAGTGATTATTCACATAAGTTAAGGCAATGAACATTGTGTAGAGATATCTTTAGCAGACTAGACAGCAAAACAGACCATTCTGGCAGAATTTAACACTTTGTTAGAATTATCTTAGAAGAAGACATGAAACAAATACATTTCTATACATAAAGAATACCTCGGGAAAAAAAGGTTAGGAAAGGGAGCAAATAGAGAAAATTTACCCTATATGTGTCTCTGTAGTTCTGCCTTCACCACTGAACACACATCTAGCTGCTAGGATATCATCATAGCTAACATCTACAGGATGTTCTACTGGATAGAATGCCTGAAAGAGAGGATGATTCACCATAGTTAGTGAAAGTGTCTCATATTATTTATGTCAATATACACACACAAGAATGACAGTGCTATGCATCTGAAAAGTAATTTCAGAACGTTTTTTGCATCATAACATAACCATGAAAATACTTGGCAGCATTCACTTCTAGTGGAACAACAACATGTACCAGTGGAAATACCATGATGCAAGTCTGTGGGTACATGACTGACAATTCAGCTTCTCAGTTTTAAATAAAGATAATTAAAATTTACAGTTAGAATTAGAAAACCAACGAACCTGTGGTAGTTGTGGACTCTGTCTACCAATCAATGTCCATTGACCATTTCTCACTCTGTATCCACTCACTACTTTACCTATAACATACCAATATGTACGTGAACATGAGAAATACTTAAAAAAAAACTTGTAGTGTCAGCATTTTTCTGTTAAATATTTGATATTCCTATGTTGCAATAAAACTCTTACCTAGTCTGTGTGTATGAACTCTGTAGGCAAAAAGGTGCATTGGAAACCTTTTGTAATGGCAGGCAATGTCTGCATCAACCACTGTTAAAATATGGTAGCAATAAACAAAGAAAACCACATTATTTATCAGAGAAAAGTTACACTACTGTACTTCATTCAGTGTAAAAACAGTTTACAAAAGGTAACTACCTACACTGGAAAGCAGACAATTTCAAAAGATACTGGATAATATTTTATATTTCTGCAGTGTCTATCTCAAGACATCTGTAAAGAAAAACTAATAAAATATAGCACAAGTCACTTGAAAACTACTTTCTGTGATGATGTACATAAAAAACAGGGCTGAAACCCAGCAGCATTTTTTCCAGCATACACTACTATTATTTAACAAACAAAAGGAATACATTTGCTTACAGACTGTGTTGAGGGACACTTAAAATAAACATAACTATGGTAAATAGTCTATTCAGGAGAAAATGAAAATAAACTGATATAATTCTAAACTGATACAATTTATAATGAAGGCCTGATTTTAAGATCTTGCAGTTCTAGGTCCAGTCTTAAAGATTTAGGGTTAGATGCAGACTTTGGCAGAGAAGTGTGGTACAGGCAATGTCCGCAAACTAGTACTTGTGTTAGGTCCAGTGACAGTAGCTAAGGAAGAGCCGGCAGAGAAATTCCTCTGCTGATGCCTCTCTGAGAGGTATCTGGGGACTGGCCGCATTTCTCCTGTTATACCAAACTTCATGCTTTACTTAAGAACTGCAAATTTGATTGAACATGAGAAGGCAGTTATTAATAGGCACAGAACTGTTTTTATTTCCCTTTCCTTCACCCCTCCAGCTGAAAAAGTAAATTTCTGCATTGATCAAATGGGGAGGGAGGGTGGTCAGTTTGTTATGTTTTCATACTGAAGAGCAAAATATGTTAAGTTTCAATTCAAATTAAAAAAGATTTCAAGTTGCTGAATTCACCGAACAGTTTGTGTCAGTTGAGCATTTGACTACCTCATCCTATTTCGGCAGCTAACTGTAAATGGGACAAATGGTGATCTCAAATATCTAATTTAAAATTCTGGTATAGCACAGGAAAATGTAAGGTCAGCGTTCAACTTCCTTAGAACAGAACTTCAGTGCTAGCTTGACAAAATGATACTGGGACTATCCAAGCTGAGTTTCAGATAAAATCCATTGAGTAGGATTCTGAACAGAAACTGTTTGGAAACCTTCTTTTACGACGTTTTTTCAGCATTTTGAACATTTAACAAACTAGGAACATAGGGATAAACTTTTTAAAGAGCAGCTCCTTACGGGTAGAAATTGATTTATTAAAACTGAACTCTTAGTAAATCAAAATTGCATGAATGACAAATGTAGATGAAGACAATTCCAAAAAATTTTATGGGGTTTTTTGGGGGCAGTGGGTGGGGGTGGGGGATAAGAAAATAGGTAGGGCTTTTTCGGTAAAATATTAGGACAAAAATAAATCAAAGAAATACTCCTAAGAACCCTAGAAACGTCAGTATTGCACAGATCGTTATTGTTCTGTGCAACATTGTTTTATACAACATTGATTGCCTTTGCAGATGTAGTCACTGGGAAGTATGATACAATTTTAAAATTATAACTCCTTTTTTCATCATTTGTTTAATTAAGCAATTAATTTGTCCATCTACAATTCAGCAAGTCTCTGCTAAATTTTCTTCTGCAATGAGCAGCAAAAATAAATCAGATGCTGAAATTATATAATCACTTTGTAGAATTATGACTCACCTTTCTCGCCTGGTGGTATTACAGTGTTCACAGACATCATAAGATACATTCCAGCAATCAAAGGCTGCCTGCAATTCAAAACCCAAGCTCTGCTAAACAAGTTTTTTGTAAAACTCAATTGCAAGTGACACGATATGCAACACCATTTAACACCACTAATTTCTCAATGTTGGATTATGTCCGAAACTAGCCTACTAAGAAAGAAGCTGTTACACAGCACTTCTCTTTCCCTCCTTTTTTTTCATATTGAGCTACAATGTTCAAAGCATCTTCTACAAAGTAGGTGAAATAGGACAAAATGATCATCTACATCATTGCTCTCCTTGTCCCAGATTTCTAAATATGAAGCTCTTGAACTGGATTAACTCAGTACTGATAGCACCGTTTCATCATGTTTCTTAGCAGAAACAGAATTTTTGCCAACAGATGACACATGGCTTCAAAATTCCTAATATTATGAAGTATCTACTATTTTTATTTCACATGTTTTCAAAGGAATCTAAAGGAGGGGTTTCCACGTCTTCTGTTCTCATGAAAAAAATCGTATTATGTAAGTATTTTTAAATATACTTACTTTTGATGTGTCAGATGTAAAGTTACACCAGAGCAGTCCTTGTGTTTATCTGTACAAATCATAAAAGTTTAATCATTAGCAACTGAGCCCATGTGAAATTATTCCACATTAAAAACACTCTTCTGCTGTATAAAAAATACCAGAAGACAAAATAAGTTTTAATCTTACTGTTTGCAGCAAAACTTTCATACTGTGGAAACATTACTCAAATTTGCACAAACCTGAACATCACAGTGCTGCATTTGTAGCAAAATCCTAATATAGAGCAAAACTCTGGTGGATGAAAAACTAACTGTTTTTTTGGCACTAGAAATTGCAGATCTTTATGAACTAGCATCTGGGAGATGAAACTGTCATTTTTACAATAGCAGAAAAAGTTGGTTTGCTTCAAACAAATTTATATTTTGACAAAAGTTAGAAAAATGAAAGATTTGTGGAAAAGCACTGGTTTTAGCCATTAATAATGAAGCAGCCAGAAATCCTTATAATAAAGTCAACAGGTGAACTTGAGATACCAATACAGACAGCAGTTCTGTTTAACACTGGATATCCTAGAAGGACAGTAAAAATAGTTAATTCTTTTGTTAATGTATTGCATCAGCATTATCTAATATGTTTGACATTTTAATTTAAACATACTATTTTCTTGATAGAATTACTCAATTTCAGTTGGTGATCTAGGAGTTCAATCTTTGTTCTTTTTCAAGAAAGTTTCCTTTTAAAACAGCTATAGTTACTCCAAAGCAAGTAAACTGAAAACACTGAAAAAATACCCTCTAACAGTATATGCTTCGGGTAAGAAAGAGAACAGAGTAGCTATGGATCTGCTCACAAGCGTAACTTGGGAGAGATTTTCTTCCCATCAATAGCTAGATTCCAAACTGAAAAAAGCAGTGCATTAGAACAGAAGGATAATGACTAGAGTGGGACAAAACAGGGAGACTTTACAGATTAAAAAGTATCAGTTTAGTTTTTCAAACGTTAGCTATTTTAGCCCACCACATTTCATTATTAAGGGATAATATTCAGTTTGGTTTTTTCCCACCATTGATATTAGAACTCACTTTCAATATGTTCACAAAGTAGATAGATAGTCACTATTTTTACAAAATGTATAAATCAGTACATATGTTATGCAAGTGCAAAAGTTGTTAACCCAATTTCACTAGGTTCTCATAATGGTCATCATCACGGCATCTAAGAATTCTTAAGTTTCTCCAGCTCTGTGTGTCCCAACAAACACTTCTGTATTGAAAACACTGAATCAGGAAATCACAGTTGTACCTTTACAACAAAAAAGGAAAGTCTTCATTGTATATGCAGAAGTAAAATTAGAACAGTAGGTCTTTCATCAAGACTACCCACTACCGTAGTTGCATTTAATGTTTGGAAAGCATGTCTCATGAGAATTTTTGAAACCAAGTATGATGAATCAGAAGGAAAGCAGCTGAAAATTCAATTGGTAATCCAGAAATAAAAGCATACCGATCCAATGCAGATGGAATTTCTGACTGTCTGTCTGAAGCTACATGTAATATTGCCTCAAGCACAGAGAGTTCGGTACTTATATTCTGTATAAAGGATTGAATATAGGTTTGGCAGAGTCCTGACAAAGTGCACTTGCAATTACAGTAGAAGTATTTTGAGACTATGCACATGCACACAAAAATGCAAAGCTAATCAGCCAGTTACTGCCACTGTATCACCCACATCTTCTCTGTTCTACAAAACAGCCAAATAAACAATATATTGTAGAAAATAGAGATTTTCAGTATAACATATATATGTATCTTATATATATAATTTTTATGCAAACATGCATGTTTGTACAGAAAAATAGTAGACACTGAAAAATTAATCTAAACTTAAAGTACAGTCTTTAAAACACATTTAATTTTTTTTTTAAAGTTACTTCTTCAATTTTTTTTTTTAAAGTTACTTCTTAGAAATGAAAAAAACCCCATCTTTCCATAAATACATTCACTGCATGGCAAGTAATTTGCAGGATGTGGCAGACAGAGAGGTAAAGAAAGAAGAGAGAAGGTTGAAGGAGAGAAAAGGGATAGGACCAAATAAAAGACTAAGTTAGAGTAGATAAGGCAAAAGTAACAAATTCAAGATACGGTCAGAACCGGCTAAAGATGGAAAGAAAAACTGAGGTTATGCCATGCCAGAATAAGCACTAGTTTTCAGTCACGGATAACAAATCTCTCTTCGAAATGGCCAAGTCATGAATCCAAAAGCACCAAAAAGGGTAAGCTATTAGGACAAAAGTAGGGGAATGGTAGGAAAATATTCAAGAGAAAGAGAAATTAAATTCTCTGTCCGTGGTTTTAGAAAAAGCTCAAGATACGCATATCCTGTTCATCTTTGTAAAGTCTCTTTTGCCCCACCTTCCTCATTTCAAACGATATTTTTTTACTAAATTTTTGGCTATTCATATAACACAGGTGATGCTGCAGAACTCAGCTTTAATAAGTTTAACATTGTTAGAAAGTTTGCACTACATCAATTTTAATGGAAGTTGGGCAGTGCTTGCTTACTCTCAGAACATTTTACCTTATTACTTAAAGTAATAAAATTTTAAATTTAAAAATTTAAAATGCAATCGGTAGTTCTGTGTCTCTCAGTTTTGCAATTTACAGTTGAAAACACCACTATCCTGTCCTTTAAACACTGCTTAAAAACTGTCGTAAAAGAATAAAACCAAACCTGTCATATGCCGAACATGAGTCATGTTTGAAAAATCTAACCCTGACTATGCCATTGTGTCTCTCTTAAAAACAGCACATCAGGAGGAAGGAAACGACTCCAGGACATTTCAGTTTGCCAATATTAAAGTGTTTTCAAACTATTTAAATTTTCAGAGTATTAAAAGAATTTTCCTTCAGTATTTTCATCTAAATTGAGCAATTTCAAAATGAACTGAAGACAGCAGGAAAGTTATTATTGCTACTATACAAGACAATCATATTAATCAGTATTGGGAGAAACATAAATCAGCTTCTGGCACAAGAATTTGATCCACAGTGCTGTGGCAAGAGTAAAACAATGGATGGATGTATTGGTCTAGACTTTTAAGAAATTCCTACAGTGCATTAAAATTTTGTCTGTGGTTATATTTAGCCATGACTGAGCTAAACAGTCTTCTAACAACTACAGAGGTATGCTGGAAATGCTGTTTCCTTGCTTCTCCTTCCCTACAGCTAATCTCCTTCAAACACTCAAACCTGTTGAACCCTCCACCCAAGAATGCTGACTGCAGTGAGGCCAAGCCAGTCCCCGCTGCAAACTCTTTCCGAGCTTCACTGTGTGACCTAAGCAAAAATATCCTTAATGCACAAACCAAACAAAATATTAAAGTCTCTTTTCCAGTCAGTCAGTCCAGCTTATCTAACTACTTTGATTTCTTTGTTTCAGCTATTCAGCAAATATGCACTGCTCTGGGTCAAAGTAGTTACTCGTTACTATTTGCCATGTGGCAAAGACCAGAAAATGCATTTTTACATACCTCAGAAAGGTTCAAATCAAAGCCAATTGTCCATGCAGAGTTTCCAACTCAAATGAAACTAGAAGCTGTGCTTATGACTGCCTTTTGTGTGGTGTGCAAATATAACATATTAAATATAACATAATCATATTAAATATTCCCTGTTTTACTTACCTATGTCAAACAAAATCAATGGTGCATGTTAAAGCCTAACACTGGCTTCAGATGTTAAATATATCATTTGTTTTAAAAATTGTACATGACAACTTTGTAACAGTAATGCCAAGTTTAACTGCCAATAAACACTTAAATTAGTTTAAGAAGAATCACCAATGCTACTCCTATTAATCACGTTTTCTAGGAGAAATATCTCAAATACTAGACATACTCACAGTTTGTCAAATGAAACATTCATAGCTGAGGAAAAGTCAAATTATCCTAAACAGAAACGCTCTCTTTCTATAGGCTGATTTTGATAAAACTTGCAATATGAGTCTGACCAGTCTGTCTATCCAGATCTACAATCCTGAACTCTTTAGTTACATGTATGATAATCTGTCATAGAAGTTGAGACTTCTAAGGCTTCCTAGATACTTAAAATTCTGGGTTTTTTTACTCAGAATTAGAAAAATAAACACTCTTCAAAACATATTTTTTTTGCATTCTGGGTACATGGATTAAAAACTAAAGAGCATGCTGTTGAAACTATTTACTCAGTTTCTTCATTGCTCTATTTCTAATATTTGATAGGAACAGTATAGCACTCATACATGGTTACTAGAATACTTAAAAGCTTTCACTGTAACAGAGTGGTGCTTTTTATGAAGCTCTGAAGCTCCAAACCCCTTGTTATTTCAAAGTCAGCCCTTTGATTTGTGCCAGAATATTCACATACTGTCTCAGAATTGGCTTTGCCTCATTAAAGATAAGAAGTAGCCTCAAAGCTGGAGCATAACCTCTGAGCAAGGCAATTCCAAAGCTAACACCCGCTGGGAAATAAGTTTGTATAAGTAATATTTAAAAAGACAAAGACCTGCAGCACAAAAATGAACTTGAAATCTTGGTAAAGAAAGAGACAAATTCAATATGTTGCATTCAATATTGATACCTAATATTCAATACATAAAGGAACGCTAGCTGAATTTGTCTTTTTCATGAGAGTCAAAATACTTGCTCTTGCTCACTCATCCAAAATCAATTCAGCAAAATTCTTTTTAAAAGTCTCGTACATGTAGAATGGAACTCTACCTTTATTCAGTTTGTGAGAAACAAAATGCAAGCACACCCCAGTGCCATTTTTACAACTTATCTTCCAAAGAGAAAAGAGACAAACAATTGTTGATCCTGGTCTGGTATAAATTTTTTAACAAATAAATACCTTGTAAAGGTCATAGATGATTTGCTGAAAGGATATCATAATATATCACAGACATGAATACCTGGGAATATGCAAAATTAACTTTATTCAAGACACCAGTGTTAAGCCTTCTGGTTATCAAAGAGAAGCACACTGAAACCAGTGTTCAAATAAGACTAGAACTCAAACGACAGCTTACAATTCACATGCTCATGAAGAAAACAGTTATTTTTAGGACATGTACCAGCTTAGTGGCAAAAATTTATTACTCTCCCCAACCAAAAAAAACCCAAACCAAAACCCAACACTAGGAACCCCACACCGCCCTCACAAAAGCAGGTACATCAGCGATATTATATGTAATGTGGTAACATAATTCTTGCAGGGAATGGTAGCAGGAAGAAATCACTGTTCTCAGTGAAAAAGTGGGGGTTAGGAGAAGGAGCTAACAATGCAAATATTATGCGTGCCTTGTGCAAGAAGACAGTGAACAAGAAAGGCAATGAGAAAGGAGTCAAAGTTGAACAAAAATTAAAGAATTCCCCAAGAGTTTGCTCCAAGCATACTGAAAAAAATTATTGCTTCAAACAATGTAACAGTTATACACATAGAAAATCACAGAATGTGATTACTTTTCATACAGAACAAGTTAAAAGAGATTATTATATTTTATATATGTTACATTATAAAAGAGATTATTATATTATAAAAGAGATATATAATAAAATATGTTATTATTATAACTTTTAATTACTTTGATTCTTGGAGATAAGTTCTATATTCTCACATGTGCCGGAAAGGACTAAGGTGATAGTATGGCGGGTTAGAAACAACATTTGTCTTTGTTACAAGGAGGGCAGGAAAAAAACAAATGCTAGGGACTGGGGAAAAAAACCACATTTTTTAAAATCAGATCTGAAGGCACTTATATGGAAGAATACATCAAGAACAGTGTGACAACTGCATTGCATACCCCTACAGCCCAAACTGAAAGCTGACTGGGTGCCTTTATAGATCTAAAGACAGCTAGATTTAGTTTTATTTGAATCTGAACACTAAAGACTTAGAAAAATATAAAAAAGACAGACAAATTTCTGACAACTTTTTACTTGTTACATAACTGTTTCTACTATCAACCATAACTCCAAGCCAAAACAGTTTTTGCTTTTGCAATATAAAAAGTGAAGAAAGTCAAACAGAGAAATTATTATTTTTCTAAGATGGCTCTTTGCATGTTCCCCCTGTTTTATTTGTAGAATTTTCTTTTGGTTTTCCAGCTTATTTTTTAATTATGTGTATTTTGGACAAGATACAATAAGCTTTATTTTGATATCTGAGCATAAAGTGCATATCTAAATATGAATACTTAGCTCTAGATTATAGCTAAGGAGGGAGGGAAAGCAACATTAGTTTAATAACTGAAAAAAGGTTACTGAATGAAGAAATATCCTTTTTACAAATAGTTGAAAATGAAAGTTGATAAATTTTAACTATGACATTTTTTCCCCCAAAATTGATAGGAAGTAGAATTGGGTGCTAATACATAAATAATTACTACCTCAAGCCAAATATTTTATATTTGCAATGACTTGTAAGTCAGAAAGTTAAACTCTGAACAGTGCTTCTGAATCTTTGATGGGCTACTGAATGCATAACAAGTTAACAGAGTGTATTTCATCATTTGTCCTCTATTCTGAGTTGCAATAACCACATGTGCTTACATAAAACCTGTAATGACTATATTTTTATACTTTGACAAGCCACAGTTATCAAGAGACATCTCATTCATACAAAAAAGTTCCCTTTAAGTCATTCATGAAGTTTAAAAATGCCTGTAAAACTAGTCAAAGGTTATATATTGAGTATCTTTGACCACCATAATCAAGGTTTAGGACATTTAAATTATTAAGAGATTTAAATTTTATTTTTCTCTACTGGAATTTTCACAGGCAGACCTCACGAAAAACATTTTTTTCTCACAAAAATAGCAGAAAAGGTAGATTATTTTTCACTTTAAAAATAAGATATCAGACTACTAAGTAAAAGGCACTGAAATAAAAGAGGGAATTCTGTCATATTCTTTAACTGTTGAAACAGAACATGACACTAGAATCACTTCCTAAATTATAGTCCTATTAGTTCACACTTCTTAAACTTCCATAATTTTGCATGCTTATATCTATGATATTGATTATTCTAAGTCCTGCAGATATTCTAGGCAAAAAATAAGGAAGTCTGCTGCAGGGGGAGTGTGGGTGCAAAATTAAGTTTTAATTTCAGGTCCTAACTTATTTCACCAGAGTTTCTCAAAGTGGGCAAGGGGATTTTTTGAGTAGAAGCTTTGACTACTAAGTTAATTTACTAATAAAAATTTCTGAACACATCCTCATCTAATGTGCAACGGAGGTTACTGATCTCATCTGTTTATTTTTTTTAATAACTACATACACATAAATTATACTTAAGAGTGAAAATGAACAGTGAGAACTCTCACTGTCCCCAAGCAATAATGAAGAGCAGGCTCTCAACTAACATGTTCTCTTTAGAGGTTTGGAACTTTAATTATTCATTATTTTAGCAGGCAAAGAATCTCATGGGCTATACGGGTCCATCTGAACTGTCTCATGAAAATCAATACTTTCAACTTCAGTTGTGCATATTTGCATATATGCTCCACTTAAACAGTCCTGGCACACTCAGTTTATTCCTTCCTCCTCCTCTTCAGTTAGCATTATTGCCATTATGCTACATTCTATCTTCATGTCATGGTAGAAACCATACCGTCAACTTCAGACAGCGCTGCTGAAACATCTAGATGAGTATTGTCCAAATCTTGTCAGAGGTGTACAGAAGAGAGGCTGCATGGCACTGGGAAGCTGCCAACTACAGGGTAACTTCTCTGTTCAAAACCAAGTACAACCTGTTGATCATTTACCATGGTGCAACAGAAGGATTCAGAGGCCATGGGCATAGCTCAAACTATTAGCATAATGCATATTCCTCCCTTAATTTTTTGCTATTATTCAGCTTACTTATTTCAAGCCCAACATTTTGATTATCACTTAGCCCATGAAGATCTTCACCTTCTTGTTCAAATCCTACACAGCAATGTATCGCAGCTGAGTTCCAAGAAAATGATGACCCACAGGTTTTTTGTTCTTGAAGACTAGAGAGGCCCTAACCCAAAAACTTCACACAGCATGTGATTCACAGAGTAAAAGTAAGAATTCATGCATCTCAAAGATGTCAGAACAAGGCATTTCAGGTTTAAAGAACAAAGTACAACATGAAATATAAATAAATAGAAAAAAATTAATCTTGTCCCAAAAAATCTCAGATCACCAATATCTCAATGTGCATTAATGAAATCTGAATTTCATTAATCAAAGCTTACAATGTATGGGCTGGTTGAGCAGACAGTGAGGTGGACTGAAAACTGGCTGAAAGGTCAGGCCCAGAGAGTGGTGATCAGTGGTGCAAAGTCTAGTTGGAGGACAGTAACTAGCAGTGTACTCCAGGGATCAATAGTGGTTCCAGTTTTGTTCAACATCTTCATTAATGAGCTAGGTGATGGGGCAGCGTACACCCTCAGCAAGTTTGCTGATGACACCAAACTGGTATGACTGGCTGATACGCCAGAGGGTTGTGCTGTCATCCAGAGGGACCTCAACAGGCTGGAGAAATGGGCTGACAGGAACCTCATGAAGTTCAACATGGAGAAGGAAGTGCGAAGTCCTGCACCTGGGGAGAAACAACCCCGGCCACTAGTACATGCTGGGGGCTGCCCAGATGGAAAGCAGCTTGGCAGAAAAGGCCTTGCGGGTCATCATGGACACCAGGCTGAACATGAGCCAGCAATGTGCCCTTGCTGCAAAGAAGGCTAATGGTATCCTCAGCTACATTAGCCAAAGTATTGTCAGCAGGTCAAGGGAGGTGATCCTTCCCCTCTACTCAGCAATGGTGAGGCCACACCTGGAGTACTGTGTCCAGCGCTGGGCTTCCCAGCACAGGAGAGACATGGACATATGGGAGAGAGTCCAAGGAAGGGCCACAAAGATGACGGAAGGGACTGGAGCATCTCTCCTATGAGGAAAGGCTTGAGAGAGCTGGGACTGTTCAGCCTGGAGAAGAGCAGGCTCTGGGGGCCCAGGGGCATCAATGTCTGTAAATACCTGAAGGGAGGGTGCAAAGAAGGCAGAGCCAGGCTCTTTTCAGTGGTGCCCAGTGACAGGGCCAGAGGCAATGGGCACAAACTGAAACTGAATATCAGGAGACACTTTTTCACTGTGAAGGTGACCCAGCACTGGCACAGGTTGCCCAAAGAGGCTGTGGAGTCCCCATCCTTGGAGATATCCAAAAGCCACCTGGACACAGTACTGGGCAACTGGCCTTGCTTGAGGACGGAGGGGTGCACCAGACGTAGTATAATAATGTAAGTATTTTTGATGCTGTAACTGATACAACTTACAGAACAATTTTCCAAAACACATACCTCTAAATGCACTAATATCCCCATAGTGTACCTGGAGCACAAAAAATCTGCCACCTGTTTCTCCTCCAACTCTGAATCCAACACCTAAGAGAAGGAAAATGCATTGTTTTCAGAAACAATAAAATGTAAGTTGGTTCACCACTGCTGACAATATCTAAAAATACAAATCACTGCAATGGCTTAGAGTGAAGGGGCAGAAAATTTCACTGAGACATCAGTCAAGAAAACGTTGTCCTGAGAACTGGGAAAACCACTGTCACAACACATGTTCCCCAAACAGACTAAGAAGCTAGGACCATAACTTAGTTATTCATGAACTTAGGCCGAGAATTCTCTCAATCCAAGAATATGAATACAGATTTGAGACAGATATATATATATATACACACATAACTATTGAAAAAAAAAAATCACGTTTTGCCACCCTTGTAGGATTTGGTAGAAATTTAATTTCTCATACAACCTGTGAATGATACAAACCGATTAACAGTGACTTACTAAGAACACACTGAGAATGAAAAGATAAAAAGATCTGCAGTAAAATATTTTGAGATGCAAATGAATATTGTATGCAGAAAAAATCTTGTGGAAATTATGAAGCTATGTTACTTGTTGACAGAAGTAAGCACAGGCACAGAAGAAAATGGAGGAATTTGAAATAATTTAGAATAATGAAATTGCAAAATATCACCATCACCAAAAGGGATTTCTCTAAACCGATTCTACAATGAACACTCTTCAAAAGAAGCAGAGAAAGCAATTTCTTCCTATTCGGCCAGTGAATCCCACTAGATTAAACACTGACCATGGCAAAGCGTACTTATAAATGGGACTGTATCCTCTCTGTACACAAATGTAATATCATTATGAACCCCCACACACAAGCCTTGTACTTATGGACAGCTTAGAGACAAGAAAATTATTGCTAGCTGAGGTTTGACAGCAAAGCAAATACCATGCTTCCACAGAATCCTCCAAGCAACTTTTTTTTTAACTCGACATTCTGATAACCAAATCAAATAACATTCGTGCTGATAAGTGTGTAAACGGATTATTAAAAATAAGCCTCTTCATGACACTCTGTGCTGCTCGTGGTTATGAAAAGAGGCAGTAAAAGATAAAAGATTTTCAGAGTTCAAGGTATTTTCAGACTGAGGCTACATAGATGGCAGATATTTCTGGGACCCTTAGTGGTTATTAGAAAGAACCACTTCTCCCTGTCTTCCAGACATACCACTCCAAGTAGCTTAAAAAATTTTGATTGAATTCAGCAAAGTCATCTATCATACAAAAAAATGGGTATATATAGATGTTGCTCAACTGCATCAAAGCATCAAGAAACGAAAAGCACGTAAAATTGTCAAGTATACTTAAGAGACAGAAAAAAGTCAATGTTTAGACTGAATTTGTGCTTTCTCAAAACAAAAAAAAAATTTAATGCTGTTTGTATGCTACTGAAAGATATATAAATAGTACTCTTCCAATAACATATAGTAGGAAATGCAAGATTAATGCTATATAAAAATAAAGCATTATATTATGACCGTTCTCTCTCCCTTAACCTTCCCCCCCCGTACTGAAACCCATAATGTTATAGTAAACAGGATCACAAAAAAACCCACATATAATAGCTAGCATAATATATTCAGCTTATGAGGTTTATGTTCATACAGTTTCCATCAACTAGGCATCATAAAAACATTATAGGAGGTTCCTAGATATGCCAGGTGCTTCCTTCCACATCCTCTTCTCTCCCATGCCCCTGTACAGAAGAACTTCATACTACAGGTACAGTACCTTTGGGTAGCCTGGTGGGTGGAGCATTTCTTGCCCAAGCATACAAAATGTTAGATTTGTCTTTGCATGTTCCTTCATCACAGTCCCTAAAATTATGGGGAAAGAAAATAAAAATGAATGTAATTTTTTAACTTTGAAATCAGAAACAGGCAAGTGAGTTACAAGCAAACTCACTAATTTTAAGATGTAATTTGATTAAACACAGGTTTTTTAATGTAGACTGCTTTCCCAGATATCATTAGATTCTTCATCTTCTTTTTTTTTTCCTCCTTCTGCCTTAAGATAGTGTTAGGCAAACAGGGTCAAAACCATAGACAGTTCTCATAGTCCCTGCCAGCGTAGTAGCCAGTGATGAAAAAAATAAAGGAACCTTTTGTGAGAATGAGACATATGAAAAATTCTAGCACTATTAGGTCAAGTGCCACAAAATGACAACAGCTACCACATTTACACAGAGGGACAGGACTTGTGTGCAAAGCAGAAAAAAACCCACAAGACGTCAAAGCTTTAAGTCAAAACTGATATTTAAAATTAATTTTAAAATCATTGACAAAAAAAGGTGACAGGAAGCTGTACATGAATTAACAGGTAGGAGGCACTCATGCTCTTCCCTACACTTAATGCAAGCTCACTGCTTTAAGTTAATATTTATTCCACTGCACAATTTCTTGTTTTTCATAAACAGAAAAACCACCTCCCCCCTACTCCCCCCCCAAAAAAAAACAAACAAGGGAAAAAGAAAGAAAAAAGAAGTGTTTGCCAAGCTACAGACCACAGAGAGGTCACAAATACTTACAATAACTGAGAGCTCTAGAGTTGTTAGCCCCTTAGGTAAAACCTTGCAGGTGACAGTAAGGGTGGAGTGTGAAAGACTCCCAAGGACTGTTAAGCTCTAGATACCTTGAATCTGCAAGAACTGATAAACTTGGGACACAGACACTACCGAATCTGTAAAAGGCCAATCAGACACAGTTGTACGGACATGACAATGTACCTGGACCATATCCAAGAGGGCACTGACTACTATATGTGGGTGTAGGCTACAGGGTGATATACATGAACAAAGAAAAAAGGGACACTGAGGGGCTTTCCAAACACCCATCTAGAAGCCACTTCTCCCTCTCAATCCTTTGTTAGGGAAAAGAGTTATTTACAAAGTGTATGTGTACCTTCTTCAGTGTTAAAGCATCACAGCACTGTGCACAGAGTGTATGTCATTCCACAGGTGCAGCATACACAGGTATGACTTTTAGAAAACCTGAAACTATTCAGATTACATCAACTGATCCAAGCCAGATGCAATGAAGGCTGATACCTATATGCCAAGGTTTCAATCTAAAACAAAATGGTACAGACCCTTCTCTGTTTATTACTGCTGGTAAAATGAGACCTGGGAAATGAGACCTGGGAAAACGTTTGTACACATAAAGCACAGTTTCAGTCACCTTAAATACTGGGGAAAAGAGAGTCTCACGCAGTGTGAGGAAAAGTATAAAAGCATAAAAGTGCAGGACTTTTAGCAGATACTGGCTCAATAACGTTTCTGTTGAGGATGCCTGAGCCATATGTGCCACCTCTCAGAACAAATGACCATGATGCTTTCCAGGCTGCTCTCCCAGGGATAACCAGTTCTTGCAGTGTGTAGGGAAAACTATCTCAGCGGGACATTACACGTTTCTGTGATCCCAGAGAGCCTTACTGCAACATAGCTACTGTGTTTTCTTCTGACAGAAAGCATTGCCATAATCGTCAGACTATCAAGAGAAAAGGAAACATGCCACTTCTTCCTTTTCATTAATTCTGCTCATAACACATATTTCTAGACCTTCACAACTACTAGTTTGGTCATCTCCCCCTTCAAAGCTGCCCCAGCGGGCAAGCAAAACTTATTTCAGGATAAGTGAAATGTTTCACGACTAACGATTCATACAGCTGCAGGTAAAAGCTGTGCAGCTTTCAACTGCTACAATCTGAAAAACCCAAAAGACTTCAGGGATCTAACCAGGTACTGAGCTGCACAGTTTGGAAATGTGTTGGAGAGATTGGTTAGGAGGAATAACAGCAGAAACCACAAGCACAGTTGCAACTTCACCACCACACTCTGGGCCAGCTAGCCTTCGTTTATACTACAGTATTTTTTAGGACCACATTAGCTAGGTAAAGAAAACCTACATAGGCTGTTCTAAACTTTCCTCCTGAGACACTGGATAATGGAGGGGGAAGACTGCAGGGGATAAAGATAAAATACACACATTGCTCTTTCATTATGCTTAAAAAATGGTCAATCCTCTCATTTATCCATCAATGCTGATCTTGAAACATCAAGTTTTCAGAAAAAAACAAACCCAGAGGAGATTACAAAGAAGAGTTAAGATAACTGATGAACAGATTTAAAAGCAGGAAGCTAGTTAAACTTATAAATTTACAAACAAATTTAAAAAATTAACCAATCACTGAAATTCATAGCTTCTTTACACGCAAAAAATCATGAGATTCTGAACAGAATGAGTAGCACAGCATACCTTAAAAATGGACTATAACTGCATACTATACAGTGCTGTACTAACAACTGATTTTGACTGTGGTCAAAATTTGGGGGGGAGGGGGGAAGGGGAGGGCATGGAAATAGAGCTTACTGACTGCTTCTTGGGTCTTTGTTTTTTGCAAACTCTCCTGGACTTTCCAGATGCATTCTGCTCAATCTTGGGCAAGCTCAGGAGTTGATTTTTTAATGGCACTGCGTTTTTGAATGATTACCTAGACTGAAAGCAAAATATTTCACTGTGTTGGCAAGACCACTATTTGGCTATCCTTTTAGGATATTTGCATTGTTTAGGAAAACAAAGAACTTTATTTTATTTCTTTTGCTGTTATACTCTACTCCTTGATTCTAACCAAGACTTGTAAAAAAAGATAATTGAGGTTATTGAGTAAGAAAAATGATCATTTTTAGTTCTTGACCTGAATGGTGTAGAACATTCTGGGGCAGTGACAATGGTAAGAAACTACACTCTGAAATATAAATCTTTATACTGTTCCCACTCTCCCCTAAGCAGTGAAATACAAGTATTTCACTGAACGAGTCTTGACATCTTTTGCAACCTTTACCGAACTATTGATGTCAAAAGCTTCCAAAACCACGCTCTCCTGCCAAGAGAAGCAGCTAGTCTGACAGAAGAATTACTGGGTGGTGATCTATGACCTGTACTTATACATTTGTTTAGATTAGATAACTATTTAAAGTTGTCCCACCTGATCTCTAAATAAAGGCTATGTCTATGAATCATCTCATTCATGGGAGCTCATTTCAGTGTTAGATTTGTTGCAGCACAAGACCTGCCTTGCCAGGAGACTCAGAAGTTCTGAATAATTCAACATTTTCTTCTAAATCATTCAAGTGTGTTCTTGATTATCTATGGAGAATCTGAACTTCTGATGAATCAGCTCAGGCGTGCTACTTCGATTTCAGCACAGTTTATCAGACAAAGCAAAACCTCTTGTCATAGTGGCTGACTTGTTTTTAGGGCCAATTACAATCAACAAACAGAAGCAGCTACACCTTTTTTTGGTGCACTGAGCAAAAGCTGAGCAAATGAGCCCTGGGAGCCTACTTTATTTCTGTGGAAAGGCCTAGGTATTTCAAGAAGGGAGAAACACCTGTGCACCCCTTTAGTGTTTGTTCAGATAAAGATTCTACCATGTTGCAGTGAATGTGTCACTCTGCAGGGCTAGTGCAGGTCCCACACCATTAAGACAGGCTTTCAGAAGGCCAGAGGCCTCCAGTCATCAGAATTACTTTAACAAAATTGGTTCTAGCAGCTGGAAGCCTTTAGCAAATTTAAACTAGAGGAAAACACTTGCTTTTAAATTATACGTACTCTCTGCAATGACTTACTGTCCTGGTTTCAGCTGGGATAGAGTTGATTTTTCTTCCTAGTAGCTGGTATAGTGCTGTGTTTTGGATTTAGTATGAGAATAATGTTGATAAACACACTGATGTTTTAGGTGTTGCTGAGTAGTGCTTGCACTAGTCAAGGACTTTTCAGCTTCCCATGCTCTGCCTGGTGCACAAGAAGCTGGGAAGGGGGCACAGACAAAACAGCTGACCCAGACTGGCCAAAGGGCTATTCCATACCATATGACATCATGCTCAGTATATAAACTGCGGGAAGTTGGCCGGGAGGCAGCGATCGCTGCTCGGGGACATGCTGGGCATCGGTCGGCGGGTGGTGAGCCAATTGTATAGTGTATCACTTGCTTTGTATATTATTATTATATTATTATTACTATTACTGCTATTCAAATTAATTTTACTTCAATTATTAAACTGTTCTTATCTCAGCCCATGAGTTTTCTGACCTTCACCCTTCCAATTCTCTCCCCCATCCCACTGGGTGGGGGGAGTGAGTGAGTGGCTGTGTGGTGCTTAGTTGCTGGCTGGGGTTAAACCACGACACTTACAAAAATGTGCAACAGTTTCCACACATCTTAACATTTAAATGAACATATTTACAATATAGACGTTTGTAGATATACACATATATACATATACACACATGTGTGTTTCTATACACATGCATACTACATTAATTATACACACACAGATACATAGCAAACAGCCATTCATACAAGCTTATGTAAGTGTGTCAAACAGGCATAAATGCAGATGTCTAAAGCCTGTTTTATGTAGAGCAAGTGTGATCGTCTTTCTAACCTTGCAGATAGCCATGGGCAGAGCAAGATGAAATGTTGCAAGCTGTTGCAACAACAGGGATGTGAAATGATGAGACACTGAATGAAGAGTATTTATTTTGAGAACGTAAAGCAAATACTACACCTCAGAAACTACAAACAAAAAATAGCCAGATTTAACCAAAACCTGCATATGAAAAATTGGAAATATCAGATTTAAATACAACACTAATTACATGTTTCATCATTTGACAGGCAGCTGTTAAGTACAGCAATCAAGAACAAAAGCAACATTAGCTGCCACACTGCACCGACTGCCACTGGTGTTTTCTGCTGGGCAATCATTCTTCTCCAGGAAGAGTGATGATACAGCCAGGGAGCTGAAACTACCTGAAGCCTAGTCTCAAGCCTAGGATTTTAGTCTGATTCAGCTTTGAAGAACTTTATGACTTTCCAGCTTTTGATCCACCTCTTCATATCTGAAAGCTCAGGAATCAAACATTTCACCTACATCTTCAAAACATCAGCTAGAAGTGACTTAGGCATCATCTTGTGACTTCACCTCAACGCAGGCACCTGATCAATCTATAACAATATAATTTGATCACGTATGGCTTATTTCAAGGCTCTATTCCAGACATATGAAAACGAAACAAACTACAAGTACAACCTACTCAGTTTTAAATAGGTAACTCAAGATGTAAACTGGTTTTAAAAGGCCACAACAGGAACAGTTTTACATTGATACCATATTTTTCACTTTAAACTGCTGAAAAAGAATATTCTAACACATAAGATACAATAAAAAGAACACAGAAAAGCTGTCTGCTTGGAAAAGAAATCAATAGAAATTCTGTGCTCTTATAGTTTTACTTTTGTCTGAACTTCTTAAGCATCTGCTTTTCTTGCAAGACAAGATGACAACATATTCAGTGGTAGAACTGTTGGTTGATAGGTAGAAGGGAGATAAAGCTTTTGATGAAAGTTTGTTGTATGTTCAAAATATTAATCAAATCGTCTCCCAAAAGCACATGGAGATGATTTGAAATGCTAAATTCATATTTCTGGTGGAAAAAATATAATACTATACTATTAGCTCTAAATTCCAGTTCTAGTTACCTTTTTGGTAAATACTTAAAAGATAAATTGTGATTACACAACTCTATAAGAAAATCTATATTAAAATTGTTCCACAGATCAGAATAAGTCATATAAGTTTTGCAGTGTCAGCAAAACTACTTTTATCCGCTCTCTCTTGAAAACATGGAGAAAACTTGCAAAATTCCTAGACAGACCATTGATTTCCACCCACCTTCCCATTCTCTTCACTTTGGCCCTCCACATCTGTTTTAGTGTCACTGAGAGTTTCCCTCTGCCCTCACTGCTTAGGCATTTTGAAGCGCAAGTTAACTACCAAACCACTTGACAGAGAGAACCTTATTCAGCTTACCCTTCACTCAGTTTCCTTCTGGACACCTGATACAATACTTCTTCATACACAGAAAAGCAACCAACTATAGAGGAAGCCTACATTTCTTGGTATCGAACGGCACCCTGCCCACTGTAGCTCCCGTCTCCTCCTCAGGGACAGTCAATTAGTCATGAAGAATCAGAAAACAGATCTTTTTCTCCACTTTACAGAGGAGTTAGTTAAAAAAAATAAACACTGTAAGAGTGGAAAGACTGGAATGTTATACATTTCTTCTTCCTTCCAAATTTTTCTACTTTTCCAAGAAATTGTGCCCCTGGAAAAGGTTTATGTGGAAGCAATTAACACAAGAAAAGTTAGGTACAATAACAAAAGCAAGTTGCAACTCTTACCAGTAATTTTCGGTAGAAGAGGGTTCATTACATCCAAAGAGTAACATGTGATGGACAGTGTCCATGCTGGCATGAGGCTTAAAGTCAACTGAAAAACAAAATGATAAAACAAATAAGCTACCCTTACTCTCACCATGAGTTACATAAGGAAGAGTATTTTGTGCCATTTTTTCTCTGTAATACTAGAAACAAGACATTTATGTTCTCATTTAAATATTTACCTTCTGTATTCCACTTACAACCTTTCCTTAAATTCCCATTCAACAGCCTTCTCCTAAGCTAAAACACTGTACTTCACTTAATCATTAAGAAAAAGAAATTCCAAGTTCCCACTCAAAACTACTGTATTTTTCCCAAAAAGTTAAATATGCTAATTAGTAAACACATCAATGTATCCCAAACCACAAAATTTACTGTATCCAGTCTAATTGCAATCTATCTTCAAAATTTGCATTTGAGACTTAATAATACCTTTCTACTTCTTTTGTATTTCTTTAGCAAAAATACAAACAAAGAGTAGGTTACAGTTAAGAGCAACTAACATCTTATGCATTAGTTGAAGTGGTATCTTCTTCCAGTATTCTACCTGCTTTACATTTTTGCTGCTTCTTTCTTGGGACAACAGTTCCAAGAAGGGATTATGATTTATTCTCACTAATATGTTCAAACCCTTTGAAATGGAAAACAAGATTTGTTTAAAGTCAATACAATATCATTGCCCAAATATTTCTCATTATTAGAAACTTAGACAAAGGTGAATGTTCAGCACTTAAATGTCTGTTCTTTATCCCATGTCATAAACAAAACACTCAAATGTCTGTGATCCTGTTTAGTATAGGGAAAAAGGTTACCAACATCACACTGTAGTCATATTGAACATAAATGTACAATGACGGCATTTCTAGAAATAAAGCAAGCTACATTGTGCAACTTCCTTTATTACTACTGAAATGATGTGTCAGATGCAGGGAATGCAATGGAATTTTTCTTAATCTAAGACAGAGAAGGACCTTGGAGGGTTTTTAACCTTATTCTACAGCAGAAATTCCAAAACCAAGTGTCGTGGTTTAATCCCAGCTGAAACCAGGACACCAAGTCACCCCTGCCCTTACATGTACATAGACACTAAGGAGCTTTCAAGTAAGTGTCTTTCAGCTCTTTTAAGAGTCTTTTAAGAGTCTTAACATGGGCAGATGGTGAAGCTGCAAACCACTGAAACACTATTCTGCTCCTGAAGTTTGAGCATTTATCTGCACTCTGAACTCAGTATTGTAGCATGTGGCTGAGGCAGGGTTCCTGAAGTGAATGATGATGTGGATTATTGTCTCAGTTTCATAAGAGAAAAAAAATTAATCAAATAGTTTTTAACCTTATTTTTGGAGCTGAGGTGTGTTGTGAAAAGTGAGGAAAACCGGACAAAAGTTAAGGCATGCAAGTCAAATTCTAGCTTGAAAACATAAGGCATGCAGTCAGATTGTAAGGAAATGAGCACCTCAGAGCTCAGGGCTTGCTTTGGGAAGTAAGAGATACACCCACATGCCCTGGGAAAGTACTTTTGAGTATCACATATGAATTCAGAAGTGCTAAACTTGCCAGCATGATTAAAGTCCAAAGACTACAGAACATCTTTTTTTCCTACAAATAAATTCTACTCATTCCATAGCTAAAAAATTAATCTGCATTACAGAAAGACCTTTTGTTTTGATGTTTTTATCAATAACAATTAGTAGTGAAATTATGGTCATTTTATGTGGACAACCTACATTAGTTTTCAGGTGTTGTAAGCTGCTTTTACCAATTTAAGAGGGAGATTAAATTTCTGAAGGAGTTTATAAGCAGTTCACAGATGTGAAATTTAATGAACTTCATTGCTGAACTTGATACCTGTATAAAACGTACTGTTACATCTAGAAGGACAGCCTTCAATAAAGATAAAATTAAAGGTTAGGCCTCTTGTCTGCTAAAGCCACCACCTGTCCTGCTGGTTAATACTGTCTCACTGTTTCTTTTTACTCCTCTACTGCTCTCACACCTTGTGTATTTACTCTAATGAGTGCATCAGGATGTCTTTTATTCCCTCCGCACAGTACCCATCACAATGACATTCTAGAGCACAGACAGGACCTTTAAGCACTATTATAAAACTCATTACAAATAGCTGACTAAATACTGCTCTTATTAATAGAAAATAATGCACCACAGTAAACAAAGCAAAATCAGATTTCTGCATGAGCCACTTGCATACACTACTTTATCTCACATATCTCATCATTGCTTCTGAAAGAAGAGCTGAAAAACCTCTCAGTCAGCCTGTGAGCTTAAGAGAGCTTTGTACAGTGGGTTACTCTGTTCCTGTAGAGTTATTTTCTTAGCAGCACACCCAGGCTTATACCAGTCTCCCAAACAGAGGGTCAAAACAAATCCATTTAAAAAATCCTATGTTGTAAAAGTTATACAAATTAGCACGAGATTCAAGCCAAATGCAGTACCTGTCACTACTGAAGGCTTAAGAAATATCAAACAAAAGCCTTATATTCTTAGTTGACAGCCTCCACATTTTACAATAATGAACAGAATATCACTCAACAGTTAAATATTTTTTATGCATGGAGAAGTGCTGCAAAATGATTACTAAAATAACAGTAACAGTTTTGGTATATATACTAAATCTGAATACAGTCTGACTTACTTTCCTGACCAAGTACTACTTTGAATTATGAACTCCAGGAGAAACAGGAACAAAGACAACATGACATCAATTTGATCTTTACAGTGTGTGGTTAAGCTATATATTTAAAAAATTAATTTCTAAGAAGCTCATCTTTACAAATAACAATTCAATGATATAAAATTGATATCCCCTTTTTTAAAAAGAAAAAAATTGCTGTCTTCTCTATAATGGAATTAACTTTAAAGAAATTTATCAACATATCAGCGTCCACAGTTTGGCAGATTAGAGGCCTTCAATACAGCGAAGTCATCATTACTTGGCAATAAGGAAGTTTATATATGCCATACGAGAGCAACAAACCCACAGCGCCTCAGAGTCATGTATGGATAAAAAGTAATAAATCATCTAATTATTTCAATTTGTGTTGCTGAATGTAATAGGCTCCATCTCATTTCTACAGCACAATCTGACAGATACGGACTTGCCATGAGTCAGTAAGAAAAAGACACACTTATTTACTGGTCACCCATGTGAATGAATGTAAGGAGGCAAAGATGACAGTCAAATTTCTTGGCTGAGTGGCTTGCTGTCAGACTCAATTCTTATGAGTGTCTGCAGAGAACCCTTTAGCTATCACTACGGCTCAGTAGTCAAAAACTGATTTTTATCAATGCCTGCACCATTAAAGACTCAATCTAGTTTCTCATTTGGCTACTTATTCATAAACATTAATCAACCATGAGGTGGAAGAAGAAAACCTCACTATGTTTTTAAAATGTAACTGGAACGATACTTTCTTGAAAAATTACATATTAATCTCACTCATTAATATCTTTTACGTATTAATCCCACAGCCATTTCATTTCACAGGAGCAAAAGGTTTGTTCCTAACATTAACCTAACTGTAAACCAACCAACCCAACAAACAAACATTCCCCATCCCCCTGTTTGTGAGCATTCTTTGGGACAGAAAAACAACTGGTTCAAACAGAAATCTCAGCCTTGACAGCCTGACTCTCTACTAAAGAACATCATACAGGAAACTATCAGCATCTGCAAAAATACACACAAGCACCCCTTAAAAAGACCGCTAGGGTGAAACTTGCTCTACTCCTTCTAGCTGGTAACATTTCATAATTAAGTTTGATCAGCTCCTTCTTTTCGTAATGTCTGAGAATTGACTCTGAAGAAGTTAGTAAATCCTGGTACAGTATCTTTCCAGCCTTGCAGTATGAAGTTATACCCTTTGTCCCTGTGCAAGCATGACTGTCTACTGGTTTTAAATCTTTAGGAGAACAGCAAAACTGAACTCTGAATTCAAAGTCCTCAAATACAAATTTAATAAAAAATATTGAAAAAAGTTACAGAAAATATTTTCTCCTTACTAACAAATGCAGGACTGCCTGCATACAATGCTAAAAAAGAAGTTCTCTCTTCCAAGGCCCTTATAGTTCACCAACATGCAACAAAACTATCCTGCTGCAGGTTCTATAAACAGAAACTCCTCTTCCACGCTGTCTTGGAGGAGGGAGGAAAAGGGGGTAAAAACAGGAAAACAAAGTAAAAAAGTAATAAACAAGTGATTCTTGGTCAAAGTGTAAGGACACTTTGGTCATAAAACTGTCCTTTTAAAGTGCAAAAGGGGAAAAAAAAAACACAGAAAAGAGAAGGCATGTACTTGGCAGCATTATGTGCAAATCAATTAACTAGAGGCAGAACATGTAGGCTTTACCACTGCACCGTCTCAGAAACCCAGGTTATTGTTTTAATTCTGTGTTTTCACACCTTCTCATGTTGAAGCTCTTCAGAACATATACTGTCTTCTCAATATATCACTGAACAGCAACCCAGAGGTAGTTTTTAGATGCTTTCATCACAAAGTAAAACAGTGATTAATGAAAGTTAATTACACCATTTATTGGCAATGCAATGAAGGCAGATCCTGCTTAAACCATAAAAATGTAGACACTATCCTTTTAAAAAGAAGTATTTTGTTCTCTGTGTGTCAATCTTCTATGCTTATTTAAGCAACACAAAATACATGCATGCAAGTAAGTTAATAATTAGCTTCACAACACTTAACAGTATTAAGAAATATTTAAGGAAAAACTCCATTAAACCTCTCATTTCTTAGATGATGATACCTGTTGTAAAAACCTCTTTCCTGAGAAGAAGATTTAACTTGCTATTCAGGATTTTTTAAGATAGGTCAGTTAGCATTCTTTCTGTTCTTTACAATTGGGTATGTTTGAGTCTAGTCTTTCCAATGATTAGATAACTTCTGTTGATTGTGAACACTCCAGTCTGACAAATCTTTACTACTGAAAACACTTTCCAGTGCCTTTACTGAAGCAAGATGGAACTGATCACATGCTTAAGATTGACCACCTGACTATCCATTTTGGTGGAAGAGATCAAAGAGAAAAAAAAAAAGGCAAGCACTTTTGTTTTATTTTCAAGGCATCCAAATATGAGGTTGTAAGCAATGCTATCATGGGAAAATAGAACAAGGTTTTTTTATTTTAATTTGCTCATCAAGTTCCTGTTGCTCTTCAAACCTCCACCTGACGACTAGAATGGTTTCTTTGCCCATTTCTTATACTACTTTGTAATGACATGTACTCAAGCACAGTGATCATTGGAAAGGTGACCACATACTACAAAAATCTGGTGAAGAATATGTAAACACCTAAAACCTTAAAGTTTCTCAGTCTGCAGAGAAAAAAAAAAGGTTGCCTTTTATAACCCACATTGAGACTTTGCATAAATACCACTTTTAAGCAAATTGTTTTAGTGGGTCCTTTCAAACATATACACCACTGAAAGAAATGACAGAACTAAATGTGCAGCAATCTAATAAAGAATTGAACTATGCAATTTTGCAATGCAGTGAAGCACTAAATAAAAATCGCTTAAGCAGCAGGTTAGTAGTACACCTTTCTATGAATCACCTGAAAGCAGAAGAGTCTATTGCATACACTGCACAGCAAGTACAGTTTATCAGAGAATGAACACCCACTCCCTTTTATGAACATTTTTCTTTCTGGGATCCAACTCACAGTCAAAATGTGACGTCAGGTTCTGACCTGTTTACAAAACACATCTACAGAGAAAGCACCAAAGAAAATTTACTCAATTTTTTTAGTTACTATAATACAACATCAAAATCTAAACACAATATTCTATTTCTGAAGGATTTCCACATGGAAATCCACATGGAACAATAGTGTCATAATATACCACAACAAAAACTACGTAGGATTCCCACCATATTTATTGTAAGAGCAAATATTCTAAAATACAACAAAAGAGTAAAGGAAGAAAAATACAGACATTTATTGTTTTTTTTTAATTTCAGTTTAGAGCTGAAACTGGTAGTGAAACTATCTCTAGCCAGACCAACAAGCCTCCTCTCTACCTGAACAACTGTAAGTTCACAAGCAAGGCAAAATGAAATTAAAAGTACCTCAAAGACCTTCTGAACAGATGGTGTTATTTTGCTGATCTATATGATCTCAGCATTTCTAATCTACCACAGTATTTCCTGCTATTTGTCTGCCATTTTATTCATGCCATGACATTTAAAAAAAAAAAAAAGGAAGGAAGAGGGTTTGGTTGGTTTTGATTTTTTCCCCCAGATAAGTAAAATCTTACTGCAGCCAACACTGACTGTAAGTGCAAGGGATTTACAGCCCGTACCTGCAGGTAAATAAACAGTCTGCTCAGTGGAGCAGAATTAACTATCAGGCCAGAGACAGAAAGCCAATACTTTATAAATGGGGCTGTTTGGTACTGACTGCTAGAGGCATCTGTATGCAGCTCCTTAACTACTATTACTCATGAATCTCTCCAGATACAGTTTGTTATCTTGACTCTAAGTAGCTCTCTCTAGTTTGTTTCTGCATTAGCCATGATGAATGCATTTTGGAAACTCTGACAGCCAAAGATTAAGTCAATACAAGTCAAAGAAAAAAAAAGAAAATGCTGAGGTTCTTCAAAATGGCTTGCTTAGCTTCTTCCACTCAACCAATACTCACCTACATAGGCTTCATCATCCACTGGCAGGGGTACTGACATGCAGAGGTAGGTATCAGACTATTAAAAAACAAAAGAACAGAAATGACCTTTAAATTGGGAATATTTAGAATAGAATAGAAACAAAGCATCAAATTCCTCTACACTTTCTGAAGATGAATGTGGGAATACTGAACAAACTAATATATAAAAATTAGATACTTACAAGCCTTAGCACTGAATTTATTTGCAGTGGTTAACAAACACCAACCCCTCCCTGCCCACTAAAAATTTGAAGGAGTAACAGTACCCTCTTGATGTCCAAATAAACAGCATGAATCAATGAATGTGCTACATAAAGTGAAAAGAATTACTGAGCTTCTGATTCATTGTGTTCTTGGTATGCACTACTTTCTCAGTATTTATAAATTCACTATAATCTAAGAATCAATGGCACGTCAGTGGAGGGGGAGGTGCTGATCCCATCTCTCTGGTGACCAGCAACAGGACACGAGGAAATGGAATGAAGCTGCGTCAGGGGAAGTTCCAGCTGGACATCAGGAAAAGGTTCTTCACTGAGAGCGTGGTCAGTCACTGGAACAGGCTCCCCAAGGAAGTGGTCATGGCACCAACACTGTCAGAGTTCAAGGTGCATCTGAATGATGCTTTTAGTCATATGGTTTAGTTTTAGGTAGTCCTGTGAGGAGCACAGAGTTGGACTCCATGATCCTTATGGATCCCTTCCAACTTGAGATATTCTATAATCCAATGACTTCATAGCTAAATAGATTTCTGCCTATAGCAGTATTTCACCCTATTCCGAGATTTATGTAACTGGACCACAAAGTGTTAGAATGCTGTGCCATTGTAGCAGCAATCATAGAACTACATCTGTTTTTGACTCATGCACTTAATTCTATTATGATCAATAAAAACATTCTTCCCTCGGCATTCTAACAAACATCACATATCCTTTAAAACAAAGAAAAACAACAGAATCAATTTGATATGTGATTTTCTTCCTTAAGCATTGTAAAGGACTAACATTTTCCTGGAGCAATTGGACAAACAATCTACACAAGATACAGAGGGCAGAAAACTTATCAAGAACGCCCTCTTCATGATACTACAGTTGCCTTTGTTGCCTTAAAGACTTTTGGTTTGAGTTTAAAATGCTCAGCGTGTAAACCCTGAAAGTACTCCTGGATTAAAATATGAACCAATTAAAACGCAAACACAGTAAACTCAGAGCAATGGCCACAAACAAAATCCAGGTTTTGCATCTACAAGCACCTCGGATAACTATGAAAGAACTTCGAATATAAAATATATAAAAATATAAAGTCCTTGAGAACAGTAAAACCTAAATAAGGCAATGCTATTGAAAGGAAGACTCGCTCTTTATACATCAAAAAAACCAGTCAGTAAATCATTGGAACAGCACAAAATTACATTTTTTAAATGCATGTGAACTACACAAACAAAAAATGAAGTCAGTCTCATCTTTGTCAGCTAGATGAAGGACAGATCCTACAAAAGCATCATCTAGAAAAACCGCCACCTGCTTTACTGAGATATTTGGCCAAAGATGATGGAGGATATCTAGATTACTTTTGTAAGAAATTAATTGCCATGTAACAGAGATCAGGCTACAAGGTCAGCAATGTGGCTACTGGGTTGATAGCTACACTATTAACTATTTTAACCCTTTTTTTTTTCAACTTTTAAGGCTGTTTAAGAAAGGAAAGATGTCATGTACTGGAATTTCACTATACCTATGAACTCAAAATCTGACAGGACTTTCACTTTCATAAGCACTGCACTAAACAGATGAAGACAAAATTCCTGCTATGAAAAACTTAAACCTAATTTAAAAGAAGATACTGCAAATAAGTGTAAACAATTAAATGAAACTAAGAAGGAGGGACAAGCACAATGGTGATAACAATATGTGATTACACAAAGCAGTGATATGCACAGATAAGAAACCATTTTTCGTGGTTTTGCTAGAAGGTGGAAGGATGAACGAAGGTCAGCTGATACAACTGATGGGAATGCCTTTGTGTATTTAGTTACATGCATTTACAGAATATACATACTAAAGCCTTCTAGAAATTGAAAAGGAAATATTCTACCTTTTCTAATTAACCTGGGTCCAGAAGTAATTTTTTAAAAAAACCCCTTCATTTAGAACCTTATATCCAAACTTTGAAAGTCAATGGCAGCAATGCTTCACATTGTAGTAGAAATAAACAGTAGATCCTTTGCCTTTAAAGATGAATTGAATTTAGAAACAGTGTGGACTAAAAATAAGGATGACACGTATTTTTTGAAAGTATCATTTCCCCAATTAAGAATTCAATTAGTCAAGAAAAGAGTATTATGACTTACCACAGATGCAATGGCTGAGATTTTATAACTTGTGTCATAACATCTACAAAGATTATTATTAGAAGTCTAGATGTACTAATATTTTTGGCTCTTTCTTTTTTTTAATCAAAGACTGTTAACTGGAAATTATAAATGTATTAAAATGATACTGTGCTACTCGTTTATCTGAGATGTTGCAGAGCTCAATTGTGCCTCTCTGACTCAGTGTTATAACACATCTACAAGTAGCAACTGTCCCAGTTAAACATCTTTCTTCCATGTTCTTTGTCATCTGTCTTCAATACCAATGTGTTCTACATTGTATAGTTTAGAGACATGCTCTTAGGTAATCTGATGTGCCTTTAGGATTTTAATCCTAAAATAGAGCAAAGTTTTTTTAAGCAGGCGAAAAAAAAAATTTAACATCAGCTGCTTTGGAGAAGAAACAGGGTGGGAGGTAGGGCGAGAAGAAAGGGAATATTCCAAGCTTTTTACTTCCCATCTGTTTGTTATTGTTTGTATTGTCTTACATTAGTCATCTTCAGATTGTCCTCCAAAGTAATCTGAAGTGACTACATTTCATTAACGAGCAATTCTGGCCAGCAGTTACTTTAGCATGACAAGCCTATGGATGATCAGTACTGGCAAAGCATCGAATTGTTAGAATTCCATACTACTCATGGTGTAGTTTCATATCCCTTACCCCTTCCTACTGCTCCATCCTACTACCCCGACATTGTTTTTAAAAAATGTATCTCCTCTTCTTCCCTATCAAAATGTATTTCTCAAAAGCAGAGAAACCAGGAAACCAGGAAACAAACCCATAAAATTACCCTAAATACAATCCTTTTCAAAATGCTTCCAATAACTTCTTAAAAGGAAAGAAGCATATCTGAAAAAAAAATATTCCAAGATTATCTATGGATTAAAATTAATTTGATAAATTCATGACACAAAGAAATATCACTAAGTATGATAGTCCGGACTAAAACTCCAAGCCAGCAACCTCTCATTATTACTGTAAACAGGGAGGGTATGTTCTAGTTTTTGCATTACTACTCTCCCATCCTACCCCTTACAGTGTTTCCATAAATAACTCCTATTAGGTATTGTCAGAGAAAAGATCGCTTGGCCAAATGGATAATGCAGTCAATCAATGTGGTCATTCTGAAGTCTTTACCATTACTGGCATAAAAACTCGACCTGGCATAGTCACAAGGGTTTTCAGTTTTGTTTCTGACGTACAAGCCAGGTTGTATTTAGCTAATAAGATAAAATGAGCAAATGAAAAAACAGCTATTAGATTCAACAAAATAGATTCTGGTCACTTATCTCCAATTGTCAATGTTCCAGACTTCAAACACAAGAAGAGCAGGAACATCCTGACACTAAAGCATTACAAAAGGTACATTGCAGAATCCACAATAATTCTGTTCTGTTTTCTCTACCTCACCATAAGTAGGTCTGTGAGCATAAGGGTGCACAACTGATCCATTTTCAGAAAAAAAAAATATTATGTAGACTTCAACTTGCATAAGAAACAAGCAAGGGGGAAAAAAAGTGAGGTTCCTCCACTATGCACAACCCCATCAATTCAGATGTTTGCAAAAAAAGGGAAAAGACGAGATGAATAGAACTTTCAAACTGCAACAGGCTGCCTTTTGCAACCAGACTGGGAAGAGGGGAAGAGAAAAGCCCCACATTTTTCCCCCTAATCTCCTGCCCCCCACTTCCCCCTTCTTTAAAGGAAGAATCTTTGTTATTAGTAAAGGCCATCACCAAATAATATTTGCATCACTTCTCATAAATCTCTGGAACTGATACTCACTGTGCCAGGGTCCAGATTCATATAAGGAACTAAATTCTACTTTTTACAGAATTTCTCCCTAAGCAATAACCAAGTCATACTTTCTCCAGAATCAGAGAAAGTCTTGGGGGATCTTAGGTCAAGATCTCAACTTGGTTGTTGTAGCAATAGTAAAGAAAGAGATGCCAGTAATTTATGGGTATCCAAATGATCAAATTTCCTTCTTATTTTATGTATTTTTATCTGGTATGGTATACCCAAGCAAACCGGAGATCAGAAGAAAAATTTTATCCAAAGACTTCAAACTGAGAAACTAAAGTTATGAAATTGAATATACAGGTATTACGAGTCACTGTTGACCTATAACCACATAACATCTTTTACCATTTCTTTGTGCCTTTAGCAATATTTATGAAGTTTCAAGTGTACATTTAAGAACTCAGCCAATGCTGTACCAAAATTAATTTACCAATGAAAAGTCTGTTCTGCCTCAAAAATAGTAGTAATTAATTAAAAAACCCAAATTATTATTTATGAACAAAATTACTTGAGATACAGTTTTAATTGCACTATTATTTTTTATCATTATTTCTTCTTGATTTGTAGCAAACGCAGATATTCACAGAAGCAAAAGCATGTTACCAGCAGAGTAAACATGTTTACCCTGCATTCTTAATAACGCTTTCACAAAATATCCTTCAATATGCTTAACAGTATTGGGGTTTGTATCTGAAATTTAGAGTTTTCAAAATGAGAGAATCCCATCTCTTCTCAGAAGATAAAACATACTGCTCTCTGTATAAATTACAAGTCCTAACATACTATTAATTTACCGTGCAGAGAGATAATTTTAAGTATAAAGAATGATCATAGAATTTTTCCCTCAGAACTGAAAAAGCTCTTCAGTCTCCCTCTCCACAGCTCTTAGATGTCCTCCACCCTTCAGCAGCACACCAAAATTACTCTTCACATGACATATTAGTTGCATTTTTCCCTACCGTGCAATTGGAATAATTAAGAAAAACCAGAGTATTTAAGTACCACAGATATTGTTTCCCACACTTATGAGAGGCGAAACTGTTCAAAAGCACCAATGAATAGAAAGCACATTTATTGACCGAGCTGGAAAATAATTCTATCTCACTGATTTCCAGACTTGTATTGCTTGAATATACACTTCAGTGCCCCTGTTCATAAGGAGCGCTTGGAACAGTTTCACGTGAATGTTCGTGTTTGGCACTTGTGCCAAAAGAACACACAACTTGGGCAGATCTGCACAGTGAGCACACTCCTAAGCCGTGTAACGGGTCAGTTCACATTGATTCACTCACAGGGCAGCTGCAGCTCCGGAACATAAGGCAACCCACCCTCCCCAACCCTCCAAAGTCACTACAAGTCTAGTAACTCATTCGAAAAAAATGCAGGGTTTTTGGCAACCTTTCCCACAGCCTCAATGAAATACACATGAATTGAATTTTTTGCAACTAGCTTACCAATACAAGGACAGACATTAAACTTGGCTCCAGCCATTTCCAAATCATTCCACCAAGAATTATACCACCTTCACCATTATAAGGTGCTACCTATGCAGATGATACAAAATCATTTCCTGTTTCTTTTCCCTCCTCCTCCTGTTTGGAAATGTGTACATATTTCCCCCATGAACTTAGGTACATATTCCACAGACTTTAAGCTGTATGTTAGCTGTATGACCCTACATTAAGAGAATTCAATGATTCCTACAGTAATCATTCCAAAACAACAATGTGAATGCTCATAATCTAGGTACAACCTTACTGGTAGTACCAAAAATTAATCTCAGTTTCAGGGAATATATGCAGATGGTTAGACTTCTTGGAATCCAAAGAGATTAACTATCAGTATCTGTTTTCAAGAAGAATTATCTGGGAAGCTGGAGTACCATGAACTTTGAAAAATAAAATTAAATATGATTGCCTACAGTGATGCTATGGTAGAGCTCAACTCAGCAGCAGTACTACTTCGGAAGTACCCTTTCTTTTTCAAGCTTGGAGATATTTTTGACTAAACAACCAATGAGTCCAGCCTTCCAGAACAATTCTTGCATAACATGAACCTTCTGATTTTAAGTCCACTGCAGGTCACACTGGTCATAAACTGTAAACAAAGAACTGGTTAGTTCCATTAGACATCTTTCTGTTACCTAGCTGTGACTCTAGATAAGAAATGTGACTGTCATGTGTGCATACCACCAAGAGAAAAAGAGGCCAGAAGAATTCAGTTTGTAAAGTCTCCTGAAAGTGGCTAAACACTGAATTCAGAATTCATAGAATCATAGAATAATTTAAGTTGGAAAAGACCTTTAAGATCATCAGGTCCAACCGTTAACCTAGCACTGCCAAGTCCACCACTAAACCAAGTGCCACATCTACATGTCTTTGAAATACCTCCAGGGATGGTGACTCAGCCACTTCCCTGGACAGCCTGTTCCAATGCTTGACAACCCTTTAAGTGAAGAAATTTTTCCTAATACCCAATCTAAACTTGCCCTGGCACAACTTGAGGCCATTTCCCCTCGTCCTATCACTTGCTACGTGGGAGAAGACATGGACACCCACCTCGTTACAACCTCCGTTCAGGTAGTTGTAGAGAGCAATAAGGTCTTCCCTCAGCCTCCTTTTCTCCAGGCTAAACAACCCCAGCTCCCTCAGCCGCTCTTCATAAGACTTGTGCTCTAAACCCTTCACCAGCTTCGTTGCCCTTCTTTGGACATGACCCAGCACCTCAATGTCCTTCGTGTACTGAGGGGCCCAAAACTGAACACGGTGTTTGAGGTGCACGGCCTCACCAGTGCCAAGTACAGGGGGATAATCGCTTCCCTAGTCCTGCTGGCCACACTATTCCTGATACAAGCCAGGTTGCTATTGGCCTTCTTACCCACCTGGGCACACTGCTGGCTCATATTCAGCCGGCTCTTGACCAACACCCCCAGGTCCTTTTCTGCCAGGCAGCTCTCCAGCCACGCTTCCCCAAGCCTGTAGCGTTGCATGGGTTGTTGTGACCCAAGTGCAGGACCCGGCACTTAGCCTTGTTGAACCTCATACAGTTGGCCTTGGCCCATTGATCCAGCCTGTCCAGATCCCTCTGGAGAGCCTTCCTACTTTCAGGCAGATCAACACTTCCACCCAACTTGATGTTGTCTGCAAACTTACTGAGGGTGCACTCGATCCCCTCATCCAGATCATTGATAAAGATACTAAACAGAACTGGCCCCAGTACTGAGCCCTGGGGAACACCACTTGTTACTGGCAGCCAACTGGATTTAACTCCATTTACCACAAGTTTTTGGGCCTGGCCATCCAGCTAGTTTTTCAAGCAGCGGAGAGTGCACTTATCCAAGCCATGAGCAGCTAGTTTCTCCAGGAGAATGCTGTGGGAAACCATGTCAAAGGCTTTACTAAAGTCCTGGTAGACAACATCCAGAGCCTTTCCCTCATCCACTGAATTCATAACAATCCAGCTGAAACAAGATTTTCTTTTCACAAAAAATGCATGACAAAGAAGAGAGAGCATAGAACATATTGGTGTTGCTCTAAAGATACTCTTCTGTTCTCTAGAATTTAACTCATTCACATCTTCTTCACTAATTTCTGCTCTTTCTCTGTGTTTTTTTCTTCTTTTTTCTTTTCCTGCCTTTCCCACATAAACTGTTATGCTTGAGAACTCAGGAACTGCAGTTAGTCATAACCAAAATAGTGATTCACCTCCAGAAAGCCCTTAATAAAGCGTTTTAGAAATTGCACTTGTCCTCTTGCTCTTTGGTCTATTTTGGCATGTTTCATGAATAGAGATAACCTTGCAGATAGACCCCGGAAGCAGAAATCTTTATATCACAGAATCATAGAATATCTCTAGTTGGAAGGGACCCAAAAGAATCATCAAATCCAACTCCCAACTTACGCTCTTATATAAACATCAGCGTGGACAACTTGAACTCACAGCAGATCCACAGTCACTAAACACATATTGACACATTATTGAAGCCTTTTCCCCCATTGCTTCTTGCTGAGTATATCACTGTTTAACTTGTCTAAATGGGAACCAAGTTTCCTGCACAGTTACTGTGGGTCTCTGTGGAAGGTGGAAGGGAAATGAAGAGAAGGGCAGGTGAGACTGAGAGAGAAAAATAAAAGCTAGACTTAGAAGTATATAAGGCTAGTTATTGATTATTTTCACTTACCATTTTACGAGTTAACTTGGCAAGTTGCTTTCTGTTGCTGTCTTCCCCTGACCCTCCCCCAAATCTACACTAGACCATAGCATTTCAGTTTATTGTGTACTTAAAGGCTGTTGGCTATAGGTACACGTGAATGTGAAAAGTATTATGTTCTCTCTATTAACTATCACAGCCTTCTGTTGGTGGTGTTGGGTTTTGGTTTTCTTTTCTTTTTTAACCGGAATCTGAAGTGACTGACCCCTTCATATGCGTTTTCTAGATCTTCAACTAATGGCTCCTCAGGTAAAATCAATAAAATGTAATTACAAATGTGCACCTGGATGAACCGAAAGTACTTTTCACTCTTTCTGAAAGAGAGGTTTAATATTTTGCTGCAGACAAATAAGATCTGGTAGAAACTATATTTCAGCTTCGCACTCACTGGAATGACATCACTTGCTCTAAATTACATGTTCCAGAGGGGTGCGCCCCAATAACTGAAAACCTCATTTTCCCTTCAGTATTTTTTGAAAGTGCTATCTGCAACAATGAGTCATCATCTACTGCAGCACAACATCCTGCTCTTTCCAAGCATCTGCAGCCCTCTAAAGAGACGTAGGGTCTTTTAATGACATCTATAATTCCCTGCACTGCCTCGCTGCAAAAGAACGCCCCATTAATCATTGTTTATCTTGCTTAATTAAACTACATGTGAAAATGACAGTAGAATCTCAGACTTTTATGTGAATCTTAAAAATGCTACTTCCAATGTTAAAAATCTTCATTATTGTGTTCATTTTTACTCACTTGGCTCAGTAGAAGATAAGCAACTTCAAACTTGAAAGAGTATACCATTATAACTTGTTTATAGGAGCTTTCCTGGAGTATTTTAAGGGTTTAAAATACTGGGTCAAAAGTATTATAAAATGCTTTTTGGTTGTATTCTGTCAGCTTGTCAAAGTTGCAGCCATGTTCAATTTAATGTAACTAAATTCACTGAGGCACCATCTGATATTTGGTCTAAGCTGCAACTCTAAATAAATGTATGTCTTACTAGCACAGCTGGCAATATTTCACTTTAATAAAACTCATACTCCTTGTTTTAATAAACTTCAGCAATTCAGGTTATGAAACCAACATTTTACAAATAAAATTAATCAGATGAAAAGATTTTTCTCTCACTTGAGATTACTTTTCTGTTTCCTACTTTTCTCTGGACATACACATATCTAAGCTACCCTGGGTTTTTTGTTCATTTTATGTGAGTGATATTGTAGGCAAGGCTTTAGTTCCTATCTTATAAAAAAAGAGCAAGTGGCAAAAAGAAAAACTGCATTTGTCTCACCTGCTTAGGTGTCACCCCAGGCATGCGAATGTCCAATGCAAAATCTGACAGACCAAGTGAAATCACTGGCCGGTCGCTTCCAAGGCATTCACTGGAAAGAGATCTGGTAGTATCTTTATACCTTCAAAAGAAGGAGGAAAGATTTTTAAAAATATTGATTTTTGTTATGTCTTTCTAAAAAGAAGGGTCTTCAGAACTAGTGAAGACATTTGACAATGCTGAGCAGCTCCAGGAGCAATCTGGAAATTTCACTCCTTCATGAGCTGAGGAAAACATCTTAGGTATCAAGCACTTACTGAAGAAGTTCCTCTGAGCAATCAGACAGACTAGTTTGGAAAACATTAAGTGAAAACATAACCTGTCATCTCATTTAAATAATTGTCTGAAGTACACGGATGTACAGATAAAGAATTAATTCACTAGAAAATGTCAAGTACTGTTAATCATTCATGACAGTTTTGTTTTTTTTTTTTTTAAGACTATGTACCTGATGTATAATTCAATACAGATTAAATTTAAATAATGTGTAAAGGGGAAATATTTTTATGCCAACACCACGACCTTTATAGTAACTCCTATTATAAGTAGGGAAGCAAAACAGTAAGTTTTACAACTTCACATGAATATCAAGGTCTGTATTGAATGCAATGTATAAACAATTGTAAAAAAATGTAGATTACTGTAAGGAACTAAATGGTAAGACATCTGAAACATGATGCAAAATTGGTATACATTTTGAGTACGTATATTCATGTATATATGCAAATATAAAAGTGACACAGTAGTTACAGTGCCCAATATACCTCATAAACAGTAAAACAGTTTTTGGAGAGCTAAGAGCTACTTCTCTTGTCCACTCTACATTGAAGTCTACCTATTCAATTTTGCATTCAAACCGCCCCAAATTTCCCAGGATTGCCCATTTTTAAGCTAGCTGATGCTTCTCATTAAAACATCATTTTATACTGCAAACTAACTCAAGCAGCTGAAATATATTTACTCCCTGTGTAATACACCTGTGGTGTTATCTAAAAAGTTTTATTAATTGTTGTTTTATCATCCTAAACTCACATTTTATAGAGCAACCTATGGATAAAACAACAGTTTCTGTCTTCAATGTGACAAGAGTGTCATTTCAAAATTGCAGAGAGAAAATTCAGAGCAAGTGAGCAAAACCAAACAACTACCATACATTTTTATCTAGGACATGCTTTTTGATACTTCTGTAATATCGTGACTGCATGCATTCAACACATAAGGTCTTCCTGCATAACCCACCTCTTGAAGACAGAAAGTGGGCTTCTAAAACCCAAACAGATGTTTTGAAAAACAAGAAACAGTATTAGCAGGTTGTTAATGAGACCAGCCATGTCCACCCTGCTGTTCCTGGCCCGATTAAGGGAGCAGAAAAAGAGCAGTGCAGTTCTATCGGCTGTGATCCTGACAATTAGGCGGCAGCAGCAGCAGTATCAATTCACTACTTCATTATTTTGTGCTCTGCGGGCATCCTCCAGCTTCTGACAGACCAGCTGTCTTGGAAGGTGATGCGTTGTAAATCAGGAAGGTGGATGATGCTATGTTGTCTTTATTATTAGCTGTAAAAATCTGTTGAAGAATCTTCCCTTGCGGATAGATGACACTGTACTTCTATCCACTTAGGAGCTGAAAAGAAGTAGCACTCCTGACACTTTCTCCCCGGTTGTGCAGTTAAATCTGCATGTTACTTATCAATCCACAGTGCCGGAGACTCCAAGTGGCATCGCAGAAACCAGCGTCAGTCATCCTTCAGAACCTGTAAAAATAGAAGCAGATAAAGGATGACTAACACATTACAGCATTAGTTCTCAGCAAATCCCTGTTGAGGCATTTTAATACATTAGTAAGTTCTTTCACAAGCTTTAGCCCAACCCAGTGAAGATTGCACCAAATCTGTTGATTCCTCCTTTTCCTCCCCTCCCATCCATACACGGTCAGAAACTGACACGTTTCATATTGATATACAAAATGCACTCTCAAACACATTTTACGTGATAGGAAGAAATATAAAAAAACCCTCAATATGCAAAAGGCAAAGCATGGACTATTTCACACATACAAACACTAGTATAATGTGTTCTGCAAGCAGCAAATAAAAGCCAAACACTGACGTGGCAAGAATCAAGGTTTGTAAATTTTATCAACTATTGGTAAATGTTTTTGCACATGTTGCAGGCTGGGAGAATATTTTACTTTTAACACAACCTGTAATACACCATTATGTCATTAAGGTATCTGTTTCCAATGTACTTTAGTTACTTTTTATATCCATACTGTGTGTTACTGAAGACATACACTAATATTTTATTAGGCACTCCAAATCTGGCAGAAGAAAAATTCAAAGTCATAAATAAAATCAAAATCTTTAAAATGTATTATGTAGTAATTCTTTTAAGATAAATATTAATAGGAAAAAAACACCCCAAACCAACTATCTCCCAGCCCCTGGAAGACATAGTCAAAACACTGCTACAAGGATGAAATGGAAAAGAAGGATTCTGAAATGAAACACAATTGAAATTCATGTGTTTTACAAAAAATCACTTCCATCTCAGGGCACATGTACCATAAATGCTTCTTATGAAACAAAAGTGTTTATGTATAGACTAAGAAGCCATGGTGGCCACTTGCCTGTTGTTTAGCAGCTACACTAGATTTGCACTGAACTATTTGTAAGATTTAAAAACCTGATTACATTAATCATCATTAAACTTGCATATTTTATTCATTGAAGGATGACACAAAAGATTCAGTCACAAACAACTAAAAATAGACTTCATTTTAGTTTTCATCTTGCCAAAAACATGCCATAGCTGTCCAAAATTATTCATGCAAGCAACAATACAAGCCTAATTCTCTTTTTTTTTAATGCAAATTGTCATGTCTTCATTTCTGTGATCTAAATCATCTCCACTAGTGAACTATGGAAAGCTGCAAAACACATGAAGGACTGTACCATGATGAAAACCAAAAATCATTTTAAAAAAAAAATAGACAAGTGTGACATACTTCACAAAAAGTTAAGACAATTATAAAAACAGAGGGCTTCATTACTTTTACTCTTTCAAGTATAATTACGCAACAGTAACTGTTCAGCCTTTCTGTAAGCTACCTGTTTGGAAGTTCTAGTACTTTTTTTATGTGTATTACCCAAGAAATTATGCCTTTATTTTCAGACTATACTGTAAATACACTTGACAAGCAAGAACTCGGAAGAACAGAGGCAGGAGGAATACACTGGATTTTAACATACACAGGATTACAACGTTCTGACTTGATTTTTTGGAATCTGAAAAGATATTTTCCAGTGACTAGAAATAAAAAAAAACACTTAATTTTTGCCAGCTTCAAGAAGTCTGAGATTGGTTACACCAAGTCTGTTAGAAACATCTACCTGGTATACGAATTAATAAAAGAAAGCTACTGAGAAACCTGATGATTAATAGTCCCTCTTAATCCGAAATAAGAGGGTTTGTTTACAGCAGCTTTCAATTCTCACTGCAGAGTTAAGCATGGTAATAGCAAAAATCACCAGAACATACCTCAATGTTACAGAAGAATATCTGATGATTCATAGCTTTTAGAATGCTGACCACAACAGAGGGGAAAAAAAAAAAGAATAATAAATCTGCAATTTTCTAAAAAAGCAAAGAAATTAAATTCGTAGTGAGATTAATACATATATGCCTAATATCTGCACATTCTACTTAAAAAATGGGCCAATTTCATCTACAAGCTTTGTTTTTAACTACAGTTTCATCAGCTCGATGGATATGAAATGGATAAAAGTTTAATGCACCTGGTACTTAAGATTAGACTGCTGCACAACCAAATTTTACATTTAGGAGAAAAGAAGAAAAAAAAAGAAAAAACAAAGGCAGCATCATTCTGAAGAGATTTCAATGTAATTTTAGATATGATGCAATACACAAGAATATCAGACAGCAAGGGAAAAAAGTGAGGATGAGAGATTTGATAATAAGATTACACAGTTACTTAGGTTCATTATGTGGACATCTTGATACCACCATTTTGTTTTCAATTTGGGTAAGAGATCCCAAGAGAACAGATGAAGTGAAGTAAAAAACACGTAATTAATGACAAAGACTAGAGTGAAAGGAGAGAAAGCGAGATGAAAATTAGATTGGGCAATGTAAGCATGTTATTTTATCTCACATGCTCCATCCAGACACAGCAGAAAACAATTATATAAAACAAGGGAGTGAAGAAAAACAAAACAGCCAACAGCAACTAGCACAAAGACATCTTACTGAATAAGCTGAGGGGGAAAAAAAGAAAAAAAAGTGGTCAGGAAGCTGGAATTCAAAATATAATTCAAAATAGCAAGCAAAATAAAGTAACAATATTTCAATGTGATGTTATGCAAACTAAACAGTGAGTCTTTTAAAAGAATGGTAATTAAATGATCAATTTCCAAAAATTAACTGCAGAAAAAGAAAACTCTGTATTAACCACAAGTTCATAAAGCACATTATAATAACTCCTCGTTCTCAGATTAGTCACTAGAACATTTTATATACAGTACTAAGTGAACACACCACAAGCAGAAACCTCACCTTCAACCACCACTGTCTTCAAAGGAAAAAAAAAAAAGATGGTCAAAGCTTGTGGGGATTGATATGAAAGTCTATCACAGGTGGTAATTTCTCATACTCGAATGTCCTTCTTCTTTCTTACGCATTGAAATAATGCAATTGAGCTAGGATTACTTGAGTTCTGTCTTCAGCTAGAGCAGAGAGTCCACATTTTGTCTAAGTAACAATTGGGCATACAAACAATACCCAGTTCAACAAATAACTAGGCCTCCAGGTTGAAGCACTTTGCTTCTAATAACACATGAAAATCAATATGTTGTGGGATCAGCTTAGGGATGCATTAATGCACTAAATCTAGCCTCTTACAAGACTTTGGTCAAAGCAGCACACAAGAAGTGTTTGGCCAGAAGCCATCACCCTCTTGAGCATCAACATCAATAAAAACATCTCACAAAATGGTTAGATATCTAGGGGTTGGGAGAACAGTTATCAGAAACACAGATGTATAATGCTGATGACACCAAACTGGTATGACTGGCTGATATGCCAGAGGGTTGTGCTGTCATCCAGAGGGACCTCAACAGGCTGGAGAAATGGGCTGACAGGAACCTCATGAAGTTCAACATGGAGAAGGAAGTGCGAAGTCCTGCACCTGGGGAGAAACAACCCCGGCCACTAGTACATGCTGGGGGCTGCCCAGATGGAAAGCAGCTTGGCAGAAAAGGCCTTGCGGGTCATCATGGACACCAGGCTGAACATGAGCCAGCAATGTGCCCTTGCTGCAAAGAAGGCTAATGGTATCCTCAGCTACATTAGCCAAAGTATTGTCAGCATGTCAGGGGAGATGATCCTCCCCCTCTACTCTGCAATGGTGAGGCCACACCTGGAGTACTGTGTCCAGTGCTGGGCTTCCCAGCACAGGAGAGACATGGACATATGGGAGAGAGTCCAAGGAAGGGCCACAAAGATGACGGAAGGGACTGGAGCATCTCTCCTATGAGGAAAGGCTGAGAGAGCTGGAACTGTTCAGCCTGGAGAAGAGAAGGATCTGCGGGGGATATTATCCATGTACAAAAATATCTAAAGGGAGGGTGCAAGAGGATGAAGCCAGGTGGCAGTTTGTATAATATCTTTATCAATGATCTGGATGAGGGGATCGAGTGCACCCTCAGTAAGTTTGCAGACAACATCAAGTTGGGTGGAAGTGTTGATCTGCCTGAAAGTAGGAAGGCTCTCCAGAGGGATCTGGACAGGCTGGATCAATGGGCCAAGGCCAACTGTATGAGGTTCAACAAGGCTAAGTGCCGGGTCCTGCACTTGGGTCACAACAACCCATGCAACGCTACAGGCTTGGGGAAGCGTGGCTGGAGAGCTGCCTGGCAGAAAAGGACCTGGGGGTGTTGGTCAAGAGCCGGCTGAATATGAGCCAGCAGTGTGCCCAGGTGGGTAAGAAGGCCAATAGCAACCTGGCTTGTATCAGGAATAGTGTGGCCAGCAGGACTAGGGAAGCGATTATCCCCCTGTACTTGGCACTGGTGAGGCCGTGCACCTCAAACACCGTGTTCAGTTTTGGGCCCCTCAGTACACGAAGGACATTGAGGTGCTGGGTCATGTCCAAAGAAGGGCAACGAAGCTGGTGAAGGGTTTAGAGCACAAGTCTTATGAAGAGCGGCTGAGGGAGCTGGGGTTGTTTAGCCTGGAGAAAAGGAGGCTGAGGGAAGACCTTATTGCTCTCTACAACTACCTGAACGGAGGTTGTAACGAGGTGGGTGTCCATGTCTTCTCCCACGTAGCAAGTGATAGGACGAGGGGAAATGGCCTCAAGTTGTGCCAGGGCAAGTTTAGATTGGGTATTAGGAAAAATTTCTTCACTTAAAGGGTTGTCAAGCATTGGAACAGGCTGTCCAGGGAAGTGGCTGAGTCACCATCCCTGGAGGTATTTCAAAGACATGTAGATGTGGCACTTGGTTTAGTGGTGGACTTGGCAGTGCTAGGTTAACGGTTGGACCTGATGATCTTAAAGGTCTTTTCCAACTTAAATTATTCTATGATTCTATGAATTCTGAATTCAGTGTTTAGCCACTTTCAGGAGACTTTACAAACTGAATTCTTCTGGCCTCTTTTTCTCTTGGTGGTATGCACACATGACAGTCACATTTCTTATCTAGAGTCACAGCTAGGTAACAGAAAGATGTCTAATGGAACTAACCAGTTCTTTGTTTACAGTTTATGACCAGTGTGACCTGCAGTGGACTTAAAATCAGAAGGTTCATGTTATGCAAGAATTGTTCTGGAAGGCTGGACTCATTGGTTGTTTAGTCAAAAATAACCTAAATTATTCTATGATTCTATTCCATGACAGGACCATAGTCAATGGGCACAAACTGAAACACAGGATGTTCCCTCTGGGCATCAGGAAACATTTTTTCATTGTGAGGGTGACCGAGCACTGGCACAGTTTGTCCACAGAGCTTGTAGAGTCTCCATCCTTGGAGATACTCAAGAGCCAGCTGGACATGGTCCTGGGCACCCAGCAGGAGGTGGCCCTGCCTGAGCAGGGGTGTTGGACCAGATGACCTCTGGAGGTCCCTTCCAACCTCAACCATAGTGTGAGTTTGTGACAATAAACTCTTTCAACCTTTAAAAATAATATATAAGGCCAGTACAGTATGTCAATTAAAAGTAGCAAACCAATTTGAGAGAAATAGATGGCAGGTGATGTGGATAACGGGTTACAACCATGCAAGTTGTAGCATTCTCTATGATACAGAGAAGATAAAAGGCACCAAGGATAGATGGTACCAAGGATTTTCCTTTTGGATTGTGGCAGCAGATGATGAAAACTTTCTATTTCCAAACGGAGGTCTCTTGGGTAGATTTTCAACTCCAGTGCCCATCTGTATGGGTAATAAATGGGTATGAAAATGCCAGGAAAGCCAAGACAATTCTCTACAGGTAAGCTGCTTTTACAGCTTAAAATTCTTTGAAATTTTAATGAAACCAATGAAACTATGATTTCGGAAAACACAGGGCCTACATAACTTTTGATGCAATGTGTGGTCAAGCAAATGTAGCCCTATATTTAGACTTTTTTTTGTTTAAATAAGTATCAAAAATGTCCTGACTTCTGTGTCATGTTTTTACCATACTTTTTGGATTAAAGAATACATTTATCACATTAGAAAATTCTTCCTTGAAGCTTTGTTACATTGTTTGTGGAGAACTGTTTACTTTCTTTGAAGCAATTTTTTTTACATAGTTTTACAGGAAAACATTTAGGACATGATTATGAATCACCCAAGAACTAAGGAGTTTTTTTTTTAGAATAGAAGAAGTTGCTCAAACTAGACTTCATTGGAAGTTCCTCCAAAAGGAGTTAAAGAGAAATTTTCACCATACACCAAACCCATTGTAACTGTAGGCTGCCTTGTATTTTCCTCCTCCTCTTGCTCTGCATTGGTTCAGGAAGCTGATGCCCTCCACTCCACCTACCCCAGTGGTGTGTTAATTTTCCATCAGATCAACTGGTCGATGTGCCAGCAGGCAGCTGCTGTATTTCTATCACAAAAGAAATGATGTGAGCATGCAGCTGGGTTGGAAAGGAACCCCCTCTTTTGGCAGCAATCCACATTGGATTTGGTGTAATATTAAAGATACTTTTTAAAAACGAGAACTGTAAGTTGTCAAATATAGTTTGCCTCTTGGTTTAATCTAGATTTTACAAATCCGTATCTTCTGCTACCAAAACATTTTTCAGATATAGATACCAAAGGAAAAAAAGAGAAATATGATTGTTCTTATTGTTGTTTTCATGAACGACCTTCTCTAAAATTTGATCTGCTAAGCATAAGTACAGCGCATAATTTTGAAAGAAATATTGCACGACGATAAGAAACCTATTGTCCACACCATCAGAGGAAGCACAGTATTTATACATTGAATAGAGAACCGCGACTTGAATTTTGTTGTATGTATTACAGCTGTTAAATTGGATGGTTGTATGTATTACAGTTGTTAAATTGGATGGTTTCTAAATGGATTTACTCTTCACATGCTTTCCAAATATATTGAAATTGAACAAGGTGTATTTCTTTCCTATTTTACTAGAAGTATTAAATGAAAATTCATACTAAGCAGTCCTTAAAAGGATGGTTTATAAGGGCAACATGATTTATAAAAAAAGCTGAATACCTGAATATCTAAACTTATTTTGAGGGATTTTGCTGACTTGTTAATCATTTATGTGATCGTTATTAAATGAAGCATTTTTTATGGGTTTCGTACTAGGAAAGTAAGTTCTACTTACTATCTAAAGAGAGGCTATCTGTACTAAGAAAAACAATAAAGCAAAATTGAATGCTCCTTCAATTCAGTAGGTATGGAGAGTTTTACCTACTAGACAGCTTTCTTTTGAAATTGATTGAAGTTTTATACAGCAAAGAAATAGAGGAGGAAGAACCATCATTTACGCTCTGCCTTTCCCTTTTGGAGATCAACAGGTTCACAACATGACTTGCAGGTTCCTAACTGCTACAAGGAGAGAGAATTGCAAAGATATCATGAACCCTATTACCCCAACCCATAAGCAAACCCTGTTCACTGAACAATAAAGGAAATATTTGAATCGTGCTTAATAGGCAACTGATACAGCAATAGTAGTCATGGAAATCAGAAACAAAAGGATGTAAGAAAACAGGTTATAAGATGTGTTTATGCAAAGAAAGAACAAGGACATTATTTCCGGGGGGAATAGGTAAAAAAAAGTTTATTATCCTCTACTAATTTATAGAATAAATACAAATTAAAACCAGCCTCAGAATTCTTTTGTGAGCATCAGGAAATGCATGAGGAAAAACAGAAGAACGAAGAGAAGCAAAAAAAGCACAATTCAAGGTGTCAGAATCACTGTCACCCTAGGCTCTGAGCTCTGCCCACAGCTGCTGTCCTCAGTGCCTCCGAGATGACTGAAAGGGGGGATTGAAACTTCAAAGCCTAAGCAGACCTGATTTTGTCAGATTGACTTCTAGAATAGTTAATTTTCTAAGTAGTGAACTCAGTCAAAACAGAAGAAAATGTGTAAGAAAAAGAGATGCAAAAAGGTTTAACTCCTACTTTGCAATGTGATCTTACCAAGCAGTCTTTGCTTAAGATTTGCTTATCTACCAACAAGTATTTTCCCAGTCACGTTTTCTCCCCCTTCCCAAAGTAAATACAACAAATACTACTCAAAACAATGAACACTCAGGTGTGAGACAAATAAATATCTGAAAAAGCAGGAAATTTAATACTACATAATCTAGAGATACGTGCCACTGTGCTTCAAACCAAAACAAAACTAATTTTCTTGGAAATTCTGGAAACTTAAATCAATTTCTGAATTCTAAGCTAAGATTTTCAAAACGTGATATACAATTCAAGGTAAGATTTTTCTTCATTTTCTCCATCATCATACTGTAAACTATTAGGTACAAACTTCTTTAAGAATGAGGAATTGTACTTCTTTTGATAGAGCAGAAATATGTAAGCAAACCACCACACAAAATCCTTTCCTGCTCATATTAATATAAATGTGCTTGCATTACTAAAATATTAGAAGATTTCAAGCAGAAATCACTTTTATAACCTGATTTTTCATTCTTGCACATGCACAGACTAGAAAACCCTGCAGTCAAACATCAGAAAAGTTGCATGCCTTTTTGGAAAGACTAAGAATGAAAGGCTTTTAATTTTTTTTTCCCCATCATCTTTTAGAACTAAGAATGGTCACTATTCGCTAACTCAATAATTGTTACTAAATTGATAATAAAATCTTTTATAATTGTGAAACATAAGCTTATGGAACTGCTTGAAATGCTTCCTATTAAAATGGTAAAATGTGAAACCTTTTCTTCTTGTGGGAGTCACAAACATTTTTCAGAAGTCTGAAGACCAGAGAGAGTATGTGTTAGTTCTCCCATTCTGCACTTTAATGGCATTTGAAAAGCATTTTATTCACAATAAATCACCTTGTAATCCTTCTGCTTTGACCAGGTAAAATTCTCTTGTCAAAGAAGATAAACATTTTTCATTGAAAGATGACATCTTAACAAACTGCTAATTTCATGTTCTGAATGAAGAAGTTGGATATTACTAATTACTTGCCTAAAAGGGAAAACACATGAGAAGCCTCTGCTTTCATTTTAATATCCAGATCACTATCAGTATCACAATGTAATAAGGATAAAGGTTCACTGAAGTGCCTTTTGTTTCTCCCTTGTTATGCAAAAATAGAAAATACTAAAGGGATAATGTTTTACAGAGTTAGGATTAGCCTCCAAGGATAAAGCAAATGAGAGAGCATTTAAAATATTTAAGTTCAATCACACATTACATACGAACTATGAATTAAATTCATCGCATGTTCCTTCACTAAGAAGGACTTCAAATCAGGCTCCCTGAATTCCTTGTGTACAAGTTACATATTCAAATAAGTGCAAAGCACCATTTTTTTCAGTCATAACGTGTAGAATTTTGTTAATATGGTGTATTGTATTTACGTGGCAAGGTTTTAGTAGCGGGGGGCTGCAGGGGTGGCTTCTTTAAGAAGACACCAGAAGCTGCCCCCATGTCGGACAGAGCCAGTTTCAGCCAGCACCAAGACAGACTTGCTGCTACTCAAAGCTGAGCCCATCAGCAACACTGGTGAGGCCTCCATGATAACATATTTAAGAAAGGGTAAAAACCACTGCAGAGCAGCTGGGAGAGAGGAGTGAGAAAATGGGAGAGAAACAGCACTACAGGCACCAAGGTCAGTGAAGAAGGAGGGGGAGGAGGCGTTCCAGGCACTGGAGCAGAAAGGCCTCTGTGGCCCATGGAGGACCCCATGCCAGAGCAGGTGGATATACCCTGAAGAAAGCTGCAGTTCCTGTAGAGCCCACACTGGAGCAGGCTCCTGGCAGGAGCTACAGCCCATGGGGGACCCATGCTGGATCAGGACTGCACCCTCAAAGAGGACCCACTCTGAAGCAGTTTGTGAAGAACTGCAGCCCATGGGAAAGACCCACGTTGGAGAATAGGTACTGGATGAACAAAAGCACTAGAAAAGAGAAAGAAACAGCAGGATGTAGCTAGGAGTGAGGACAGCAGGAGGGATGAGAACAACTACTAATGCTTCTAGCTCTGCTTGGCCATGTGATAATAATGCACCTTTATGCACAGTGTTCTGCAAATGGTGTTTCCTCGCCCAGTACAACACACTTCTGAGTATGCTGCAGTGATTACTTCCACATTTCCTATTTGCTTAACACCTGAATAGGATGCTGGAATGTCCTGTCAATTTAAACACTATCCAAGACATCCCCCCCTCAAGCCTCCCCCCCGACACCTCCTGGAAAAACCCAGCTAAATAAATTTTCTTCAAGAGAGGTATACCATTAGACAGATGAGATAAAGGGAACTATTTTCAATACAGGAAAGAAAAGTAGGATTACTGTTATTTGGGAAGGTACGTTGAAAAATAAGTTAACTTTAATAATTAACAGAAGGTATTGGTGCTAGGGAAAAAAAAATAAGAAAAATGCTTGTTATCAGTGAAGTAGAGTTATGTTATGTTACAGTTTTGTTATGAGTGGTCAGTCTTCTAGCAGGATATTTTATTTGAGAGAAATGTAGGGGAGAGGGTTATTGGCACCCCCCCAAAAGACACAGAACATTTTCCTTGAATTGTATGTAGTACAACACTCTTAACAGCCACTCCAGATTAAAATCTGGAATATTTTCCCACAGATCCAGCCTAAGTGATGTAGTTAAACTGAGATTTACAGCATTGTAGCCTCATAAAAAACACAAGCATCTTCATTTAATGAAAATAATTCAACAGAAGTTTGTTAGAGTTTATTACAAAACTAACACTGTAGTCTTTCCTTGTTCCAAATGGCTCAGATAACAACACCTCTTAATTAAAAAAAAGATAATGAGAAGAGCGGAAGATGAAAACCAAGTCAGTGAATCTAATTCAATTTAGTGTTAGTTAACAATTGAGCAATATAAGACCCATACTAAAAAGCAGATAAATGAATTCTCAATTATTATAGTTCTTTTTATGACAAACTTTTTTTCTAGTTGAATATTGTATTTTTTTCAAAACTAGTAGCCATGAAAGTAAAAGTAATAATTCTGTAGACATCAAAAAAATGCTAGAAATCCAGCATCTCTAGAAAGAGATCCAGATTTTCAATATCACAAAATACAATAATGCTAATACTAAGGTAACTGAACACAATAAAATAGACCAGTACTGCAGTAGAACGAGTCTTAACGTTAAGTGGAATGTTTAAAAAGTAAAAAGATAAGTATAACACAATTGCCTGTCATTACACAGGCACTAGTTTTTTCTGCAAAGCGTCTATGTATGTGGAATATATAGGACATACATGGATAATCAAGAAGCCCAAGTTTCTTTGCTAGAAATCACGATTACATATGGGAAAATAAGAGTAGTTCACAGGAGAAAATGGAAGAACAGAGCACACTGGGAAAGGAAGGGTAAAAGAAAAAAGCAGAAACCAAAACCAATGCGAGACACAAATGCTGAGAACATACTATGATGTTACTTTATACAAAACATGCAACCCCATGGCAGATGTAGAAGGAGGGGCCTCACACCAGAGGAGGTGAATGTGCTCTGAAGGAATCTGCAGCTCGTGGAGAGCCCACACCAGAGCAGGCTCCTGGCAGGAGCTGTGGCCTCTGGAGAAGTACCCATGTAGGAGCAGGTTTTCTGGCAGGACACGTGGCCCCGTGGGGGACCCATGCTGGAGCAGTCCATTCCTGAAGGACTGTACCCCATGGAGAGGACCCACATTAGACCAGTTCTTGAAGGACTATATCCCATGGGAGGGACCTCACAAGGGAGCAGGGGCAAAGGGAGGAGTTCATTGCAATGTTAAACCCTATAACCTGGCCTAAGGGGAGGAGGGTGGAGATTGTAATGGATATACCTTTAAATTGCTGTAACCCATGATTTGAGTTGCATGATACAGGAATTACTATAGCAGGAACTACCCGAACCAGTGGAGGATGAGCCTCACATGAGGCAGTACAAGTGCAGCAGCGATCCCACCTGAGCTGGCTTTGGTGCACAGTAACCCATGCAACACACCACCTCTCCTGCCCTGACTGATCACCAAAAGAGAGAGAGCCCGAAGTCATGGACTAGATGAACTCAACGGGCATTTTATGGGTATTTTACAAGGGTGGTTGTCGTGGTTTAACTAAACTAGTGGCAACTAAACACCACCCAGCCACTTGCTCACCCTCCCTGTCCTGGTGGGATGGGGGAGAGTACTGGAAAGGTAAAAGTGAGAAAACTCATGGGTTGAGATAAGACAGTTTAATAACTGAAATAAAATAGTAATAACAACAACAACAATTGTAGTGAAAAGGAAGACAACAACAATGAAAAAAGAACAAAACCCCCAGGAAAAACAAGTGATGCAACTGCTCCAGTCCCCGAGCAGCAATCACTGCTTCCCAGTCAACTCCCCCCAGTTTATATACTGAGCATGATGTCATATGGTATGGAATAGCCCTTTGGCCAGCTTGGGGCAGCTGTCTCAGCTGTGCCCACTCCCAGCTTCATGTGCACCTGGCAGAGCACGGGAAGCTGAAAAAAGTCCTTGACTAGTGTAAGCACTACCTAGCAACAGCTGAAACATCAGTGTGTTATCAACATTATTCTCATCCTAAATCCAAAACACAGCACTGTACCAGCTATGAGGAAGAAAAATTAACTCTATCTCAGCCAAAACCAGGACAGTGGTCCACAGACTAAGGAAATGATACCTGTGCATGTATCAAAGGACAGAAGGGGGTGGGGGGGGTGGGGTGTGGGGGGGGTGGGGTGTGAATAATGAGGATGTATTGAATAGTGTGGGACCTGAGCATGATAGAAAAAGTATGGAATAAGGGGAGGAGTTTGTACTGGTTTTGGCTGGGACAGAGTTAATTTTCTTCATAGTAGCTAGTAGGGGGCTATGTTTTGGATTTGTGACCAAAACAGTGCTGAAAACACCTAGATGTTTTAGCTATTGCTGAGCAGTGCTTACACAGTGTCAAGGCCTTCCCTGCTTCACGCCGCCTCACCAGTAAGCAGGCTGGGAGGGAACACAGCTAGGACAGCTGACCCCAACTGACCAAAGGGACATCCCATACCACATGAAGGATGACTGGGGGGGCATTCAGCGTGATGGCGTTTGTCTTCCCAAGTAACCGTTACGTGTGATGGAGCCCTGCTTTCCTGGAGATGGCTGAACACCTGCCTGCCCATGGGAAGTAGTGAATGAATTCCTTATTATGCTTAGGTTGCGTGCACAGCTTTTGCCGTCTGTCTTAAATGGTCTTTAAGAACTCAACCCATGAGTTTTCTCATTTTTACCCATATGATTGTCTTCCCCATTGCACTGGGGGTGGTGAGAGAGGGGCTGGGTGGCACTGAGCTACCCACCAGCACTAAGCCACAATTAATTTTGTTATATTTGCTATCTCTGTAACATAAAACAAGCCAAAAGAGAAATAAGCATGAATGGGGAAACAAATAATCAGGATTAGTATCTAAACTATTCTGGACATGTTCACTCCCCTCTACAACCTCTAGCTCCAGTCTCCTGATAAAATTTCCTTGTAGAAATGTGCCTCACCTTGGTTTCTGGAATATGAAAGGGGATTCTAGGACATGTCTGTAAAGCACTTCCAATTCACTCAAGCTTGTTCATTTCCAGAGTAGAGCAAATCAAGTGTTCTTACCTGGAAAATGCTATTCAGCTATACACCAGTACGACTAGAAAGGTGATACATGAAAAATAATAGGACTTCCCCCCACACACTCCCAGACATGTGAAATGTAGACTCAATCCCCAAATAAATGGCATTACTGCCAAAAATGTAATACATGTAGGGGAAAAGGACATGTAATTGGATCTATGCAGGGTTGGGAAAGACAACTTACTCCTTCCAGATATTGGAATTTTTAAAAAATGTTTTAAAATGTATTTACATAGAAGTAATTGTTTTCAAAATTTATGTAGTTCAAAATATGTTCAACCTCCTTTTCTACAAGCTGCAGGGGCAGAAAAACCTTTAAATCCAAGATTTTCCAGTAACTTCATTGTCTATTTTGGCTCATGCAACAGCAATGTTTGATTCATGAGGAAGGACATCTTTACTTCACATTTCTTTTACTTCCTTTACTTGTTCAGACAGAAGTATGTATGAGTAACAGGGAAGACGTGTGTAAAATCTACCTTCTCCATCAGCATAATAAAACCAACTATTTAAACAATTAGTTATCACATACTTGTAAGATCAATGGCACATTCAATTTTAAAAGCTTACTGACATACCGGTTCCTCCTGTTTGTCAGTAACATTAGGTTTTATTCATTCTGAAAATATTGGCTGGCATTAAAAAAACAAAACAAACACACATCTTAGAGTTAGAATTTTGCCAACAGCCATGGGTCATACACATTTTTTCTTTTCCAGAGTCTGTTCAGTAATTCCAAAGATTAGAAGTTACCTTAACTAAAGAAAATTCATTATTGTCAGCAATAATTGCAGCACACAGTTTAAAAGCAGACCTAACCTTGAATGAAATTAACAGAAATCAGATACCTTGAACACAAGAGAAGGAACAAAAGACTACTACTGAAGTAAATCTTTCATGCTACAAGAGGAGGTCCTTACAAGTGCCAAAATTAAAGATATACCCTCTCTTTTAAAGATCTGGCCTCTATTAGACAGATAAACTGTGAAAGCTCTATGTAAGAAAATAAACACTGGACTAGTTTCCTTATTGCAAAAATGAAGAAAACATTTTTATTATAAATCTGTTGATACACACACACATTCATTCAGTCAAATGATGAACCATTAAAAAAAATTATCATGTCTATCTAATTTCAATTCTTAATAGATAAACGTTGAGAAACAAGATCTCGCTGTATGACAGACAACTGCACACATTTGAGAGTACAGAACTGCAGTAAGCAGGAGGAACAAATTCAGGTCACCCACACACAGCTGTACTGTCCACTCCTCTTCAACAATGTTCAAGATGGACTTAATTTCACATATACTTACAATTCAGCTTAAACATATATATACACACAATAAAAAAAAAAGAAACAAAAATAAAGTTTTAATATGTTTCACTGCACTCAGAAGTTCTTCAGGACTGTGTAGAATCTGATCTCATGTCAGCTCGATTCAGTTTTGGTGTTTATAAAGTAATTTACAGCCGCATAAAAAACACGTCTTGTATGTGGCTGCTAGGTCAAGTCAGAAAGATCTGCAAACCCATCTGTTCTCATCCCCAGCACAGCAGTACACTTCACCCACTCACCTTTGCATTGAACTTAGCAATAGCATCCACTGAGACTACTTTTTTTATCATGTTTTGAACACAAATTTGAGTAGACACCTGCATGCTTTGTAACAGCTGCACTGGATCACAAAGACATCTTTTCAGACAAATATCTCCTACATCTTAGCTGGGATATCACATATATATATTTTCAGTTTATTTGCAATCTTTTTTTTTTTTTTTAAGTTTATGTCTGCTAAGGGTTTTTTGGTGTTTTAAAGAGAATCTTGCACAGAATGTATAAGAACCATATTACAGGAAGCAATGGCAATAGCTTTGCTTTTACTTTTTTACAGCTTTTACAGTTTTATTGCAATTTTCCACAAAACTCTGACAGGCATGAGTATAAAACCGGCCAAGACTTAGCTTGTCCTTAGGTTAACTAATTTCAACAAATTAGTTGCAAAGCATTTCTGGAACATGTAGTTTGGACAGAACCTAAGAATTGTGATTTAATCCCTTCTGAGCCTGTATATGAGGAAGCAAAAAATTTAAGCTTTGCATTTTACTACAGAAGTTCCCTTGCTAAGATCTGCAGACACCTGGCAAGAGAAACTGCAACGTGCTGGGAAACAATCAAGCCTTCTTAGCTGTCGAAGTACAACCACTGCTTACTGAAAATTAAAATAAATTAAGATGTACTAGAAGTCTCCCTTAGGAAACAGCAAAAATTGGCTGCTTTTCCTAACCTGAGTACACGTGAATCCCACTGACCTCTGGACTCTCAAATTCTACTACATGGATGGAAATGGAAGAAAATTCAAAAGCTGTAATGAAATCTCTTCAGTTTTAAAGAACGGACTCGGATCTTTGGCTCAGTATTTGTCTCAGTGTTTATGACCACTCTTACAAACCATATATTGGTATTGCAAGTGATTTTCCCCCACCTCCCCACACTCAATACAACAGTGGTAAATGTGTAGGTAGGTATTTAAGTGCAAAGTTGAACCAATTTTGGGGGAAAAAAATATAAACTAAAAAAAATAACCTTCTAATTATTTTATGTATTTTGCATTATTTGCCTTTTTCTTCAGAATGCAATCTCTCTCCTGTCCTATTCCGTCAGGTGATTATTTTGATTCTCTGAAAAGGCAGAAATTAAAAAGGCCGGTTTTATCAGTGACTTGTCATGTCAAAACTGACTTATGCCAGTATATTGCTCTGAATTCCATCTGTTAGGTAGTACCTCCTATGGAAGAAATAAGTGAGCCAGAAAGGACTCAGAAACACAGAATTTATCAGGAATTGATTCACTATTGGAACAGGGGACAGGACTGTTTGACAGACGATGGCAACAAATTAATCATTGCAGGAAGCAAGCCTTTAAACACCTTTCAAAGATCATTTTAACTACAGGCCAGATTTTAAACAAAAACCCTATGACTTTTTCCCTAATATCATTCTATTCAGAGATTTCATTTGATGAAACAGAGTTAAGAATAGCCTAGACAATACAGCTTACGGGCTACAATAAATTTTTATGATGCACCTTCATTTGTCCATTTTACCTTTCCCCAGAATAGCCCACTCTTCTAACTGGACATATTTTATTGTCCTTCGTCAGTAATCAAATATGGAATAAGAGTAGCAAGACAGAAGCCTATACTTTCAACATCTTTTACCAATCTTTCTACTGGTTTATTTAACAATATTCTACTATGCATTTAACAATAATAACTTAATCCAAACAGATAAACCATAAACTAACCTCTTAGGGAAAAAGAGGAAGAGGGGCATCTTCAAAGAAGATTGGCCTTTGCTGGAATAGGACACAAGGAAATCCCACAACCTCTCAAAAATAGCAATAATTTTTAAAAAAACCCTGAGCTCCAGATTGTCAAAGTCTTTTATTGTACCCAGTATCAAGTTATTTTGCTACTCCAACAAATTCTAGAAGTAGTAACAAAAAGCTTGTTGAGAAAGACAACAAAACATACTTGGATACCATACTTGAAGCAATGCAGGGACAGACCCAAGAAACTTTCACCGTCAACTCTCTCTCCAAAACAGATTCAACAGAATCAAGAGAAAGGGCAAACCACCAAACACTTAAGAAATTTAGGTAAGAATACAATTTCCATGTTTGCATATAATTTAGAAAGGTCACAATGTAAGAAAGCTTACTTTTACAGAACATATTGGTGTTGAGTTAGGCTTTTAGGAAAATATCGAGCTTACAAGGTTACAAGGTCAAATACTTCAAAAAAGCAGGGTATGAGGGGAAGAATATCTGCTTGCAGACTTACTGTAACTCCTTTTTCCATGTATACTTTAAAACACAGCCTTTTGTCCAGGTCGTTGAAAGATATGGAATTAAATCAAAACCACAGAAGAATCCCATAAATGCAGATGAGTGAATCTGGTTTTATAGTGCAGAACAGACTACAGACAGTGTGAACCACCCCAGCAGAAAACACACCTCAGGGAAACTGCTTTGTACGTTCCAGCAAAAGCCTACCCTTTGTCCCTCATCCATTCTTCATCAATTTCTTCAAACCCTTCAGAAGATTTCCTAAGGTACACTCTCCAAAGCCCCACTTACTGCTGTACCATGTGTTACGGCATTATTTTCCTAATGATTCAAGCAAACTGGCAAATAATACACAACTACAGAGTAGCCCCATGAACAAAACTTCAAATGCAGTGTCTTTTGTAAAACAGAATAAAAGTCTAGAAATGAGCAAATTATTTTAATAAGAGGCTTTTACTGTTTAGTCTGGTAATTGAACAAAATAGGTGTGATTTTGGAAATCTCTAAAAAAAAAGTATGTGTGTGTGTGTGTATAGATATATATATATATATAAATCTCACAACACTGAAGTTACAGTCTTTACCCTTAAGGGGAATGAATGACAGACTAATTACAAACTGTATGATGAGTCTATGTTGCAGCAACATATTTAGGTTGAAATTGTACAGTACACAAATTACCAGTGCACATAGCAACAGTCCAAAACAGTTAACCTTTAATATACCAACTCAACTATGAGATCTATGTTGGAGCTGTACTAATACCACTCTACTAACGTGAAGTAAACAATTCTACATGATGAAAAGGTGGCAGATAAAAGCCATGCCAAACCTTTTCCCAAATATAATTAATTCTAAATATTCACCACTTGTCAATCAGGAACACCATGCTTTAAAAACAGAGGTGGGAATAAAAGAAAAGATACGATTCCCACCCAACCCCCCTCCCCCCAGTACTTTTAGAATATTATATAAATTCAAACCATAGTTATGTATGACTAAAACTGGGGTTTACGACTTCCAAATATCAGACCATAATGTTTGAAGTTAGGAGGAACTCATTAGAGACAACCTAAGAATGTTTAATTAGGTAATTGTCTAGCATTACTCTAAAGTAAAAGTTCATCTCAGACTCAGCCACAGAGCAGTAATAAAACCATGGCAAGAACAGCAGATAATTGAAAATCAGAGGAGAATAATGGATACAGAGAACAGATTTACTTATTTTATTTCAGCATTTTTCCTATTTTGAGGTTGAGTTAGCCTCAGTGATATCTCAAACAACCCAAGAAGCTCAAGTTAGAACTTGCTAACAACCAACACCTGAAGTCAGACGAATTACACATACATAGCCACAGGTGACTCTTTCCTCTTAGATGAATACTGCATGCTGAAAATTAAGTTAGACTTTTAAATACAGAAAATGAAACCGTGTAATTCTTATGCTTACTACCACAGGTTATAACACTAAAGATTTTTAACCGGGGTAAGACAAAGGTTTATGCAGTAGTATTGTGCATCCTTTTCTCAACCCACTCCAAGTTTGATTGAAATTGGCCAAACCGGAAGTGGCTTCAAAATTCTCCACTATAGCCAAGGACAAAAAGAGGTGTATTCAGTCTTTTTTTCCACCTGGGGAAGGGCTGCAGCATGGCTCCGCCTGGCCTCCTGCTCAACCCCTTCTGCCAGTTCAGCCTCTTGCACAGGCAGCAGTGAGGGGACAGTCCCAGGAGATCTGGGACTCTGCTGGGGACTTTTGGGGAAAGGAAAATGAAGGTACAGAGCAGGTAGGCGAGCAATCAAAATGAGAAAAGTGTGGTGGTAGGTAAGGGCAGACACAAACTCAGAGGAAGCCAGGGCATTTCTGCTGTTCACGGCTATAAATCTGGCTTACAAGTTTTGGACACACGCTAACAGAAAATGAGAGGCATTCACAAAATGGCGACATGGAAGCTGGTGAACAAGCCGCATGCGAGCTTTTCCAAAGATCTTCTGCAAAATATTCAACAGTTTTCAAGTTTTCTGATGAGCAGCATTGCTGCTCAGTTCAGGTCAACCTCAAGAAGAAGGTAATCTGCCTAGAAAGTAGTAATGAAATACCTTTTTTTTTTTTTTTTTTTTTCCTGTTTTTGCCTGAATTAGAGCTAGCTTTAACTGAATCCTGAGGACAGTGTCACAGTCTGACAAGTGTCAGAAAGAAGGTAGTATTCCTTTACCTAGACATTTACTTGCACTATTTTGCAGGTCTAATCTATTTACATTTTAAATAAAATGAATCATGAGAGGAAAAACAACTAGACTATTTTTTTCTTCATCACTTACACATTTATTTCAGTTTGTAGTCAGAATGTCTTGAGTCCTATTAATTTTTAATCTCCTACATAAAAATCAGTTTACCTTGATATGCAAGACATTTTTAGATATTGGCCAGAACGTGAATTCTTAGCCAAACTGGAACACAGGAAATAGACAAGCACTTCTGGTCGCGAGTCCTAGAGAAGAAGCAATGATATCCACCATGTTTCTGGGCTTATCAAGAGATGAAAAGGACAAACTTTAACACGATTAAGACCAACTGAGTACTTTTTAAAAAATAAAAATAAAAAAATAATCACAACCCATGAAAGGGTATCAGAGCTACCACAGACCACTGACTCATCACTCTGACATATAAAAAACAATGAAGCATCACAAACATTTCTTATTCACAAATGAGATGCCATTTTTTTTGCACAAGTTTTTCAGTTAGCAATGAAAGAAAGTGTGTAAGATTGACAGTCTGCTCTTCAAACTAACCAGTATGCGTAAGGACATTCAAGCAGTTTGCACAAATATCAACAAGCCAAGTTTCAGAAAGGCTCGCAATTCCTTTATGCCAGATTCTCCAAGGTAATCACCATATTGAATACAGAATACTCTTAAGAATACAGCCTATAGAGACTAAATCAGCAGAGACATGATTTGTCCACATGAGAACAAGTCTAATCCCATGAACTCAGTTGGATTACTCACGAAAAAGCTCACTCATGTGCATATGCACTGGAAACCTGGTCACAATCCAGGCTACATAACAAGCACCAAGTGGTAAGCACACAGGTATGTTTGCAGGAATGTTGGAATGACTTTTATTTGTAGTATAACAGACACTATTTTTTCTGGTTTGTATTTTAATAACCAAGTTCCCATAAAGAAAAAACTGTTTAGGAACTAGTTCAATTAAAACCTAAGAAAACTACTTTGTGATCAAAAATTGGTATAAAATTGTTATACTTACTTAATTAAGAATACATTTTAATGTTTCATTTTAATGTGGTGGCATGAAACAACTACAAACCAGAGATAAGAAACTGTCCTTGCTGAATCAGATTTGTGAAGAGACTCATTTGTGTTTTGTCTAGTTCAACTACAGAACCTTCACATTACTTTAGTGAACTTTATGAACCTGTAATAAAAATAAAGTTTTAGACTAGTAAAGGGAAACACTTTTTAATTAACACATTAATGCTTATTAAGGGCATATTACTGATCTTTTTGATAATGGAAAAATAGTTGATTGAAATGTTTCTTATGTATTTCAGTGCTTATTAGAAGTTTTTCCAAATGCAACACAGGTGCACCTACCTCCACGTAACAATTTTTCAAAGTAGTACTTTAGCTCCTCCTAGCACGACATCATCTGCTTCTTTAGCAAGTAGTCCCCAATCCCCCCCACTCCACAGGACTGATTTTTCTGACAGAGGGTGAAAGCTATGGGGCAGTGGAGGGGGGTGGGTCGAAGAGAGAAGAAATAAGAGTCATTCAAATGCTGTATAGAAACAGCAGTAGAAAAGCTTTAAAAAAAAAGACAGGATTTTTGAACAGAATATTTTTTAGCTTGTCACATTTTTTACATGTCTACCACTCTGTGAATTACAAATAGAGTATTTTGTTTTCCTACATTTTGTTCCTCCTGGGACAATAACATGCATTTTTGCAGGAAAAGAAAAAAAAAAAATAGTATAGATTTTTCCAAAATGCTCAGTAAAAAATAATACAAAGAGTTCTACCTATTGAGCTAGTTACAGCTTTTTTTCATCTACCTCTCAAGCGCTAAGCAAAATATTATACAGATTTTTAGCCTAAGTTACTTCTAGTTTCAGACACACATTTTTTACTCGGAAGCAAATTATTCAAGCTGAGTCGCCAAAACTGAATCCCAAAAGACTTCAGAGATGCAGTAGCTGAATGGAATCAAACAGAAAAAGAGATCTGAGAGCAAAGTACAAAAATTTCAAAGATTACTTTCTTCAGGTCAGCATTAAAAATTGTTCACACAAACATTTCATTGTCACATTGCAAGTCCTCCTTAACCATGAATAAGAGAGAAAGAAATAAGACATCCTGTGTTTTGGTGTGAAATATAACAAGAATTTTGTACAACAAAATTTGCTCAGTTTGTGATAATGGAGAAGCAGATCAGCTATCAGCAGACCTAAGCACACAGTCAGAAAGGTCAGTACATCAGTTGTCAAGAACAGTTAAAGTTTTTAACACTGTTACTACCTCAAGTGAGGAAACACTTGCTTTTCCAATGGATTACATTAATCGACAGTTTAATATAAGGCAGGTTACCTCACTGACTAATAAAATAAATTGATGTAAAATAAAAATAAGGTAGTAATTACAATAATGTTTTAAAAAAATCTGACCGCACTAGCTAGCCCAAGAAACTGGATAGCCTAAACAACTGTCATGAAAATCCAGATGACAAACCTGGCTTTTAGACTGCCTTTCAAATCATCTTCTCAGCAATTTTTTTTTGTAATATCAGGGACATTTGTCTTTGTATCAAGATGTAACCTGGTATGGCGAGCCATAAAAGTGCCAGTACACACTGGCAACATGCCTGTTTGAGAGGGTTGCGCTCACAGCACCGCAACGATCAAGGTCCACATTCTTCTGCCTTCTGTCTAGAGGATCCATCAATGCCATGGCAAACTTAAACTTGGATGTTTTAAGCTAACAAAAAGAAAGTTGGAGTGGGAATTGCTGTATGATGACAAAATACAAATATGTGCCAGAGATACTAGAAGGGAAGCTGGAAACTGGGACACAGGATACCTCACCATTGAAACTTCACGGTCTAAACTGCACTTCGTATCCAATGACTAGGGCATTGCAAACTGTTTGCAAATTGAAAATGAGAGTATTGATTTTATATATACACATTCTTCTAAAAATTAGGCTTAAGAACTCAATGTCAATTTTCTCTACTTGACACTGCATTACTGTAATAGCTGCTTGTGCCAGCACACTAAGCACTCCCAATTTCCTTTGGTAACACATTTTTACAATCATCTTTGTATGACTATGTAATGATTTATTTAAAGTCACATTGTTTCTGAGGCATACAGAATCATCACAGAGCACTGGTTCTCTGCAGTGAATAAATGCCATTTCTAGCTAAAGCCTTCAAGGCAGAAATGGTGCGCTGTATCATCAGTGAAGATACCACATCTACCACTTGATATAAGAATTAACCACAGCACTTTATTAGATCTTTACAAAGCATGTTAATGCTGGTTTTTTAGATAATACTTGAAAGCAGAGGTGACTCAAACACTTTGTGCCTGGTTGGCATCTCATCAGAAAATTTGATAGTAGACTTTTTTGTGCACTTGTATAACAGAGAAGTTGAAGAGACGTTTATGTATAATGTTTATATGATGAAATAAAACTATCCATTAGCAAGATAATACTGATAGGTAGTCAAAATACCGGAGGGAATTGGAAAAAATGACCATTACCTTGTAAAGGACCTGGTAACGTTCTCCTATATTTTGCCTCTTCCTTCCCACATTCCATCTAAGTTATTGCCATGCCTGTCTCTGAGCACGGAGATTGGCAACAGCATCTCTTTTAAGGAGTCATCCGCAGGCACCAGAGAGGCGCAGACATGAGGGAGTGGCAGATAAGTATATGGAAACTTGTTACATGTTGTATCAAATGGTTACCTGGTGCAATTTGTTGGCATTTTTTCAGTTTTCCAGCATGTACCAACTGAATGTTCTTACCTTGTCAACACTCTTGTCAATTAATGAATAACTTGTCAACTAATGAATAACCTAAGGTCTTCTTTTTGTAGGATACTATCCTTAAAACTTTATTGCATTCTGCAAACACTACATGTCACTATTAAACAAAGAAAGACTAACAAAGATTTAGGAAGGCTAATAGAGTTTTATGTAGATGGATTCTGTTATTACTACGAAAGTAAGAGCCACCTTAAAAATATGAAGCCAAAACTGCCAGTTTAAAAACAGTAAATAAAAGCAAGCAAACAAACAAAAAACAAAACCAAAACAAACCACCACGACCACAGACATTGCAGGTATGCTAACCTGCAAACAAACAAGCTGAACTGTAAGATTATTAAAGTTGTACTTCTATGGCATTTAAGAAAATATATAGTAAGTAAGCATCAACAGGGTCATTGCTTTATGAAGAGTAACCTAATGCACGCTACTTTTTCTTTGAGGTGGGGGGTACACTATGCAGAGAAGTATCAGTTCCAAAACCACCTTCTTCCCCAATGCAATAGAAGTGATTGCTTTAACAAAAACAGTGATGTTACTCTCCTGTTGAAGACAGCTACAAGAATAAAAAAAGCTCCTGCTGGAAAACTAATTGCCTTAAAGTTTGCACACTTTATTTATTCCTTGAGGAAGTCTGCAGAAACAGTAGATGAAATTAATACTCACTCATGGAGAAAAACAACTCTCTTTACCATTCAATTCCATAGCGCCACACTCTGAGTAGACCCATCACAGCATACCTAGAAGTTTAACTCCCAGTTTGGGTCTGCCTGCACTCTTTGCATCCTCCACGTAAGCTACCTGAAGCAACAGGAGTGATAAAGTTTATTTTGTAACTGCACAGCAGCGCGCATGCAAGCTCCACAAGCACCACGAGACGAGCTGCGGCAGGCTGCCAGGAGCCCAAGCTGCACAGTTGTGCTGGATTTCCATGGGAGTTCAACCACAGATAAAGTCTTTATTTATTAGTGCTGCAACTGTATAAAATACATCAACAAAATCTCACAATGTGTCACATACAGCTATAGTTTCCTAACAGGCAACCTGTTGAAGTATAACAAACTATCTGTATCAAGTGGAAAGAAGCAATTTTGAAGCAGCAGGCACCAGTGTCACTATTACACCTGCAACTAGATGTCTCAGAGACACCACAGACTGCTTTATTCCTTACTCAGGCTCCATGCTCCTTTTAAAGGCAGTTAAATAAGGAGACAGCTGCAAACAGAGCTTAACTTCTACAGAAGTGAAGGAGATGGGCAGTGCAGAGGAAGAGAATGTAGGCAGAATAAAGGTGGCACAGCAAAAAAAACAACAAACCTAACACTGTTTAGTTGCATGTACTCTTCATGCATTTTTAACATAACTGCTAGATGGAAGGTGATCTTCATTTCCTTGCCACATACCCACCACATGGAAGAACTTTCCAGAAACTCATGACTAGCAGCTGAGTCATCTCAGATTTGTTTTCAAACAGTTTTAACAGATTTTAATACTTTCAAAGAAATTGCCATTGAGGTTTTAAAGGGGAAGACAGAAACAGGATGCTGCAAGCATTCTCTAGCAAGAACAGGTAGAATTGTTTCTAATATTGTTTCTTGCTTTCCCCACATGTCTGAACTTTACTATTCATCACTTTCTATTTAATCTCTAATTACTTATCCAGTACTTTCATAGGTGTTATGTATCAGGTGCATCAGATGATTCCCTAAAGAGAATCAGATCAGATTCTGCATTAAGGTGCAAAAACATTTCCTATATTCTTAAGTTATATAGCAGTCAGAGACACCTGATATAATTTGATGACCATTGTGATGCTTTTGGGGAGGGAAAAAAACAAACAAACAAACAAAAAACCACAAAGAAAACCCCAAAAAACATAGCTGTGTTAATAAAAGCTATATTCAATACTGCATGAATAAAAAGCCAATACTGCTCTCTCTCACCACAAAACTGGCAGTACTGAACACAAAGCCTGACAGCTTTCCAGGGCCTTCAGCAGCTACTGCTGACATGCTGCACACAACAGATTGACAGTGAAGCATCTTTGCACCATGTGCTTTCCCACCATCCAGTTTCAGAAAGTTAAGCAAAAAGACATCAACTACAACTGCCCTTCCAATATACTGCTCTGAAAATAGATGCAGTGTGTATCTGAAGTTTGCTTTCCTGTCAAGCATTTGTTGGTTTTAAAGACAGGAAACAAAGTAGTCACAAAAATCCATTATCAAACATATTGGGAAATCAGGTATTCGGTAGCAGCCCTAATTCCAGTTTTGTCAGTCATAATGTTGTACAAACTAAGGATCAGAAAAGTAAATAATAATGCCCATAAAATAAATTAACAAATTAAAATCTGACAACTTTCTTTTAGGAAAAAAAAAAAAAGTAGATTTATACAGCAAATCTTCCAGTTATTCATAAAAGCATATCTATTACACTAGCGATGCAAAGTCTCCTTTTTAAAATAGAATCAAAAGAGGTCAAGTTGTTTTCTTGTTCAAAACAATCTTACCAGGACAACATTTTCAAAATTTTATTTCATTGACAGCTATAACTATTCTCATTAAAAGTAAAAAATCATGAACTTTTTTTTCCATACCCTGTTTTACTTCACCCATACCAAATGAAACGCTTGTTTGTGTATGGCACCTCCAAGATAACAGAAACATCTTCATCCTTTTAACAGCTAGCTGAATTCACTCAAGAGGTTTTTTGGTTGTTTTTTCATTTGTTTCTTTTTAAGTAGCAGTTTGTTCAAACTTAGGCAATTCCCTTCCGGATCCTGCACAGAGCTCCTGGCCCACTCTGGCAAGAGAAGAGAGAGGTAAGTTCCTGCAGGGCAGTAAAATTAAGCAGCTTTGTGCTGACTGAAAACTTAGATTGCATTATTTAGATGCGATCTATCTGTCACCAGGCTCAACAAGCCCAAATTAAAACAATGCAAGCAGCAATTTTAATTTTAAGATGACACCTAATCTTTATAGTACAGGCTGGAGGGTTTTCCCAGCTAAATATGCCACTATTTTTAGTTCAGCCCATTTTGAAAACCGTACGACAGTGTAAGAAAGAAGAATAATAATAGTAAACACTGCTTTAATTTCCACAGCTTGTGAAGGTCATGAAAATGCTTTGAGTTGAGAAAATCAAGGTGCCTGAGAAAACAGCTCTGGCTTCCTACGCCAGATAGCAGTCTGCTCCTACTTATAAGCTAAAATCCATAAAACCAACTGCATTTCAAATGGGTAAACTGCAGCCCAACTGTTTGAACCTTTGCCTACAGCATCTATTTTGTGTCTGCTTTGATCAGCGAGGAAATGGTTACTTCTGAACTTTAAAACATTGTACTTCAGAGTTAATTCAGTATTTGTTTGAAATGAAAAGCATAAATATTTCACTGTTGTCTTTGATCTTTTGTCTCAGGCTGTCAGCTCTAATAAATATGACTGAATTGTTTCTACTTCACACCCGTTTTTAAGGATGTCCAGGAAAGCACAAAAGAGATAGAAAGACTTTATATTACATACTAAAATAAAACTTGAGGTTTGACTACATGAGAGATTAAGGAAAAAAAATGACAAGGTATAAGTTTAAAAACAACTACGACAGTTCCCTACTGGGAAGGAGGGAGGGGGGGGCAGAATATGTGTTTATACAGAGTTTTTCAGTCTAAACTTGATCTTACATTATCTCAAGAACCTAGAAAAGTTCTCTTATGTAGATAAATTCTGAATTTTACAATATATTATCTGCAAAACAGAATTTTTTTTTAAAGCAAATCTACCAAAAGTAGTCCATGGTATTGCCTAAAATTGGAAACACTGTCACTGCTATTTTATTGCATTACAAACTCTCCATTTACTAGATACAACCAACAGTGGACAATAAATGTTAAAAAAAAAAGTTACTGTCCAATGACATTACTAATAATTGCCACTTCAGTAAATATTACAACCCTAAAATTTCTGTCTTATCCAAAAGTGTAGATTTGTTTTCCAATTATCTTTAGTATCTTTGGGCAGGAGACAGGTATTTTGCTAAGCAGAGAAGTTAAAATTACCTCATGGTAATCACAAAAAATTCTCCTGAGAATACCCTTTCAGTCAGGCCAAAGACAGATGGTGCTCATATTCAGCACCAAGTAACACTGACTGCCACTCAAATACACTTCAGCTATGCGTTCCATCTGTGTTTTAGTTACTATAGCAAAACCATCCATTATACCTCCAATGGCTCCACGATTTTGTAACATTAAAAGATAAACTCTTTTAACTAAAGGAGGTTACCCATGAGTAGTCATTGTGTACTATTTGCAGACAAAAAGGTTAAAAATTTAAAATAAAGATAAAGCTTAACAGCTTCCTGAAAAAAATAGTTTTCTGTTAAAGTAAATGTTGAAAATATCTACTTAAGTAAACTCTCATTCACTCATAAAACAAAAATGCAAGTCTTAGGCTTATAGGTTGCACTCAAGTACAGAGGCTATTATTATGTTTGGGTATTTGTTTTCATTTTCATTTTTACAGCATTCTTCTCTAAAATCCAGCATAAAGCTTTTAAGGCTACATTAACACCAAAAAATTTCATACTCTGTTGTCCCACATAAACATGACAAAAAAGTAAAAGATAAAAGATGTAACCTACCTCTGTTAAATTCAACATAACACAAACAACTGTGCAATATTCAATCCCACTTGAAGAGTTAAGCACACATATTATGGAGCACGGAAACAGCAAATTAAGCTAAGAAAAAATGATACTACGCTACTAAGTCACAAAATAATTCCTAAAGAATACTGAGGATGAAGAGTATGAAACACGCACAAAAACGAATTCTTTTGGTACTTCTGTACATATGTGGATCTCTCAACAGGTATATCTAAGAGACTAATTCAGAAGCGTTACTAAATTCTACTCCTAGTGCTTCCATGACATGAGGAAGTAGCTAATTCACTACACAGATTGGGAACTGACACTCAAGTTCATGCAGGGTGTCTTGGGACCAAGCCAAGAGCTAAAATCAAGTCCACCTGTATCAGAGCACTGTTCACAAGAAATCATCACACTGGTTCTTGTAAAGTCATGCTGCCCTCAATAAAATTCACAGAGATAGTATATGCCACAATTAAATGGGACATTTCTAAAAGCTTATACTGGCATCAAGAGTGACAGGTACATCATTTTGCTATTACAATATCACATTTTAACTACAGACAAACAGAAATACAATACTTACTGTTCATAATTTTTACACAGTAACTTCTATTACTGGTGAGCTTTTTTTAGATAGTAACTTCTGTTACTGGTGAGCTACTGTAACCACAAGTAAAGTAAAATGCACACTGCATACTTAATTCTTTGAAAGAGTATAGATTTATAAAACCTCAGTAGATCTCATGCCCAGAATTGGTTTAAGATTCCTTTTTTTTAGGCTGATGAATTGAAAAACAAAGACAGTTTTGCATCAAATGAGACTTGAGTTTTTCCCAAACAAACCAAAGGAACTGCCAAGTATCACTTTCTTGGGATGAAAGAAGCAGGTTCAATCAACTTCTTTTACTGCCCCAAGTATAGGGGGGATAGCTGTAAGGTAAATATATATATATTTATATAAATCTATTTTGATCTCCCAGAAATAAATATATTTCTGATCTCCCAGGATACATAATTTTCTATCTGACACAAATACACATGAAACCAGCCTGTCTCCTTTCTGAGATTTCCTGAAATCACAAGTTAGGGACTATATGTCTTTCTCCCTTTTTGTTGGTTATAGAACTGATGGCATGCTTAGCTGTTTGAGTTCCCCTGTTTTTCTATGAGGATGCTTTGAAGATGGCAGACGACATTCAGATAAAAGAGGGAACTGAATCAGCCTTCTACCTCCTCTGTGAGCCCGGTGCTCCTTAAGAAACTGGCCAATTTAGAAGAGGGAACAGTTACTGTTATTAGCGGTTTTGCAAATCTGCACTGGTGTACCTTCGTACTCAGCCAAACTGATGAATTATTTCAGGCTTATTTAGTAAATTCAGCTACACTGGGGGGGAGGGCATCAAAAAGCACCCCACCCTGCTCTGGTCATTGACTAAACTCACATCCAAAAGGTCTGAAGCAGTGATTACTCTGAGGTGGCAGCGAGGCAGAGTTGTCATCCAGGGAACACCTGAGGCATCCCTGTTTCCAGGTAGGGTCCTTCCAAGTAGGAAAGGGAGGATGGCATACTACTAAATGGAGTACTTCACAACTCTTTAGATCTACGTTAGGCTACTCTAGAGGAACCTCAAGGAAACTCTGTACTGTCACATTCTTTCTGATTGACTACAAAGCCCACTTTAAACACCAAGTCACTGCAACACTGAAGTGCTACACTATTTTTCTGAAAAATTTGCTCCCTTCCTGCCCTTCAAATCCATGTGTCACTTCCCTAAGGGGGTTTCTGAAAGAAAGCGCTACAACCCTCTTTTCATGGATGTCTTTACTGATAAAGCAAAAGCCCTGAAAGTATTCAAGTTATGTTACATTTTTGATTAAAAAAACAAAACAAAACCTAAAAGTAGTGCAGTGATTATAACAGTAGTTTTCATTGTAGCAATCCAATCCCTCTTCACTAGCCCATCAGCAGTATTTCTCTGGGGCTGAAGGATTTAAGGAACAAGAGTGGCGGATCCGCTCTGCTCCTCATGCACTAAAGCTTCTTTCAGGTGCGTTGTAAGGACACAAACAGTTGGTAAGAGACTCCTTACATACGACTCTGTAAAAAGATTCATCAGCCTAATTCTAACACTCAACTCTCTTTTTTTTTTTTTTTAAAAAAAAAAAAAAAAAAGGGGGGGGGTGGGAAGAAGCTACTGGACTTGCCCAATAAATAATGGAAGTCAGACACAGAAATTTTGCAGAGGTCCAAGACTGTTTCAGTACTTCAGAAACCCAGACAGTCTGGTTTAGTTCTGGACTTAAAGCTCCCTTCTGACTCCCACTCTCTTCCACTGTAAGTCACTTATGGATTTACATTCAGAAAAATGAAAATCAAATTCATTCTCAGTATAAACTGTGCAGCTTTTACTGAATTCAACATAATTTATTTGCAGCCAACATTCTTGCAGCACCTCCAACTGAAATCCTTTTGCCTTGATATTAATTCTAGTGCATTGAAAAGAATAGCACTGTTTTTTAAAAAAAGTAAAAAAAAAAAAAGACAAAACCCTCACCTGCAATCTCTCTGAGGTAATACACAATGGAATAGCAGGAACAGAGGTACTTAATTGAATCATAAATTAATGCCTCTGCTAGATGCACAGCACTGTTTCTATTCTAAGGTTAAATAGTCAAAAGATTGAGAGCAAGAACACAAAATAATTGTGTGACTTCATAATTTTGACTTTTATTCAGGAAAAAACCCCAAACCCAACAATACTGCAACTTGGGGGGCTCGAAAACCAAAACATACTGTCAAGGGCTTCTTTTGATTTTTAAAAAGTTCTCCAGAATTAGGTGTTGTAGATAAACACGGCAAACACAGAACAGCCAGTTCAGGATAACACAAGTTCTACAGAACACTAAAATGTTTTTCTTAGTACACTATTACTTTTATTGTGCATTCGCCTTTATACTTTTTTCATCCTAAAGAACGATCACCTAAGCTACCCGCCATTGCAAAATAATCATATTCACAGGATATCACCATATTCCCAAGATCAGAAAGCAATATTTTTAGAACAGGAGAATATAATTTTGGAAATAAATGTACTAGTGGAATCAAAACAGGTTACCAGTCAACATGGACTGGAAGTATTTATAAAAAACCCAGAACTTTTAGGAATCCATTCTGGAGAACACCAGTCCTAACTACCAGTTCTGCCTGTTTTGTTATTATTCTGTTACACATATTTCAACAAACACATACACATGGTTCCAGACAAAAGAAAGGCACTTAAAAGAAAGCCAGTTAAAAGAATTTTATGCAAGTTGTTCTTCATTTTCATACAGCTACAGAGGGGAAATTTTACATCTTGGGGACACAGTGGAAGGGAGATTTTTGGAATAACGCAGAAGAAAGACACACAAGTGTTGCATATGCATTTTTCTACATTTGTAGCCCTCCTGATTAAAGGATCCAATCTTACAGAATTATATGAGTGCTTATCTCTAAGTAATTTCTTTATTTTGACAAGACTAAAAATATTATATACATCCTGTCAGCAAATCTTAGCAAGATTAGGGCAAAATTTTTTTCCAGTTGACTAAAATGCAAGCCACATGGCCTTCATCTCCCTATTCCACATACAGATGTACAAATAATGTCCTAAGAGACAGGAGGCAATTGAGTAAACATCACTGATTGATTCTGAAAGACTACGCATTTCCTCCATTACAGCTAACTTATGTGGGATAAAGGCAGAAGCTCCATGCTTTAAAGATACAACTGTGCAAAACAGCTTAAAACTTTGTGTTGAGGCAAAGTGTGCCCAGATGGAGCAGGCTGAGAAAGGCAAGGTGGCTGCAGGTCCATGTCCCCATGTCCAACCATAGTGAGGTTAAGCACATATTCCCACGAACCACATGCACACAAACCACACGTATATACCACACATATAATTATACACATGGCCAGCCACGCAGATCACACAGACACAAGAAGAGCCAACAACCTCATCCCACTCCACTCTGGCTGAGCAGGATGTAGGTCCACTGACAACAGGATTCACTACGTGCAATGTGGGTCCCTCCAGCAGCTGAGCTCAGACACTTGGTCTGCCCAATAGCCGGCCCCTGGATCCCAGTCTCCCCAGTTGCTGGCAGCTGGACATACAAGTCCCAGAGGCCACAGGCGCACTCCCATTGCTGGCACAGTCTCACTCACACACACACAGATACACAGAGCTCGCTAAGACTCCTCTGGTCCCCCAGCAGCCAACCCCCTGTGGTCTCACCCAGAGAGACCCACAACAGCAGGTCTCACCCCTAGAGACCCCCAGACCTGCAGTCTGTCTGGCAGCTGGCCGGCACCCTCCTGGTCCCCTCACTAGCCAGCTCCTCCCACAGTCTTGTCCTTAGAGAGATGCACACACATCTGGCTCCCAGGCCACTTCACCTACTCACCAGCCAGTCTAGTTTTACCTTCTTTGGCCATCATGCCCCCACTCGCACACCCATATTTGCACCAGCTGCTGGTGCCAGGGACACACAGGCCCCCATGACCCAAAGTCCCACTCCAGTTACTGGCACTTAAATCCATCCCCTCTGGTCTCTCCAGTCACTGCACCATTGACACGTGGTCCCTCCAACCCGTGGTGTGACCCCAGTGGCTGCACTCAGATCCCGTGCACACATGTATACACAGAACAGAGCCTTCACTGAGGAAAGAGTTAGCAAGCAATTTAACAAGGAGACAGGACAGACTGCGCTGACCAGGCACAGGGCAGGGCCAGACAAGCATACAGACCAGCACACTATTTGCACGACTGTCCCTTTTTTAACCCCTCACCCCTCTATTTTCCCCACCCTTGTTCATCCCCAAATCACCTCACTCCATCCCTTTTCCTGCCTCTGGTTCCTCCCCTACATGTCCCATAAGTAGCCTTGTGCAAACCCAAAATGCTTGCCCCACACCTCTGGGCAGCAACTCCCCTCAGTCTGAAAGGTACTCCCATGTTGATTCATCTTGACGGGTTTCACAGCTGGACACTGGAGCTGAGGCTCTGCCAGGACAGCCCTAGGAGGGTCCCCGGACAGGGTGTATACCCGCTTTGAGTCCCTAAGGACTCACTTAGTAGGTAGTCCCCCACTACCTACCTTTGTGCTCTTTGCTTTTCTGAGTTTGTGGAGACCAGGCCTTTGATACAGTGATGGCTCCTGTGAAGGGCCTGGGCACAGCCAGGGGAGGATGCTATTTGGGTTCCCTCACCTACCATTGTCTCTCTGCTCCTTTGCAGGTGTGCAGACCAGCTTTTATCACATAATCTAACACTTCAGATTTTAATCAAACAAATAGAAAATAAATGTTAATGTTAATCTTGCTGCAGTGCTCTTTTGCCCTGCCCTTGCTTGAAAGATTGGGGGGGGGGGGGGGGGGGGGGGGAGAAGCATGAGGGGCGGTGTCATCATTGAAAAACAGCACATTCCTAATGTCAGATCTTGAACTGAATTCCCGTGTCCAAACAAGGTCAAAAATTTCTCTAAGATTTCTATCTGAATAGTAACTTTCCTAAATTTTAGGGAAAACATTCAGAGACTGTCCATTTAAATCAACTAAATCAATTAAACTAAAATCTCCTGTGCCAGCCGGCTCTTCTATTTCACAGTTGCGTTTGAACAGAGAGATTTTAAAAACCATAAAACCTCACCACAATTTTAGGGTATAGTTCCACTTTATGACTACGCTAATAAAGCGGGGTGTGCTCATGCTCCATGGGGCGGTTGATCTCGCCGTCTCTACTGTGACAGACTTTGAGTCCACAGCTTCAAGTGGAGTAGGTTCATCTCACTAACCTGGTGAAAAAGCCACTTGTTCTGCTACAGATTAGGCTTCTGTCACATCGGCCAGCTTGATGAACTCACCCTATGACTGCTGTAGGGAGAGAAGAGCACCAGGAAAGTGAGGCCAAGGAAAGCAAGAGCAAGACCACTCGTTTCAGCAGTAGCCAGACACTGAATTAAAATCATCAAAATTTATTAGCATTAAGTTTACATAATCTCATTCTCTTGTTACATAATAGAAGCAGAAATTTACCCTGTTCCAGCCTTTTTTTTCTTTAATAACTTCTCCTTCAGTCCATTTTTAAGGTAATTATCTCCATCTCTTCATTCTCAATATCCTTTTGAAACTCCCTCTAATTCTGTAATGTCCTTCTGTATGGCCAGTATTACAGACTTGAAAAAAGCCTGCTTCTTTTTTTGAAGTAGTCTTTATCCTTTCCCTCAGTATAATCCTGCTTGCTTTCTGCTCAGAATGGAGAAAACATACCTGCAATTAATGACAACACTGTACTAGAAGATCTCTAGTACCTCTAGAAGTATTACAACACAAATAGAGTACACCCAAACATGCACCCCTATAAATGATCCAACAGGATTATAGTAAAAGAACAAACAAAAGTCTTGTTTCTGTAATGAACTGTTTGAATGTGAAATCTGAACATAGAGTCAAAAGCCCGGGGGGGGGGGACGGGGGGGGGACGGGACAAACCAAACTATAAATAAAGAAGGAAAAAGAAGCCTCCAACCCCAACCTACTGCTATGTCATTAGACAGAAAGAGTCATTAAAGAAACAGTTGAGCCTTGGACAATAACTTTTCCCTTGCTACATGCATTACTTACTGGATGGTTGTATCTAATGTGACAAAGTAAAAGAATTTCTTACAACTGCTCCCCAAAAACAATACTGAATAGTTTTCACTGGCTACAGAATTTCATTTTTCCTCCTATGCCAGTATACAAAGCAGGAAGAACTCCTGAAGAGAAGAAAAATATTTAAAAAGAAAGAAAAAATCAGGCTTCCTCCCATACAGGAATTGCCAGCTATCTGGCACTAGCTGAACATGGCTTACTTTACCTTGCTTTTTTAAAGTCACTTAAAGAACTGTTCAGGATATAATTATGCAGAACAAAAACGAACTAGAACTGAAACTTAATCTCCATCTATGTACAGAAATCATCAGTAAACTGTCAATGTGATCTGTGGTCGGATCATCAGTCTTTATGATAGCATTCTTCAACAAATTCTCTGCAATGGCCAAAATGACTTTTTTTTTTTTTTTTTTTAAATAAAACCCCACCTTTGTTTCCCTTCAGTGAGAACCACATAACATTGTTTGCATCCACAAAATAATATAATCAAAGCAATTTAAAAGCAAATTTAGGAAGTAACCATCAATAGCTAACTGTCATTTTAACAACTTTAAGATGATTTGTAGCATGCTGCTTTTAATTGGGACCATAGTTAAAAGCAAATGCACATGCTTGAGAGAAAATACAGTCATAAAAAAGGTAATTAATACAATGGTGTATTTTGGGACAAGAAATACAGTCCTAACGATTATAAAAATGTCATTGCTGCTAGCACATACTACAAAAAATTAACACTTGAAACTGCTAATTGCATTTCAGGGGTTAAATATGCTACAACAGTAATTATTAATATCTAGATTCAATAGGGTAGAACCATAAATTCCATTTACATCCAAGTAAGATATTTTGAATTAATAACTCATTTTAACAACTTTCCAAAATGTTGTTATAGTCAGCTTTGACTTGTGGCTGGAACAGGGTCCATTTACATTTAAATATAGCAGGTATTCAATGCTAGTGAGTGACTGTATGGCAAAGATGAAGTATTTATATTTGTATGTAAAGTTCTTATTTCTTTCTGCACATTTGAAGTGCAGAAAGATTTATATTATTCAAGAAAGATAAATAGGTTACACTTTCTATGATAAAATATCATATTAATTTTTACCTTGAAAATGACAATTACGCTGATTTATGATAATTCAAATATTATTTTGTTTTGAAGAATAAGATTTTCCTTTTCTCAAAGCATTTGGTTTGTTATTTCGTATATGTGATAACTTAACTTGCAAATCACCTCTGTATGTATAGGTTCACTTTGGCCCACTGAAAAAACATGTCAAAAAGCACACAGAAAATTGTTTAATAAAAACAATTTACAAATACATGAAAACTGTACAACTGCATACACAGTCTTCTCCACTTACATGTACTCCAGATATGCTTTTTTTTTCCTAACTGAAATCTTCACTTGCCTTCTAAAACAGTTTCTGGCTTAAAAATAGTATTCCTAATATTTGAATCATAATCTTGTTTGCATTTAAGCCCATCATCAACCTTCTCAATTTCAACAGAAGCTATGTGAGACAACCAATATATATACACAACTTGAAATATATTTCCTTATTCACATAATATGGAACTGGGCAAATGAAATTCAACAGAAAAATTACAAAATCCTCACAGTCAGCCCTTTTTCCAGAGCTTTCAGGAGGGGAAATTATGTGTGGATCTTTAGTCTTAAAATTCTTCTGCACAATTATATAAGACCTTTGACATTTAACCAAAGCTCTGACTACAGAACCCTCAGGGTTGGTGGCTTTTTTTTTTTTTTTCCCAAATATCTTGGAAAGCAACTTTAAAATAATTCAAATTCTAATAGTTAAATATAGTTAATATAGTTAAATATTCTGTTCCAAAACATTCTATGCATCTTTTTGTCATTACTTGCTAGGTAACCTTCCAGATTAAAACCGAAAACACGCACAACACCTAAAGTGTACTCCTAATACAGGAGTACACTGTGACCAGTAAAAGATTGCATTTAGTACATAACAGACTTTTTTTTTTTTAATTCTCAAATATGAAAGTTAATAGATATCAGCATTGGAAGGGGAGTTGGCTTCTTCAGTTTACCTAAAATATTCTTCTTCTCTGTGTTAATATTCAAACTAACAGCTAGGCAGTCAAACACAGAAAAAAAAAATAGCACGTATATCTTTGTACTAGAAAGCAAAAAATCCTCAGTCTACATGGACTTAGAAGTATCCAAGAAAAACCATAATATTGTCACTAGACAGTCTTCCTCATTTTTCTAATGCAACACATCTATTGTTATTAATACTATTTGTACATCTCATCTTGTGTGTAGCGTTAGACTGGCTAAGTGTCTTATTAGTCAGTGCACACTAAGCACTTTGCTTAAGAAATTTCAATAGAGGATCCCATTCCCAAAAAAGACTTAGTATCTAAATAAACCAACGGACGTTATGCTCAGAAAACATAAAAAAAAACAGGCAGAGCGAAAGAAAAATTATTTGCATACTGTATACTTAATGGGGGGGAACGGGTAAATTGGTGGGCTTGTACAAAACATACCATTTTCACATAGAATTTCCTGCAACACCAAACTCCTTTTTAAAAAATTTGTTTCCATTGACACTAGTAGTTCTTTCCGCATTCCCCACCCTTATCTCAAAATTCTTCTACTTTTAAGTATCAAATACATACATTGTTTTGTAAGTAAAATCCCCTAGAGTTTTCAAGGTGGAGAAATCAAAACATGATAGACACAAAATGAAGCTACAAGGCATTAAAAGAACACTTAAAATGGACATTTATTATAGTTCTGCAGCTTAGCTCCTGCAGTGTTGGGTTTTTTGTTTTGTTCTGGGGTGAGTTTTTGTTATTTTTTGGTAAAAGACAGAACCAGATACTTTGTGTAGTGGGCATGGCCATTTGCAACCACAGTAATCTAAAGCAATGCAGAAAGTAGACTGGAAGAAGGAAAAAAATTCCAACTGTGAAACAAAACAGTTAACATCTTAGCTTCTCAGGCTTACAAATAAACTCAGCTTGCAAGGCCAAAATGTGCAGGAGTCCTCTGAGTTTCTCATAAAATCAGTTCCTTCAGTGTTTTATTATGTTTTTCCACTATTCAAGATAAACAACAGAACCTCTGCTTTCTTAAAGAGTAACATTAGATTTCAATAAGAATTCACATTTCCATATACAAACAAAATTGCATGCAGAATAGTTGCATGAGAGTATGTTCATCCACTGTTCTACTACTCACATAAAGAAGACAAGAAAAAATACAAGGTAATGTGAGTTGGGGGTTAATTTTTGTTGTTTTGTTGTAATAAAAAATAATAATTTAATATACATTAATAGGTATTAATAAATATTTAATTATTAAAATTAATAAAAATAATATAAAATTAATTTTTCAAAGAAAAATGTTCAAGCTTTTAGGTAATGCTCCCATTACATAATTTGTGTTCTCTTTTTATGATTTAAAAAAAGCTCTGGGAATTTTAATTGGGAAAAACCCCTCTAATTACTTAATAAACCAGTTTTCAACTTCAGGAATTTTTAGTTTGCCTTTTTTCATATTGTTGAGGATTAGCTAGACTTTGCCAAGTTTAAATTACACAAGCTATGCAACTGGTTCAGCTAAAACACACTTTATGCATTTAATGAACAATGCAACAGAGGATTAAAAAAGCAACCCTGACACCTCACAGCGTAAGGATACATTAAAATTATTAAATATGAAGCAAAAGACACTTACCTTCCAGTCTCATGAATCCCTAAAATGACACTAGATAATAGAACATATGGAGAGATGCTTATGATCTTTAACAAGGGCTGAATCATCTTCATGTAGATGCTGCGAATAGCCCCTCTGTATGCATACTGACATCATCAGTAAAGACTTGGAGGCAGAGGATACTATGGTAACCATGCAATGTGCTGAGAGAGAGAAGCCTTTAATTGCTTTAACAACTTCCTGAGGCTTGTGCTACTGGGCTTCCATTTGCTCAGAAGGAAATGAAGGTTGTCACAGAAGCAACGAGTGTGATACTGTGCAGAAAAAAAAACACTGAATCCTGCATCTATTAATTGTGATGTGCCTTTTTAAATGACAAATGTCATAGCCTGAATTCATTACTGAAATTTTCTGACATCTGCAAGCTCTGGCAGGAGTCACAGGTCAAGAAGTAATACTGTCAGTTAGCAATTTTTTAAGCATTTGTATTTTGTTTTCTCTATTTGCAAACATTGGTACCACCACATTGAGATGTTCTCTTTTTCAGGTTATGGCATAGTTTTAAGTATAGGGTGTTCTTCTGTACCAGAGAGTCCAAGACTGATCACAACAGAATCTAAAGTACTAATACTACGGCTCAAGTAAGATATAAACTGACATGCTGTAAAATGAGGTATATATCCTAGTATCATGTTTCTCAACTTCAATGACTATCTGCCAATATATCACTTATGAAGGACAAAGCTCAAGTAAATATTACCAGAAGTGATATGATATGGCCAACAGATAGCTGAATAAGAAGTTTTGGCTAGGCTTTCCAGAAAACTGCAGTATTAGCTCTTCATTTTGCATATAAGTACCTCAGCTGGGGTTTATTTGGTTTTTCAAAATTAAAGAATAACAACATGACTAATGACACAATCAGAATTACACAAAATCAAAATGGAAGCATAGTGGATGTGGGGGAGGGGGGGGAAGGACAAAAGAAACTTCCAAGTCACATTGGCTTTAGTTTTTAGTTCCAACAAGTTCCCTTTAATTCTTAAGGGCATGTGAGAGAGGAAATTGCTGTCTGTAGGTCTGGCTTAACTATGATAGGGTTATTGTGAAATCAGTTTCACTGCTTTAACACAAATATGATACAGATTAGAGAACAATGATGCAGACACTCCAGTTTTGAATTCTCAAATTCACTCAAGTTCCCCTTAATGGTCATTTCCCCAGCTAATGCTCTGCCTGAGCAGTACAATCAATTCACAGTTCTTCTTTTAGAAGTGTACTATTTCCCCAGAAAAGACAGAATCAATCATTTTATCTACTAAGTTTGGCTCAAAGCTGCAAGTTAGAATCTTGAAATCAATTTTATTTTTCCCTTAAAGATCAGATTATTGGGCAATCTTTGACAGTTTCTATTCCAATCTAATCCTAACCTCCCCTCCCCACAACTGTTAGATATACAAAAAAAAACGAAACAAACAAAAAAACCCCACAAACCACAAACCAACAAAAAACCCAAACCAACCAAAAACCAAAGGTGGTTGTCAATGTATCAACACATCAAATTTTGCAAGAGTAATGCTACAGTGCTTTCATTAATTTCTATGATACTTAGAAGTCTAAAAACTTCATTAGAAAACACATTCCAAAGAATAAAATAATTCATAGGATGATGCATTACACAAGTTCTTTAACGTCATAGATGAGACAGTCAGTTCATACTCCATATCTGTGGGAGAAGAACATAGCATACCATGCCGAACTGTATGGCGAGCAACCTGATCTCCTTATGAACTGCTGTCACTTGGTATCGAGCACAAGATGCTGATTAAAATGTGCACAGTTCTGTTTAGACTGCAGCCTGCCAATGCAAAAATATCTATTTCTTACCAAGGAAATCAACATTGCCTCCTAGGCAGGAGGCTGATATCAGTTTCCTACCAATACACAAAGATTCTTCACACACAGTGTTAGTTAGGATTCCCCCAATTTGGAGTATCTAGAAGAGCTGATGGAAACTGGTTGTTTAATGAATGTCATTGTTTGAATTCTAACATCAATCAAACCCTTGCAAAGACACTGTGCTTTCCCCATTTAGGCTGAAAACTCTCATCATGAGATAGTAGATTAAGAATGCTACTGGGACAACTTCCACAGCTAGTTGTCATTTAACATGACAAATCTTGCAGACTAAATTTTGCACTTTTTTTTTTTCCCCCAAAAAAAATAACACTTTGCAGCCCCCTTCTCAAATACATGGGCAAAACGTTTCAGACACTTCACATACATAGACTGCTTTTCATAGCCAAGTTTCTGCACGCACACCACGTTTCAAAACCATCGATCTGAGGTACAAAGAAGTGTATTCTCTCCATCACAGTCTCTGTTGCTTTATGTATATAATGCTATGCACACTTTAGGGAAAAGACAAGGTAGAGAACAGTAGTAGAAAACAGTTGGAGAATTGTCTTTATCATAAAGTTGTATATACAACTCAAATAACTGCAGCAATGTAGAAAGCCATGACTAGGTTTTTTTTGTGGATTCTCTGTTGAAACAGGTATTAGGTCCCTAAAGGACACTAACAGCACTCATCTATGTGGATGTGTAGACACAGAGACAAACAGCAGTTCAAGATAGTAGGTCAACAAAAGCTGAAAATTGTACCCACTATATTCCTGTCAACTCCACCTTTAGATACTGACATAATAAGCTAGTTAGCTCTTGTTAGGAAGCCCAAAAGTCAGAAGGGCCACAGCAATATGAACAGTGAAACTTCTTCTAAAGCCAGGTTGTGAAAGATGCAAAGATGTTTACCATCTCCAATTCATTCTCAAGTGAATAATTTAAAAAAAAAAAGAATTAAAAAAATCAAAAAAACCCAAACCAAAATAGATCAGCCTGAAGCCAAATATAAAAGCTTGTTCTAGAATTGAAGCATTAATCTCTTGACTGCAAAGTTGAAAATGTAGTTACAAAGGACAAAATGAAAACACATACAATCTTAAGTTACTAGAAGACACATACAGCTTTTAAAGTGACATTTATCCAAAACACCTTTCCCACAATCTCCTTTCTGTTTTGAGAAGAGGAGGAACAGACAGTATCTGGCACATCTAGTAAATTACATTCATCCCCTCAGAGAATGTAATAATAAATAAATCCAATAAAACCATCACCTCAGAGGTCTTGATTTAGTAGCTAAGTGACTCTCACGGTTTTTTCAACTAGAATCTCATGTGAAAGTATTTCTCTGGGCAAATTCTACAACTTCCTCTTCCATCTCAAGCTAACTCATTTGACTGCTTTAAAAACTAAATAAAAACGAAAGTTAACCTGTCCATTGCTTGAACAGTAACTTCATTTGGTATGGAAAGTTTATACTGTTAGCCAAGAGGGTTTGTATATACAGCGTCTCTTTTGGAGTCCCCACAAAAACCCAACCAATTTTGGTCAGATATAAGTATCAATAAGAAAGGGAAAAGAAGGAGGAGGGGGGAAAAAAAAAAAAAAAAGAGAGAGAAGAAAAAAATACTAAATGACAGTTTTGCATGCATCTTAGAGTCTTCATCTGAGCCAAATAAAGTGTTGTTTCCAACAAGAAAAAAAAACAAGCAGTCACATTATTTTTGTATGACTGTAGACAGGCAAAAGCTTAGCATATCAGCTATGGGATTGCAAATAATGATGCGAGCCCAGCACACAAATTCTTTCTTAAGGTCAAAAAGTCAAGGACTAAAAAAATTAAGGTTGGTAGAAGAACAATCTTGACTTCATTTTTGCAGACACATGTAATGGTTTCCTCATATGCCTAAGCATCTGAGACTATTAGACTAAGACTCCATAATCTTCGAAGAATCTAATTTCTACAGCAATAGAAAGAATGAGAGTAGCTCAAGCAATCATGACAGCATATTCTGAAGTCCTGTTCTTACTAACAGACATTCCAAGATACTTACTCCCATTTCTTCTGCAGATCTCTTCCCCCACCCACAATTTCTGCGAAAGAGATCAAGACCACACACACAAAATTTACCATTGTTTACCCAGAACATTTTCATCAACTTACCCCCATCCATATTGAAATCTGAGCATAAGCCATTTAAGTCAGTAACTGTTAAACAGGTAGGTACACGACAAGCTAGAAAAGGTACCAGCTTATAAAGTGATGAACATTTACCATGTTAGAATATTCTTGAAAATAATCAGATGATTCTTTGCCAAAGCAGCAAATGGTAAGCTGGTATTATACACAAAAAAATATACTATTAGTATGATGAAATGTAAGGGATTGTGAATACCAAATTCAATTAGAAAACATTTTGAATTAGGAGATCATTGTGGTTTATTTCACATATGTACATCTGCAACTGAAGGGTTCCTCTAATTTTCTACAGTGATATGTTGCCAACACAGGGCTGCAATTCTTATCACCACCAACACGAGTGGTAAAAAGGAGGGAAAGTACTCTCAAGCAGCAACTCCTTACTCTGTAGTATCAGTTCCTGAACTTGGTCACATCATGGAGCATACACACATTAATAATATACAGCTGTTACAGGCAAAGCAAAGTATTTTAATTACTTCATACTGTTCTATTGCCAAACCTATGCAAATCTGGCTCTTATTTGGCACCAGTCCCACTTCAAGCATATTATGGATGGCGTAATCCTAGAAGACTTTCACAGAAACAGTATTTATAACAGAATGCCAACACATCTTTCTTTTTTCAGACATTGTTTATTCCTGCACGTATCTTCATGACAAACATCTTTCTCGATGTTGTAATGCTGGGGGAGGGAACCAACATGTGCACATATTTCTGGAATGACCATCACCACCTTGAAGTTACCACTTCAAGGGTACTTTTCAAGGAAAGGGGGGAAGGGGAGGGGGAAGCAGCAGCACAGCTGTTCTCAAGAAGTGATTCTGTCTCCAGCTACGCAAATCTTTTCCCCTTAAGCACCTGAAACACATCCTATTTTTCTAAGTCTATATATCCCTTTAATTAGAGTTCTGAAGAGAACATGTCCTGTCTGGACAATTTTGCTTTATACAAGGATTAGCTACAAAAATGAAAATTAGAAAGAGACAGAACTATATTACTGCTTCTAAAATAGTTACGGTGTAACGTATTTACAAACAGCATGCACCTAGGCACTTGTATTGATACACTCACATTTGAAAAAATGTAAGAAGAAAGATGTTCAGTAGATCTTTCCTGCAGTTCAAGCATAGCTCTGAAGATTAAGGTCTACATATAAACACTGTACCACAATACCCGCATGCAATTAATGCTTGTAAACATGGATCCTTGAAACACACAAGCAGGTATTTTTGCAGAAAACACAACTTCTCATAATTCTGATATGCCTTTAAAAGGAATATCAGTGCACATAATAATATCTACTTTTATTTGTAAGGGTGGAGCAGTTCACATCACCCTGTTTGAGAGAAAAAAAAAAAAAATCAGGCACTTGCCAAGACTGATGTCTCTACTGTTCAAACTTCATTTCATTTTACACTTCTGCATTTCAGACAAGACTTCCAAAGTAAATCCCAACTTTCCATCATCTAAAAATGTTAGTTTTACTCTGTCCAACTGCTCCTCACAGAAACACTGAAAAAGAAATACACATTAACCTCCTTCCACCCCCTTAGCTTTATATATGCATGTTGAATTATCAGATACCTTCTGCAGCTCTGCCAACGGAATGACAGAGCTTTTCATTCAACGCTTACAGCAAAATTTCCTGCTTTGCCCTAAAATAGGGTTATCCCTCAGTCATCAACTGCCACCATTTCTTTACTGCTTTGCTGGCATGACAGTTGACTAAACTGCACGAAAGGTCAGCTGAATGCTTGAGAGAACCAAATACCAATTCTTTCAAATTCCTCATTACACTCCACTGTCCTGCAGTAACTTTAACACTTCCACTTCAAGGAGTTTACTGAGTTTACTCTGCTTTCAAATCTCAAAAAGGTCTCAGTGACACATGCATACCTTGTTTTCTTGAGTCAGAAGTTTATCTCTAGAAGAAGGACCTTTCCACAATCACCACACTTTAAGATGCCTCTAGCTTTTATTACAGCTAAATGAGTTATGAAAAGACCTCAGCCTGCTTATGGCACAAGAGTAAATTACTTGCCATAGATGTTTCCAGCCTCAAACTCTACCACTATTAGGCAAATAAAAGAGCCACTGTCCCAAATTAAGTGGGTTACTTTTCCAGATAAGCAACTCTCAACTGAAGAGAAAAATGAGAAAATTTGACATTGTGGCTACAATCTCTCTCCTGTAACCACAAAAAGTCTGAGAGAGGGACGTGCAAGAAGGATTAGAATATCTGACTTTGTTTTCACGCTGAAGTGATTTACAGTTTCACAGTGCTTTACAACTGGCAAATCTCCACACTGGATATTTTACATATGGAGTGTGCTGTTTCTGTGTTTTGCAGTAGCTCCTGTCTAGCTTTTACGCAGAAATATAAAAGGTACCTTTTGATCAAGGAACCTTTAATATTTAATTAGGACAAGAGAATGCTTTGCAGAACATCTGGTAAGCAAGCTGAGCAAGGCAAGCCACACTTCCTGAATTAGCTCAGCTGAGATAGACTTCGCAGTTAAATGAGCACCTTACACTGCCAGTTGTTTTTCCACCTTGGCCCTACAGGTGAGCAAACACAGATTATGTTGGAAGCTTTATTTTTATTTAAAGATGACTCAAAGTGGCCAAATTTATTACAAGAAGACAGACATGCTTGACTCAGTCAATTAAAATAAAGGATTTGTACCATGGATAGTGAAATGAGAGTTATAGTGATGATGTTTGCAAAACAATCACAAGAGCAATATCTAGAGCTGTAGTGTTTTCTCCAAGAAGGTTTCACATATAAACAAGAAAAGCACAGGTATAAAAAGAAAACAGAACCCATTGCCACAGCATCATGCTTTACTACTGATTTATTTCTTTGTCCTATGCATAATACTCATATGTAGGCAAACGAATGAAACTTTGTAATTCCTTGCCAGAGTACAAAACATGTAGAAAATTGCTTTTGATGACGATTTGTCATTTAAGTGGAACTTCCTTTGGCAGTGTGCATAAAACAAAAAGTAAACAGAATCAGTGAAAAGATTTTCTTTAAAGTAAATTGGAAGGACAGAGCATGCTAAGAGAAGCAGGACTTTAACAGGCCTTCAAGCAAAGCATCTTTCTGTTTATCTGCAGGTAAATCTATTAAAAGATCCCTCTAATGTATTAGCTCTCCTTTAAACACAACAACCACACCCCCTCCTCCCCCCCGTCATAATCCTAAACCCGTATCTACTGGAACATATGCAACTCTTGTCCGTTACACAATTTAAATAAAAACCAAATACTCCCTGTAACAATCAGTTTGAGTTTCACCAACAAAGAGCAAACAGCTCTAACAAAACTAAACAACGGATATGATGCTACTGCTCCTAAAGGTTATCAGGAATCATAGACTGCATGGAAAGCAAAACAATGAGCTAACTAAGCATACAACATGAGCTAGCAGATCTAACAAAGTAAATAATATTTTGGTTTTGTTTTAGAGAAGAGTAGTACTGTGAGGCAGCAATACACAACAGTAACTGATGAACTCCTCCCCTAATGCCTGAGCAGAGACAGCATTTCACAGATAGTTCTCAATGACAAAAAGGAGGACGCTTGAGGCACTCCTTCAAGTAGTATGCACCACACCAACACCCAAATATCTCACCCCCAGAAAGTTTCAGCAATAATATTTGAGAGCTGACACTGACATGTCAACACAGCACTTAAGGGAGGCCCAGAACCATAGGGTACCTCCTATGCAGCTGCTTGATCTACAAAATGAACCGCAAGAAATACTAGAGAGATATGCATTAAAATTTTAGCAAAATCAGAAAAAGAAAGGACAGTTTCATACAGCTCACAAGAACTTACAGAAGACAAACTGACTTACAATTTGATATAAATGAAAAATGCATGTCAAAGTATCATCACAGTATGCTTCTACTAGGTGTACCATTCTTCATGTCCACAGTGCAGCATGATTGCTTTGTACTTTACATAACTGTTGAAGTTCCATCATACTACTAATCAATAAGTTATTTTTCTAAATGTGGATACATCACAGGCTCCACTTCTAAAAGAAAATTGTGGCCTGCCAATGATTTAATGAGAGTCACAAAATTGGATATGCCAGGCCTAATCCTATCTGAGACTGTACGATTAAGCTGAAACAATCTGATTTTCCCTAATCCTCCCTTGAAAGAAGGAAATAACTAGGGTATAGTTCATTGAAAGTTATAACTGTGTATATATAAGATCTGCTACAGACACCTCAAAGATTAACAGCAAGGAAAAAAAAAAAAAACCAAACACCTGACAGCTCATGCATAGCAAGGGAAATGGCCTTAGAGGATTCAGCTATGCAAGGTACTAGAATTGCTTTTAAGAGGAGAACTCGTTTGCTCCTTTGCAAAGTCTGTGCTACCATCCCTTTTTGGGAAGCTGTGTTAAATCAAAGACAAAAATCCTGACTGTAATAATATTTGTTCTAATTGGGCTCAGAGGACATTCTTTTGAGTACACACAAACAAAGCTCATGTTTGAAATCGAAGAGCAGGCAAGGAGCAACTCTGTTATCTGTATAAAAATGCAGCTGACAAGAGCTTCGGGGCTTGAAGTAACTGCCCATCCACCTGCCTAGTGCATGTGCCTTGGCCTAAATATCACATTTTCATTAAACACATATTCTTCTCTTGTAGATTAAAGCTAGATTAACACACAGAAAAGACTGCTCCAAGGCAGTCACCTGACTGCAGCTGTACTCTCTCACATACTAGACAAAAGCTAACCCAGAGCAGGAGCTGATGCTGCTAACAGCAGCAACAACTACCATTGAAATAAATAAAACCCACTGAATTACTGCATAAAATGCTTTACATACACACAGAGGCAAATAATTAACCTTATTTGAAGCAATGTCTTGTCCTCTTTTTATATTAGAAAGTGAGAGGAAATGTCATACTAAATATCAACGCATTATCACATCCCCGGCAAGGACAGCAGGGGGCAAGTCTGGAGCAAGGAAGACATACCCTTGATCACGACAGGGAATAATTAAGGCATACATAAGTCCTTGGGCCCACGTCCACAAGACATACATAAGTCCATGGGCCCTGATGGGATGCACCCATGAGTGCTGAGGGAGCTCGCTCAAGACCACTCTTGACAATCTTTGATCAATCATGGCGACCGGGAGAGGTGGTCAAGGATTGAAGGAATTACCTCTGAGGATGACCAGGCACTGGCACAAGTTGCCCAGTGAGGCTGTGGAGCCTCCATCCTTGGAGATCGCACAACAAATGTCCCCAAAATCAATTATCCATATTATTTTTAACATCAAGTTTTCAATTTTCATTGACAGTCTTATTGGGTTTACGTGCCCAGGTGCTGGCAGTGGGGTGCCTGCAGGGGCAGCCTCTGTGAGGACAGGCAGGGGCTGCCCTGTGCCAGACACAGCCAATTCCAATGGACCACAAGGCGCAGCTGAGCCCCTCAGCCAAGATGGTGGCACATCTGGGAAAGAGTATTTAAGAAAGGTGAAAACGCTGCACAGCAGAGTATGAGAGCAAGGAGTGAGGAAAAAAAGTGTGAGGAACAGCCCTGCAGACACCAAGGCCACTGAAGGAAAGGAGGAGGTGCTCCAGGCACCGGAACAGAGATTTCCCTGCAGTCCCAGAACAGCCCCACATCAGGGCAGATATCCACACTGTAGCCCATGGAGGACCCCATGCCAGAGCAGGTGGAGATGCTCTGAAGGAAGCTGCAGCCCATGGAGAGCCCATCCTACTCTATTTTTAATTGGCAATAGAATATAATTCATCTTCCCTAAGTTGAGTCTGTTTGCCCATGATGGTAATTGGCAAGTGATCTCGCAGTCTTCATCCTGACCCACGAGCTGTTCCATCTTATTTTCTCTCTCTGTCCTGTTGAGGAGGGAGAGTGAGAGAGCAGCTGGGTGGGAGTCTGACAGCCAGCCAAGGTCAACCCACATCACACTCCATGAAGATTTTAAAAGATACAGGCCATACTCACAGTAAATGACTGACAGAACTGTTCAGACTTTGATTTCACTGAAGTAGTAATGCAGCTGTGAAACAAAGCAAGTCAGTTTTAGATGCAACTATGCCAATCTAGCTGCAAATGAAATCTTACTTTGCAGTGCAGAAGGTAAGCAAGTAATAATTTCTGCCCTTGACAACTACTATCCATTCATTAGAAAACAAACCAGAAAAACACCACCCCTCGAACTTCAAATAAAACTAATAACCAGATATTGTAATGCTTGACAAAGATCTTACCTCAAAGATCAATTTCAAGAGCATGGTCCAAGTGTCAATTTGTTACTAATAACTGAATATATTCTATTACAATTGAAAAGAGATTATATATTCAATTAATATATACACACATACACTGCAACTCAAAAACTTTTCCTAAGCAAACTACTGCGATTTTATGTAGGTCAAGGTGTCTTGACGGGGATAAAAGAAGATGAAATAAGACACAGATGGACATCTTCATGATTTGAATATCATCCAAAGAAAAGCCCTAGTGATTACTGAAAACCACAGTAACTAGAGGAAGATAGAGCCCTGTTGTGAACATACAGCTTCTTAGCACTGACCAAAAGAATAAATCCTACATATTACTAGAAAACGTATTCCATTCTTTGGAAGTATTTGCTCCTGAAAGCATCTAATAAGAACACAAATCCAGAAGTTCAGGTCAGTCTGAATAAGTAAGTTTTCAACAGTGGCCTTCTAAATTTCAATAAAGTAGTAACTCTGTATTGATTTCCCTACCTCAGTTGCTCAAGGAAAAAAAGTCCTCAGTATTAAATGAAAATACCGCATGATGGAAATAAATCCAGTTCGAAAGAGGGCACAAAACTCATGAACTATAAACAGAATAGAAATATGAAACAACAAAAACTACAGAAAACCAGCCCAATTTAGAAAAGCCAGTTATAGGTAAACATCTGTTTTGAATTAATATTTTGAAGACATAACTCTGAAGCTGAGTTACTTTTAGAAGTCTCCAAAAATGAAAGAAAAAAAAAAAAAAAGGAAAAGAAAAATCTCTCAGAAATGTGGCAAACACATGAGATTATCCTCCAGTAACAGTATTTGTTGACAAGCAATTGGCACTGGTAGAAAAAAATAAAACAAACCAAGCAGACTACAAGTACCAACCGTAATAGCTCTAACATTCTCATACTTGTGGGCAGTATTGTCAAAATAGCACTCCTTGCCTCGCCACCCCCCCCCCCCGCGCCCCCGATATAAAAGGTTTTGACAAGACAAGGTCAGGTGACAGATACAGTTATCTGAACTAAAAGCAGGAAAATCATCTTTCCCTTAATTTCCCCTCTCCCCCCACTTCCTTGCCATTGAAACAGAGGAGAAATGCCCAAATTTCAAATCAGAGACTGCCTGACTAGAGCAAGGGAGAAATTAATGGCAACAACTTTGAAGAAAATACAGTCTACATTGAAAGTCAATTGGTTGAAGAAATGAAAAACTGAGACCGGCTGAAGAGAGAGACAGAACAAGACAGAGTAAAAAGTCAGCCTCGGTAAGAGTCAACATGGAGGACGGGTATCTGGAGCCATGGGGACAGGACATAACAGGCAGGAGTGGCAGGCAGCTCTGCCCACAGCCAGAAGGGTCCATTAACTTGCTTCCAGAAAATCTTGGCAGTATCAAGAACTTCAGCGACAAGGTGGCTTTAATCCATGGTTACCCCTTTTTCTGGCACACATATTTGTCCAAGATTACCAACAAACCTCAGTAACTACAGATGGTATCTTAGGGCTGAAACTGTCAACATCCCAAGAAACATGAACCTTAACAAACTTTCATGTTGTATTTCACAGTGAAAACAAATTCTTCAAAAAGCACTTAAGTATAACAAGATAATAATTTATAGTCTATTTTGCAAATGTATTTAGTACAAATGTGTCCACTAAATGGATAGTCAGAACAGAATCTGAATAAAAGAGGTCAAATAGAGTAACTAAATAATGAGAACACTATTTATAGCAGCAAAAACATGCAAATTGCCCGAAGATGACAGGAAACTGCACTTATGCAAATAAAAAGTGTTGGGTTTGAGATTAATTAAATCATTAATCCTTTTTGTTTGCAAGTCATTTTCAGAAAACACTTCAGCTTGACATTAGGAAAGTACTGTATGTGCAATATTTTGTACAAGCCATCTTCTACATTTTGACATTGTTCCTGTATTCATAAGAAAAATTCTTAGTTTGCAGTTTCTGAAGCTTTTATTTGTTTTTGTTTTTTTTTTTTTTTAAAGCTTAGTTTCTAATGTGAATTCATTTTAAAACCTTCTTGACATCACCTTATTCTTTTACTCCTTACTGTCATATCAGATCCTGAAAAAAGCAAAGGTGTTAGACTATGAAGCACTAGGAGATAGGTCTCCTGAAACTAATAAAACCAATGGAATATGCTTGTCCAAGGCCAGCTGCTTTTGATTCATGTTGTTAGGCTCTAACACTAGATACTACAGAACACTGCTAACATCACCTAGAGGTACTTTCCACATGCAAAAACAATACTTCCAGCTTGGGGAGTGTGACATTGCAACTCTAAAAGCCCCATAGCAGATTTTCTAAGATGTCTAAGCACCAATGTTGATTTGAGAGCACTTGTTTAATACTGCTACACTATCCTGAAACTTTATTTCACTTTATCTTTCAGATATAACAACAGTGTCACTGTTCTTACACTCATAATGTATTTTTCCAATTTTAATTTTACACAATTCAAGTATCAGAGATGTCAATAAAGGAAGCACTTGTAATGAAAATTGACTTCCCTATAGAGACAGAGTTGTACTAGGTCTGTAAGATCCATTTCCCTCCTAGTCACTGCTTCTGGATCTAGAGCAAGGCCATTTAAAAAATAAATTAAATGGGGGGGGGGGGGGGGGGGGCAGGGGAGGAAGGGGCCACGACAACAACACAGGACAACAACAGCAACAAAACTAGCTAGCAATGGCAACTACCCTGAAATGAGAAAAAAGCAGCAAACAAAAAAAATCCATATTCTATACAATTATTTAGTTTAACTACTGTATTAAAATACATTTTAAACAGAACTTACAGACTGAGTGACACAGTTCTCATCGAGCACGCTTCTTTTAAAGCCCTGATAATAATTTAAATCACGTTAGCTTAAAAAATGTTCACGCAATCTTGATAACATACCTGCTTAAAATATGCCAGCAAACCTCCCAGCTACAGTGCACTCTAACTCTACAGTTATGGGCTCATCTCTAAGTATTGCACAGCTAACAAGTTTTATATCTACAGCAGTGCAAAGAAATCCTCTTTTAAAGTATGAGGATATTTCCAGTAAAGTCAAAGATTAGTTACATAAGAATATTTATTTATATTGTTATGGAAAAGTAACAATAACAGTTAATGTTTTAGGCATCTTCTTGAAGCTCAAGGCTGTAAAACACAATATGGTAAGAATAAAACATTCGCCAATGAATCCACCGAGAATACCAGCAAGTCTTCTACTACCATATTATCTAAAAAGCGAGAGAACTGGTGCTAGAAGCTAATTATTTACTTCCAAGCAGCAAGAACAGGATAAAGCCAAACCTCAGTACAAGCCGGAGTATAGCCTTGGGAAGACCAAAGAACCAAACACTTCCACAGATACAAGATCCTCTCCCATGACCAAGCAGTGGTCTGATGGTCTGAGACCAAGCACAGACATCTGAGGAAAGCTATGTTGTTTCAAAACAAGTTTTCTAAACCAGATTGATTCTAATTAATCAAAATCATGCTTGCAATTAATTTCTGAACCAGGAGCTACTGCAATAGTCACAAGTAGTCAGATGAACAGACAGCTTCCTTGCTACATTAGCTAACTACAGAATACTTTTACCAGCAGGCAAAAGGATGGCAAAGAAATAACACAGTATCAAAAAGAACCATTATCACAATGCACAAACAAGACCCACCAGGTTACCACAATGGCAGAAGTACATCCAACAAGCTGATCTGACTTTTTGCAAGCGGCCAAAAAACATTACCAATTCCTTAACAAGTTGCTAGCTCTGATGCCTATTAAAAAAATAATAATAATTAAAAAAAACCAACCAAGTCTGAAATTTTGCTTGCAGTCTGAGTAGATTCAAAAGCCAACTAAGGCAAGCAAAAGAACTGAATTATCACCAATTCACTACACATGCCCACAATTTCCACTGATATGCATGATGAGTGCAATAACAGTACATGAATCGATATAATGATACAGATAATGTAATATTGCATTATCTATCTGTATTATCCTCACACAACCCTAGGAAAAAAAGGGTAAGTATCACATGACACTGAGACTACTATACGAAGACCAACCTCCAAATCAGAGATGTCTTCTGAAGACTAGATAAAAACAGTAATGGGTCTCTAAATGCAGCTCTGAATATTTTTTTTTCCCCCACAAGCAAAACAGAAGATTTGGTAGCTATTCACTTTGTTCAAGTCAATTTCTTTTGAAGATGAAATGGATCACATTAGATAAAAGCAGTTAAAAAGAAGCAATGAGCATTCTACATCCCATTAGGGAAAAAAGCTGATATCAAACTTTTCAGGATAGAAGCAGTATATGGTCCAAAGCCAAGGCAGACAAATACAATGTCCTTTTGTTTGATCAACTCTTTACAGAAAGAAAGGTGAGAAAGTTTCACTGCAACACGCTTTTTTCATGATATCTTGTCATTACTGATTTTGTTTCACGTCAGATATAGTCTCAGTTTTATCGGCTTTTTCAAAACACATCATCAATGGATAAATACTCATTATGTGCACTTCTGCTTTCAAAAGTGATATGACTATGAGCCTGAAAAAGACCTCTTTTTATGCTAAAAAGAAGCCTGCTCTGAAATGTTCTGTTCACTATCTCCTCTTTAAACTCTGTCCCAATCATTTCAAATTGAACAAACCATGAGGTATATTGGTAGCCCTGTGGAAGACATTGCATTTGAGGAGTTAGTGATCTTGGGCAAGCCATGTCTGCTCTATCAGGCCTTGTACTCAAGGCTTGGGAAGCCCATATGTTAGCATGGGCAGCTCCTGCACAGGCACTCCTGCTGGAGTGCTGCACTCCTCCCTGTGCCAGCCTGTGCTGTGTGCCAGTGGGTATCATGAATGAGACAATCCTCCTGCCTGTCAGGGGAAGATGTGGTGTGTACACTCTGTGGATATATCCTCTGTAACAGAAAAAAGTTACCCCAAATGAGATGGTTTTAGTTTTACTCCACTCCAGGGTCCCAAAAGACAAAATTGATAGGAAGCCACCCTCTATTTACATATATAAAATATAAATATAAATATAAATAAATATATATTAAAAATATAAATAAATATAAAATATAAACAAGTGAAAGGAAAAAACAGACCACAAAAAGAAATCAGGACAGTGGATTACTGTCAGGCAGTGATTACACCCTCTGCTCCCCCATTCAGTGGGGAAAGGGAATGTACACCAGGACCGATTAATTACCCCAATCTGGTGGCTCACATACAAAACCCATATCAATTGACTAGATTTGGATCTTCCCCCCCAAAGGTGCAATGGGTGGCTGGGGTCCCATAGGGAGGTAGCGAACCTTATATTCTGCTGACAGTACACTGGACCAGTCATAATCATCAGTGGGTGATGGCTCTAATGGTTACAGACCTGAAGTCACTGTAATTCACAGGGACCCATCCCTATATCTGAAAAATAAACTGATTAAAATTAATCCCTCGGTGGGGGGCGTGTAGAAGAACCTGCTTGTTAAATTGTTTTGCTGTTACAACTGGGTTCCTACCTACACGAATATATTACTGGGAATGCCTCGTTGGCAGGTAAAACTTTCGTGACAGCAGGGGGCAAATATTCTTTTGGAGTTCATACTATCACTGTGGGGAAAAGTGGTTACAGTTCCTGCTAATTTGGAGCCTCCCTCAAAACGAGTTGCATCCAAACAGTACAGGCTGCCCAGAGGCTACATAGAGATCACCCAGATGATTACAGCTATTAGAGGCTGGAGTTATTCAGAGACCCCATTCAGCAGCCCCATCTGGTCAGTGAAAATGCCTGACAGCTCCCAGAGAATGACAGCCGGTTAATGATCGCTAAACAAGGCTGCCCCACACTTAGAGCTGTAGTGCCCAACATTATCACTCTCCTCCAGCAAGCTGTATCTGAAGCTGTAGCATGCTGCGTGGGATCAAGCAAAGGCTTTCTTTGGCATTCCAGCTGCTAATGAACCACAAGAGCAACCTGCATGCTCGTGCTGGGGTCAGCAGTACACCTTCACAGTACTGCCCCAGGGGTACCCACACAGCCCCATGATTTGCTATGGGCTGGTAGCCCAGTGTTTGGAAGATTTCAATACTTCCCCACATTGTAAATAGCTCAGCTATGCACATGATGTTATCTGCATAACTGGGGGGACCGCTGGTCCCATTGAACAAGAAGTGGCAGAAGCATTGAGTGATGTTATAGAGACAATGCAAAATCATGGTTGGGAAATTAACCCCAACAAAATTCAGAAATCTGCCACAGAGGCAAAATTTGAAAGGATAATTTGGGAGGGACTTTGCAGAATGATGCCCAAATCAGCTAAACAAACCATGCTTTATATGGCAGAAATGCAGAGCAAAGTAGAAACACAGAAGATTTATTGGTCTTTGAGGGTTTCAGAGGCAATTTATACACTATTTGGCCCAGATATTAAGAGCATTATATAATATAGTAAGAAAAATAAAAGTCAGTTATTTCTAGAAGAAAAGGTAAAAGCCACCTTTGACCAAGTAAAGAAAGCAGTTTCCCACACAGTAGTTTTAGGTCAAAAACTAGCCAATAAGCCTTTCAAGCTTGAAGCCCTAGTATCGGATGATGACATGGCTTATTGGAGCCTCTGGCAGCAAGGGGACAGGTGGTACACACTATTGGGCTTTTGGTCTCAGAGGTTGCCCCCATCAGCGCTAAACTACAACAGCTTTGGGCTGCTTATTCAGCCCCAGCTGAAACAGAAAGAATCACCCAAGAGGCCAAGGTTACTGACAGCAGGGCTCCCAATTTTGCAGTGGGTACCATCAAATGACTCCAGTCAGTAAATTAGGAAGGTGCAACAGACTAACATTGTGGAATGGAAATGGTGCATTTCTACGCTTACACTTCCCAGCTCAAAGTAAGTGCGTGCCTTACAGGAGAAAAAACACCAGAAATTGGCCTGGGTAATGACAGTGTGCCTCCACCACTTGGTCTGCCTCCATCTTGGGCACAGCAGGCCGCACCATATGAGCAATTAACCCAAGAGCAGAAGCAGAATGTATGGTTCACTGATAGGTCAGCAAGACATGTGGAATCAAAATGGCAATGGAAAGCAGCAGCCTTTGAAATGGCTGGGCAAACCTTTCTAACCTATCAAGGGAAGGGGGGAGCAGCCAATATGTCAAATTGATGGCTGCAGCTATACTGCTGGAAGAACCACCAACTTCAGAAATCTTTATACTGACTCTTGGGCAGTATAAAAAGGTCTCACACTGTAGGCTACTAAATGACAAGCAGATGACTGGATGATACACAGTAAACTTCTTTGGTGGAAAGAGTTGGTAAACACTACAGAGCAAGGGCAAAACCATTGCTCTCTGGGTAAGACATGTAGATACCTACACTTCGCATCATGGTGAGCCAGAGTAAGAAAACAATGGTGTTACTGATCAGTTAGCTAAGGTATGTATTTCTACAATATCACCCAATGAGGAAGTGTTAGCCTAGGGGGCTCATAGGAAGTCAGGTCATTCAGGGATAGTTGCTACCTACGGATGGGGACAAAATAGAGGCATTCCTTGCTCCAGAGAGGCCATTCAAAATGCCTTTCAAGAATTCTAGATCTGCAAATTAATAGAAGAAAACTGCCACAACAGCCCTACAGAAAGATAAAGCACTGGGTAGCCCCAGGTCACACCTGACAGACATTACATTGGGCTACTTCCAAAAGGCCAGGGTTTGCAATAAATACTGGTGATGGCAGATACATGTACAACCACCTGGTTGTATTGTCTACTTCCCATGTCGACCAGAAGGCCACTATGAAGACCTTCACTTTTTAAGCTAATGGTTAGGTATTCCCATAATAAATCAGATAATGGTTGTAATTCCAAGGACAAGAAGTTCAGCAGTGGGCTGGGGAAAACCAGGCAGCATGGGTTTATCATATACTCCATGAACCTTGTGAAGCCATTTAGTAGAGCACACTAATACCTCACAAAAAAAACAATTGCGAATTCTTCCACCCACCCACTCACCCACACTTTGGTGGAACTGGCCAACAGGGCTGCCACAAGCATTAATAAATCTGAACAGGAGGGCAGGAGTCCAAGGTTACACCACTTACAAACTATTGATAGGCCATCACCATACAGCAATGCCTACCAGGTTCCTGCCTGAAACCAAAGAGGGGTGTATCTTGACACTGGATGGACAACCTTGTTTATACTGATCCCTGCCAAGATACTGGCCCAGGTGCTGGAGACTACGGTCTTAATTTCAGAACACTTAGCCGGTACTCCCTAGTATGTTCTGTAACATGTATTTCATAAAAAGTCATGCTTTCCACCGGTTTTGCAGAAAGTAGATATGGGTATCCCTCCCCAGGAAGTCTCAGCATTGTGCTAGCCCACAGCAACATCTGTCGGCAATCTGTGGCCTACAGCGATGTTCAAAGTCCCACCTGCCCGGCCTATTTTTGGGGACAATGAACACTCTGGTGGGAACTACAAGGCCTATTTTTAAGAGATGTCTGTGCTGGTCAACATCCGAGGATGCCAGGAAAGGAAGCCTTGGAAATAGTTGTGTATGGGAAGACCCCCATGCCTTGGTGACCCTGGCAGAGATCGCTTTATAACCACTGCTATGGGCTACCGACCTCTTACAGAGAGAAATACACATTATTCTCATCAGTAAGAGTTACTACCTTTCTTTCATACAAACTATAAGGTTAAAACATCTTTGGTATGATAGACTTATTAAGGTCCATTCCACAAAAGACAGACCATAATAACTCACTGCCACTTCCATCACAGCTTGTGACTTATGGAAAATATGAAAGATAATTGTCATTCCTGAGTAAACTATATGGGCAATTTCTTATGGGAATTAGAAGGTATTTTCACATAAATTGCTTTGTCAACTAACAATTTAAGTCCACTTTAGCTTTTGAGATCACATTCTAAAGAAACACATTTTCAGGCCTGCAAAGCTATTGTCAGCAAAACCAACCTCAAGACATTGCTAGAGTTGGACCCATACCGTGTAGCAGCAGGTGGACTTGGAATCCCCAGATAAGTGTTTTGGCTATTCTGGAGATTCACAGAGAAGCATTTAACACACCAGTTTGGAGAACTGTTATTTTAACTAAACAGACTTAGTCACCCAAGTATGTGTATTTTACACAGTCTCTCATAACATCCTCACAAAGAAACTGGTGAAATATGGTCTAGAAAAACAGACAGTAAGGTGGACTGGCTGAACTGCCAGGCTCAAAGGGCTGTAGCAATCAGTGGCACAAAGTCCACCTGGAGGCCAGTCACCAGCAGTATACCTCAGGAGTCAATACTGGCTCCAGTCCTGTTCAACAGCTTCATTAATGATCTGGATGGCGGGGCAGAGTCCACCCTCAGCAAGTCTGCAGATGACACCAAACTAGGAGGAGTGGCCAATACACCAGAGGGTCTTGCAGCCATCCAGACCTCAACAGGTTGAAGAAAGGGGCCAACACAAACCTCATGACTTTGAACCAAGGGAAACTCGAAGTTCTGCATCTGGGAAGGGACAACCCCATGCACTAGTACAGGCTGGGGGCTGACCAGCTGGAAAGTAGTTTTGCAGGAAAGGCCCTGGTGGACAAGGCGAACAAGAGCCAGCAAAGTGCACTCATGGCAAAGCCAGCCAGGGGCACCCTCAGCTGCTTGAGGAATAGCACCACCAGCAGGTTGAGAGAGGTGATACTTCGGGTTCCAGTCAGTACTGGTGAGGCCACACTTGGCAGTGCTGTGTCCAGTTCTGGGCAATCCAGTACAAGACAGACATCGACATACTGGTGCAAGTCCAGAAAAGAGCTACAAAGATGACTGAGGGGCTAGAGCATCTGCCATATGAGGAGAGGTGGGACTATTTATAGCCTGAAGAGAAGGAGGCTTGCTGAGAAGGGGGTAGAACCATATCAATACATATAAATATTAGGTTGATTGGCGTGGGGTGAAAGCAGAGAGTGCCAGACTTTTCTCAGTGGTGTCTACTGACAAGACAAGAGGCAATGGGCAAAACCTGAATCACAAGAAATTCTGTCTGAACAAAAGAAAACGCTTGCTTATTATGAGGGTGGTCAAACATGGGAGAAGGCTGCCCAGAGAAGCTGTGGAGTCTCCATCCATGGAGATACTCAAAACCTGACTGAACACAGTCCTGGGCAACCTTATCAAGCTGAACCTGCTTAAGTAGTGGGGGGTGGCAGAGTGGGAGGTGGGAGTGGGGTGTTATACTATGTGATCTCCAAAGGCTCCTTCCCATCTCAATCATCCTGTGATTCTGTATTAAACTCACAGGGAGAAAGCCTGGTGAGACAGCCAAAGAGAAGGGAAAAAAAAAAAAAAAAGAGAAAAAAGGATTAGTAAGCACATTTTTGCAGTCAAAAAGAAACAAAACTAGAAATCCCTGTTTAATTAATATTCTCATAATATTCTCATAACTGTCACATATATAGCAATAAAAGCTATGGTATATAGGAATAGCTTTTATAGGAATAGCTTGGTACTCTAAAATTAGGTATCACAGAAAGTTCTTCTGAAAGAACTACTCTAAATTAACATACTTAAAAAATTAATAATTTTGTGATCAAAATATATTAAGACTGTTTCAATACAAATGTCAGTAAGCAAGCAGAAAGGAAAAGCTATTCTAAGTCAGGATAAAAAAGATGCATTACAATCCACCAGAAATCCTTAATCTCTTCCATAATGAGACTGGGATTCTTAGTACCATGCAATCCAGCTCCTTAACTTGAGCCCAGGGTACAACATGCTTGCGAAAGGAATTAAAACCAACTGAATTTAACCAGTCTGAATATAAATAATCCACAGAAAACCAAAGAATATAGCACAAAAGTCTGCAACAGAGCACTGCTGATTTAAAATGAAAGCTAGCTTTCATAATTTTTTTCTCCCCTATTTAAATGGACTGCTGTAAGCATGCAAGGCTGTCTTGATCAGTTTTCAAGTTCATCTTCTCCGCTCCTGAAAATATCCAGCTTTAGGGCCCACGAACGAGGTTCAAGGAGAAAAGAACTCTATCAAAGGAAGCTGACTTGTAAAGCAAAATAATCACTGGCACTCCAGAATAAAAAATGGCCCCCAAGAAATAAGCGCTGTTGGTGTGGATAAAATACTGGACTACAACCAACTTCAGTACCTGAACAGTTGTAAACACATCGTTTTACAAAGAGTTGACTCAACTGGGAAGTGGTACAGGGAGGAATCATAGATGACAGACAGGTATCTGCTTCTAAAAGAAAAGGCTATGGCTTCTTGGAAAGATGTGCATGAAGAAGGTAAGTGTAATTGTGTATCACTGATGCTGGATTATGAATGCACGTTAATGAACCTCACAGGACAAAGCATCCAACTACACTCAGTAATTATTGATGTAATCTTTCAAATACCTGTTAATAAAGACAGGCGAAGTAACACACTTGCTGCAGTGCAGGTTAGATATATGACCCATTCCAGTCTGTCTTCTCAAGTTCTCTTCTAATCTCAGCCTCTCGGTCCTCTATTGTCTTCACAGCGAAGTAAGACCTGAACCCTGGCATGGAAGGCTTCACCACCCATACTTAGCAATTTGTCAATGTTACAAGCTACTAAGCTACAGACCTCAGAAACTTATTGTAGGAAGTATCAGACAGCCTTTTTAAGTGTACAAGGCTGACCATCATCCTGTAGTTTATAAATGTACCTTGGAGCTACTTCTGCTTAACACCTACATACCTGTACATGAATTCATTTTAGTTTCACTGAAGGTGCTTTTAATAAAACAGAATCAAAGAGAAGGGGAAATTCAACAGATTCTGAAGTAAAGAATAACTAGAGACAGAGAAAAATGAAAAATGGAGTGGCAGAAGAAATGAAATATGAATTTACTTACATTATCTTGGCAGATTATAGCATCTTTCTTTGATGAAATAGAAGATCCTTCCCCCAAACAGAAAATGCAGTAGAGCTGGTCTGGGGAGGGGAATTCAGTATACTTCCATCCATACTACAACATGGAAAATTGTTAGTCAAGCTCAAAGAAACTGCATTAGAACATGTAAAAAACCAAACCAAACCAAAACAAAAAACCAACCAAAAATCAGTATGAGAGTGATTAAAGAAAGACAACTGCAACTAGCATTGAAACAAGAGTGAAGTGATAGCGTTTCATTAACTAAGAGTGTTTCAAAAATATAGCCTTAGTATTTGCATAAAGGAAACTGCCACAAAATATAGAAGAGAAGCTATAGAATCTGCAGAAGTAGGACTGAAGAGATACTACTCATTCACAGGCAGATCAGAGTGCCATAAAAAAAGAAACTGATAATTTTGAGAATCAAAACAACAGAAGTATCTATTTTTTAATTTCTCCTTTTATGTCAAACACTTTGGGACTTTCTGCTCTTAGCTACCAGTTTATCAGCTGGAAAGAACAGATGCATCAGGTGATTACATGATCACAACTACTATGATGTATTCAAAATAACAAATAGCAACAATAAAAAGCAATTTTAAAGGGCATTTAGTAATTTCAGCTTCTCTCTATCACCTATCTGCTTATACTAGTGTCACTGTCTTCATGTGCAACATCAAGTAACAGTCCCCATCACCATGTGCAAGAAAGATGCATTCAAACTGCAGGCAGTAGGAGAAACAGCTACTGGAATCACAGAATATCTGAAGTTGGAAGGGACCCATCAAGATCATCGAGTCCAACTCCCTGCTCCTCACAGGACTACCTAAAACTAAACCATATGACTAAGAGCATCGTCTGACAGGCTTGGTGCCGTGACCACTTCCCTGGGCAGCCTGTTCCGGTAACCGACCACAATCTCCATGAAGAACCTTTTCCTGATGTCCAGTCTGAACTTTCCCTGACGCAGCTTCATTCCATTTCCTCGTGTCCTGTCGCCGGTCACCAGAGAGATGAGATCAGCACCTCCCCCTTCGCTTCCCCCCTTGAGGAAGCTGTAGACCAATGAGGCCACCCCTCAGCCTTCTCTCCTCCAAGCTGAACCCAACAAGCTCTTCATTTTCCCAGTACGTAATGAGACAAAGACAGCCTGGATTGTTCAGCCTAGCAACATAAAGTCTAAAAGTAAACATGATTGCTCTCTATAAATAAACCAAAGTATATACCAATCACAGGGAAAGAACTAAGAATTAAGCTACTGTACTAAACAAGAACAAAAGACTATATGAAGGCCATGAATAATCTAGGCTGGAAATTAGATGGATATTTTTGAAACAAGCCAGAAAAAAAAAAAAATGATGATCCAGAGCATACCCTAAGATAACTGTTTTATCATATGGATTGAAAGACATTATTTACAGGCCTGCAACAGAAAGCAAATGTACAGCTAATAAAAAACTCATTTGTATACTTGGGTGGAAGGGATTTTAAAAGCAAACCAAATCTTCTATAGTTTTACAGTGGTCCTCTAGTGTTAATCTAGCCCTGCGTAAAAAAAAAAAAAAAAAAAAAAAAGAAAGAAAGAAAGGCTTCACAAATCTTAAGTTCAATGTAAGTATTTCTTCATAATCCCTTTTTGTTGCTAAGTATGAAAGACCTGAGGCATACGCTAACAAAGATGACTCTGAAAATGAGTAGGCCACTTGCAACATCCAATGGGAGTGTCAGAAGCAAACTTCTTTTTTTTTTTAAAGTTATTTAAGCCTTGATTAACCCTACACACTAGGGACTGTGACAGAGAGCTAGATGATTTTAAAACAGACTATAAACTTTTGCAATACCTTTCTTTTGTAGATACTTATATAGTAAATATTCTATTAGTACACCAGGACCATGAATGTACAACAGCACAGATTAAAACAGCAGAGAGGGAGTAAGAAGAATGGCACACTTGCTGCAAATAAAGAGATCAAGTGGAGTCACAAAATCCAAGAAAGAATACTGGTAACAGAAAGGAACTGGCAGGCACTGGTGGAGTGTGAGACCGTACCACATACATGAACTGCAAATATGGGATATGACTCAACATCACTCTTGGCATTCTTTGTCAAAAGGGAACATAAACGCAGCAAAGATCATGCAAAATCATTACCAGTCAAGAATAACCCAAAAGACATGATGAGGACTTGACAGCCAGCATCCCTTGCTCCCCTTCTCACTGCAAATAATCCTGGCCAGATTGATGGGATACCCATCTGTCCTGGTCTTCATAAATGTAGGACTGCAAAAGCATGAGTACGAAAGAATGAAATAAATCTATGAGATAACAAATACGAGTTACTGAAATTGGTTTTGTTCAAAATAAAATTTATGTTTCCTTCTGTCCATTGTGAGCTGCTGGACTTCAAACTCTTTCACTTCATCTGGTTACACATCCTGTTTGACTGTTGCCAAACCGCAGTATCTTAAAACAGACCATTTGCCAAGTGACATCTGTTGCATAAAATGTAGGAAGTTCATCACTGCAGCAGAACAGCTTAGGTTATCATTTATTGCCTTTTGGTTTTGGCAAAACACACTTTTTTTCTTTGTGTAAAATGGTGGATTCCTCTAATTGAGTATTTTGATTAACAATAATACAATACATTGATGGGTGGAGGGAGAGTGAGAAAATCCCTTCCTGTAAAAAGTACGGTAAGTGCTCACTGTACATGGAGTGCTATTATGACAGAGCTCTTCCAACTAAAGACTGCTAAGCGTCTTCCTTAGACAGCGGCCAGGCAGCTCGTTTCTATTAACTAAACCAGAAAAGCTTGCTTCTTTTGGCATCTCTTCACATATAATCTGCACATATCCTTTTAGAGGCTACTTCTACATTTCATTCACGTTCTCACAGAGAGGTGAAAAAGAGTATCTATGCAACTTGTGTTTCTCAAAAATAATAATTTTTAAAAAAATCTAGACATATACCTGAAGAACAGTAAGTTTCAAAAGCCAGTACTAGCCATGAATTTTGCTTCCCCTTTATATCTCCACTACTTTTCTTTGTCTGTGCTTGTTCTTTGCTCACATGGTCACAAGTTATATCTAATAATCTTACTTGACTTCATCTTATGCTTGCAGAAGTTTATCATAATCTTAACATAAAAAGCACTCCACACTTCCATTCCCACATACTTCTAATAGCAAATTTACAAAATTGCATTGAAATATTTGTTTTAACACAAATTATAAAAGAACCCATAAAAGCTAAGAGATACTGAATCAAAATATTTTTCAAGTAAAACTTTTAGATCTTTCTGTAGGAACATGTTGAATCATTATTGCAAAAATACTTCTAGTTTGATTCAACACCCCTGGGCAGTGTATAAATAACACCCTCTCTTCCTCACCTTGGCCAACTGGAAGAAACTGAATCTGAATACAGGTAAGATTGACAGGACATTAGAAAGGAGTCCTCCACTTATCATAGAGAAATGCAGGGGGTTATTCATTAAGGAGTATGTTGTAAATCCTCACTGTCTTTCAGCAGCCTTTCAGCATTTCAATTTTATACGTTCTCATTGCCTTACAAAAAAAAAAAAAAGGCAGTATTGAGCATAGAGGAAGGAAAGCTACTATGTACTATCCCACAAATATTAAGTGTCTCAATGGTTCCATCGCCTTCCAAACTACAATTTTATGTAGTCAGAAAATACTTAGTTGTGCCTTGGGAAAACACCCTGTATTTATTTGATTGGTGCAAGTTCTGCAGCATGAAAAAACAGAACTTCAACTGAGCTCACTAGTTAGAGAATGTCCAATGTTTCTTTCTGTCACTTTAAAATTAGACAGAACTATGATGCCTCAAGTAGAGATTTTTTAAAAAATTGTGCAGAATACTTTGACTATACAAACTGTCATTCTAGACCAGACTAGTAAACCATTCTAGCAACAATCTGCTCAGAGCAGCCAGCACCAGATATCGTTCTAAAGATACAAAACGACTAATACGGTATAACCTACTACGTGGAATATGGCAGATATGGTATGAACTACTCCATAAAGTGTTTAATCCTAATTGTTATAAACTGCTTTCAGATGTAAACCAGAAATATTTTTTCTAGGTCATTTGGCTTGATCTGTGATACTTCTCAAATCTTTGTTTGTACTAATAGCTGTAATTTTGGATAGTACTATCATATGTGTAAGCATCCCAGGAGATTTATTAATCCCAAATATCACCAGTGATGGCCAGATCCAATTAAGTGTTAAATGGAAAACTGGCAAGTTATAAAATGACTTTTAAATATAGTCTTCATTTCATTGTACATGCCATTGTTCTTGAGTATGCAACATGGATACTTCTGTCAATCTGTAAAATGAGGATTGCAGAACAAATCCCAACCTCTTGGCTCCCTTTGAGCCATAAGTACATGTAAAATGGAAGCAATATGCTCAGAACAAGTTTGTCTTCAATATGTATGCATTTTACACCACAGTTCCTTAGGATACATATGTAAGGAATCAAGAAGAAAATTCCCCTTAAACCGAACATTTTGTGGCATCAGCCACATGCAGGGAAATAACTTTCAGAAGGGTCGATTCAATTGTATCCTGTTTTATTTGACACTCAGCAGCCTGGAGGTTATCCCGCTTGACAAGGAAACAGATAAAGCCACGAAATGGTGGGTTTGTATTTTGGATCAGACCTCTGAGATTATTTTGAGCCTGCTTGCACACATGCTTGTGCAGACCTCTGCCTCCATTTGTCAAAGGAAGGGCCGTGTCTTCTGTATTTGCTTTTGGCAACTTGTTAGCTCTTACATCCTAGACCTCCCATTTTCACCTGCATCAGTGATGGGATAACCACATCAAAGAAACTAGCTGAGTACATGAGGATTAAATTCAACCTGCTTTCCATTTTTTCTGCAAGCACTAGCTGGCAAACATGCATCAATCTTCCAGTAAAGTTATTTTTAAAAATATCTCCTGATTACAGATCTACAGTACAAGACAGACTCCTGATTTCAGATCTACAGTACAAAATAGAAATATAAATAAGAATCTAATGCATAAATAATTTTAAAAAATTAAGTTTGTAAGATTTTGGGTTCGAACTGTAATTTTCTGAAAGCTAGATTTATTACTGATGCTTTTAACACTGGAACACCTATAAAGACACAAAAGGTGTACCCCAAATCAAAAAGGAAACAAAAGGCCTTATTGATATCAAGTGATATATCATGAAGAGACAGGAGATATTAAAAAGCCTGTCTTCTTATAAGAAGAATTCCATTTCCATGCCAAAACAAACACTTAGTCTTTAATAAGTATCTTAAAAATTCTAATTAATGTCAGCGATTTCTCCTTTTTATTGGAACCTGTAAGAATGCTCACCTGAGGCAGGCAATCTGAAAACAGTCTATGGTAAAACATACCAACTTGTCAACGCTGCACCTCCATGTTGGTGGTCCACAAGACAATGTGAGAACTGACAGTGGTTTTACCATTCCAGAAGGGCTTGGGACCCACCCGTTCATACACCAATTCTCACAGCACAGCCACATGCTGGCAAGTGAATAGTTATCTGGTATGTTCAAAAACACATGCAAATCAAAACTGTGAGAGACTGACACGTAAAATTAATCCATAAGATCTAATACGGGAGTTTTTAAAAGAATTAACAGAATGAGCAACGGAGGCTTAAAGAAAAAAAAGCCACTCCCAGGGACTAATGGGAACCATACCACCACAGCTCAAAACAGCTGGAAGTCAAGACTAACAAAATGTCAACACTTGACTGCTTTCCACGGCTGGACATCTAGAGGTGAAGAAACAACAGCCTCAACAGAACAGCGCCAAAGTCCAAAGGGGCTCCGGCTCTCCGGCGTTCAGCCATCTTCCCCATCACCGCAGCAGGCAGCCGGGATTCCGCCCAGGCGCACCGCCCCCGCGCTGCCGCTGTCCCTTTAAGCCGGACCCCATGACAAGCGGGAGGAACCGGCCCCCGGGACGGCCGCCCCGCTCCCCCCCGCCCTCCGCCCGGCCCGGAGCCGGCCGCGCTTTCTCCCCGCCGCGCCGGCAGTGCAAGGGCTGACGGCGCCGAGCTCCGCAGGAAACTTTGGCGGGAGGGGAGTGCGCCGTGCCCCTGCCGCCCCGCCGCCCCCCGGCGAAGCTCGTCCCTCTCGTCGCCCTTACGCGGGACACAAAGACCCGGCGGGCGGAGGGGGAGATCCGAGGAAAACCGCGGCGCGCCCACCCCCTCAGGCGGCGGCAGAGCTGCGCCGCCCCCGGGGCCGGGGCAGGCAGGACCGGGCTCCCCCCACCCCCCCCCACGCCACAGCCACCGCAGCCCGCCGGGGGAGAGCCGGACCCGGCCGCGGGGCCGCCGCGGCCCCCGGGCAGATTCCCCCGCGCCGCGGCCGGCGGCCCTCCCTCAGGCACCCACGGCGAGGCGCCGCGCCTCGGGCAGCGCGGCCCGCCCGGCGGAGAGCGGCGCCGCGGCACGTGTGCCTGGGAAGGGGCAGCGCAGCCAGCGGAGGCGAGCGCCCAGCCGCCGAACGGGGCACGGGGCCCCTCCACCCGCAGAAGGGACCGCGACCAGGACCGGCCCCCGCCGTGGGGCCGGTGCAAATCACCACAACTCCAACTCCCTCCTCCTCGCCCCGCAGCCCCCGCGCCCAGGCTAACGCGAAGCACGGGAAACTCACGGGAGCGCGCCGCGCCGCGCCGCCGACTCCCGCCCGAGCTGCCTCAGCGCGGCGGCGGCGACAACCGGGGGCTGCCGCGCGCCGTCGCCACGACCCCCCTTCCTGCCGCCGTGCCGGCCCCGCCCCCCGCGGGACCGCCCGCCCCGACGCCCCGCCCCCGGCCGCGGCCCCGCCCCGCCCCGCCCGGCGCGGGGGACGAGGAGCTTCTCACGTCGGCCTGCGCATTTCTCCGGGGGAGCGGCGCGGGGGGGCCACGGCCCTGCTCGTGCCCGCGGCGGCCCGGGACGGGTCGGGACGGGGGGAGGCGGCGACGCTTTCTCCGGCGGCGCCTGCCTCCGCCGAGCGGCGGGGGGGACGCGGGGAAGGGTCTCGGGGCCGGCCTGGCGGGGGCCGAGCGGCGTGAGCCCCGGCTGGGGGAACAGACCGCTCCGTCTCCTCGCGGTGCGGGCGGTCTCGTCGGTCTGCCTGCCTGCTCAGGCGCCCCGGACAGAGTCGCGGCTCGTCAAGGAAAGGCAGTGCTTTCCCCGCGAGGGGGTCGGTGGGGGTGAGCGGGGATCCCGACTGTGGGCCGGGGCACCCCGGTGCGTTCAGGAGGCCGTGGGCAGCGCCCGGCCCGCTGGCTGCGGTGGCTGCGGCCGCGCCTGGCGGGCAGGAGCCGGTGGGTCCGCGTACTGTCAGTCCCGGGAGGGAGAGGAGTCCCTCCGTGCCGGGCGTGAAGAGGCTGCGGTGGCGGGATCGCGGGCTGTGTCAGGCGGCGGGAGGGAAGCGCTGCGCGAAGGCCTCGCTCGCAGGCGGGGGGCGGTTTTAAAGCCGACCCGGGAGGTCTGGGCGCGGGGGTCTGGGCGCCCCTCGCCTCGGTGAACGCTGATACAGCCCGACGGGTGCTTGCAGCTCAAACAAGGGCAAACACAGGCTTTTATGAGGATGAGCAAGTTTGTCCCATCTAGAGTTTAGGTGGTGGAGCTGTGACAGCTCCCGGGTAACACCCGGCACTTACTGACTCAAGGTAATGGGGAGCCAGAGTAAAGGTAACTGCCGAGGGGCGGGTGCTGAGAATGGCACAGTCGTGAAGAATGGAAGTCAGACATGCTGATTGTTGTTGGAAGCTTGTTGAACTCCAGTGTACTTGAATAAGGTGATGATTTCAGTGGAATTTGTAACATGTAACAGAAGGCTGAAGCTTGGGCATGTCTTGCAACGAGCTGTATCTTACCACACATACCCGCTGCATGTGAACATTGCTCAGCATCTCTGGCTGAACAGGTTTCTGCAGGACACCTTCGCATATCCATCTGCATAGATCAGCTGGAAGAATGAGGACGCAAATCTGTACTATATTCCAGGGACATTGTAATGAAGCATTCATTTCTTAAACAGGACTGTCTTAATGCTGCTTTAAAAGATAAATATATGTGGTAAAATATGATTCTGCCACCTTCAGGTTAAAGTAATACCTTGTTTTATATATAGATTACCGACTTCTTTGTGAAAACAAATTTGGGTAATTGGGCCTGTGGTGGATGTTTCAGTATTTCTACAAAAGTTAGACGTATTATCATGATGAAGGATTTTCCTTTTTCATATAAAATGCAAGATACACAGGCTTCATGAATTAATTCTTTGAAAACCTGTTCACATTTCTCAAAGCACATCAGTGGATTTTTGGTTTGGTTTTAAATGCCTGGTACTTTTTCTTCAGAAGGTGAAAACTTGCCTTTGTGGGAGTATAGGACATAGCAAGCAATTAGAGATTAATGTGTGCCAAACATGTTTTCATTCTTTGATGACAGGAAATACTAAGCTTTTCAAACAGAAATGATGACTTACCTGCTCCAGCTGATTTGCAGAGTCACGCCAGCATTTCTTTGTAGAGTTCTTTGTCATACCAAGTGCTCATGTAAGTTTGTGCCAGACTCCCCTTATATTATTGATCTGGCTCATGAAACTGAACATTCTAATTGCAAAGGCCCAGTCTAAGGATTTCGGACCTTAACCTGAGCAAAATGATTCAGTGGTGCTTTTGTGGAATGACAAGCTGATAGACACATCTGTTGCCTAGGCAGAAGCATCCCAAAGGCCTGCCCCCATCTTTCATTTTGGCTGGGATGGTGCAGCATACAGCAGGGTGCAGCTTCACAGTCTCTCACTCGCAGGGGGCTACATCCTCTTCTAACAGCTAGCTGCTCTTATGCAAGTTCTTTAATTGGTGTAGATTAATTTATATTGTCAAAACAATCTTTGTAAAGGAAAGTATGGACAAGAATTGGGAGGAAGAGCTCAAAATAGTCCTTAGCATGTAAATGTTCCCTGAAGTATAAGGTCCTATTTTATGAGAATATTAGGGCCCTACAAAGCCAGTCCTTTTTCTAAGTGCAGAACATCTGACTTACTTTGATTCCTTTTATTAATACCTGTATTTGAAAAAAGAAAGAAAAAAGCATTGAAGAATTATAGTATCAACTCTTTAAAAAGTAATTGGGAAACAGAGCAAACTTGGGGCCTACTAAGGATATACTTTAAAGTTTTGTTTCTGATTTTTAAAAGTTTTTCCTTCAAAATTAGAGAAAAGATATTAAAATCACAGCTTTTTGTGAATACCTTTTTATTGAAGTCATTAATTTGAGTAGAATCTGCCAACTCTTTCATTTTTCAGTATGGTAAACATAAGGCAATCTACCTTAGACTTCAGGTTTAATGGCTCTCTAAATAATTCTACTGTATTTACCTCCATTTGCTCATATTGCTTTCATTACTTTGAGTGTTGTTTGAATGCTTTTTGACTTTAATTTCATTTATATTACCCACCTGGCGATCTCTGTGCCAAGTGATTTCATATTGCTTCACAAAAGCAATAAAAAAGAATAAATTAAAATGTGGTGTTTAACTTTTGCCTCCTCCCCTTCTGAAATCCAAGACTAGACTTATAGTGCCCTTTTCTTTGAATATGAGATCTCCTAGCACAGAAAAATAAAATAACTTTTAAACTTTGTTTTGTGACTTATGCTGTAGCCTCGTAGTATGAAGTGCAGAAAAATAAACAAACCACACACTAGATCCTGTAATGTACTACGCTTTCTGTAAGACTAACTTCACTGAGTTGTAAAAGTATTTCTCATCTTGCATGATTTGGTATCTGCTTCTACTTCAATGACTTTCTGATTAAAAAGTATTCTGAATGTTCTTTTTCCATTATTATAATGTTTTTGTGGGAAATAAAAGTGTAGGGTTTTCATTAGCTTGCAAATCCTTTCTTTAAATCTACAGACTTCTGCATTATATCCCAATTCAGCAAGGACTTGAAGCATTTGGAAATTAGGTACATGCTAAAGCAACTAAATTTATACTTTTAACACGAAAGTTATATCAAAAGATTTGTTTGGTTTGTGGTTACAATCTCATGATAATGTACTTGGACTTCCTTCTATGCAGGAACAAACTTAATTTAATGTCCTGAGCTCTTGCATTGTGGCAAACGTATCTTGAAGATTTTCATTATCTATGTCTGAGCCATGCAGGCAATTGCCACCTGCCTTTGTAGATACGTGAGAAAGTGTTGTCTGAATGTGTCCCAGAAGCTTTTGAGTCATGCAGTCCTCTTGCTTATACTTCCATAACACAATAATATTGTTACTGGCAAACAGCTATAATAAATATTAAATCATAAAGGTCAGTAGCATATATCTTGATGAAGTACTTTAGGTAGATAGATAGATTTATTGATTTCAGGCTTTGAGCTCTTTTCTTTGAGCACCATTTACTCTATTTTTGCCACAGATACTTATTTCCTTTTTCCCTCTTTTTTTAGGGAAAATAAAATGTCACCCTTCCCTTTATTCTCTAGCACAGACTGCATCAGGCACTGGAGAGCTGCGTGGAGCTTTTACTTTGCAAATGGAGCAGCATGCTGGCAGCATAAAGGATTAAAGTCTTTGAAGAGTTCTTTTGAGGATAGACATCAGCCCATGATCTCCTTCAGGCAGTCTTACTCATCGTTATTTCCAAGATTTTTTTCAAACACTCACCAAGATAAATTCCAATTTAAGAAAGAGTCCCAGTGAGCTGCAGATATATTATATAGATATGTAACACAGCTATAGTTAATGCACTTTTTATACCTCAATATAATGCAAAAATACTACAAAACAAATACTTCTACGTTGGAGGCTTAATTTTATGCAGGCAAACAGAAATATGCCACAAATCCAGTTACCTCAGCTAGCAGCCTTAGCAAAACTTTAACGCTGTGTGCAATAAATGGTCTCTGCAGACTGCAGATGAAGTAAGCTTTTTGGGGCACTGCTGCTTATGTAATGCCTTTCCTGTGAACAGAAGATTTTCATCTCTAGCTCTGCCAGGCCAACACCTAAAGAATAAAACAATAAATGATATCAATGTTTTGAAGACAAATTATTCATAACACTGTATTACCTACAGTGATGCCATATTTTACATACCATTGAGAATGGTTTCTAATAAGACACAGTTTCAGAACAGAAAGTATTTATTGTTGTATATATCTCATCTATTTGTGTGTTGCTATGCTACGTATACGCTAGGCTTTGGATCTTAAAGCGTAAGAGAAGTCTGACATGGCTGAATATATGTATAAGTGATTCGTGGTGCTCCGGCGCAGGTAATTCAGTTAGTTGTCATTAATCTGAATGTGCCAACTCAAATAACCGTCCTTGGAAAATTACCTACATTTCTCCTGAGGCTTTTTGCATGTCTTTAAATAATCTTACTCTTGCCCCTTTGCCTCTGGGATCTCTACATAGGTCTCACTAAAAGGTTGGGTTTTTTTCATGTACTTACTATTTTTTCTTTGTTTTGAGAAAAAAATTGTCTGGTGCCTGATAATGATGAAAGGAGACATAAATAATGAAAGGACCCTTGCAAAAAATGCTAAGTAGATTTGAACTAGACGTTAGACTCCATCTTTAAATTGTCTCCTAAGAATTTGGTGTAGAAAAACAGTTGTTTGACATTCATTGTTTGTACTTAATTGCATTAAGCAGTGACTGGTGGTAGATCCCACCTCACCACTAAATTCTGCCATATTTCCTGAGAGACCTGATGACTGAGCTGCAGATATGGTCTCTAGTGAGATACATCACTCTAAAATGTTGATTTTTCTTAGTGCAAGAGTACTTGTTTACAGAAAGAGAAGTAACAGTAAACTTTAAAATCTTTTGAGAAAGTGTAGGAATAATCATTTCTGCTTGTTGAAGGGTTGTGCTGCTGCAACATCGTAAATATTTAAGAAGTACTTCCATTACTCAATTTCACTGTAAAACTACAAAATAGTCCCAGATTTCAGAAAACTAACTGCAGGCACGCTGAAAAGAAGGGAGGTCAGGTGCTTTTTTGTTACAAAACCGTGAAAGAAAAATAGCTACAGACACAGGAGATTAAAGAAGATAAAGGGAGAAGAGTAGTGATGCCAAATTGTCCTGTGCATATATATCCCTAATTGGCTATACATATAAATGATTGTTTGCCTAGAACAAGACAAAATCTGCCAGCAAAGTCTACTGAACAAACAACAATTGTTTAACTAACTTTTAGAGGCCATTTATTCTATGCTAACATTGGTTTTTAAAGGTAACTGCAGCCAGGAACACATGAACAGAAAGGCAATTCTTGAAGCCAGAGCAAATCATGCTGTGGCAGCTGTGTATAAATAAGCAGATTTATATTTTAAAGTCTGGGAAACAAACACTGAAATATAAGCAATTGAAAAAGTGGCAACATTTAGCCATGATTTATCTAGGGGTAAATTTGCCAGTGTCGTGCCAGGCTTAAAGCACTTCTTTATGGGTTGTCATGTATCCACACCTTTTTAAAATCCAGATAGCTGGATTTGTCATGGGCTCACTCTTGATGGGTTCCTTACAAGCTAATTACTACACACAGGCAATGCAAAATATCGCACAATTTAATACTCTGGACAAAGATGTACCCTCAAATGAACATTGCGGGAGATTTTTCAGCCAAAAATATGTAATATGACCAGGACTGTATGTACCACAACAAGCAGCAGGATGCGGGACGATGCCAGGTCGAGCTTTGCTTCACTCAGTAAAATCAATCATCTGTTCAAAATTAATGAAAAAGAACCTAGTTATGACACTGGTAAGAGAGACAGTGAAAGAAATGAAATTATTCTATTTAATATTTACTTAGTACTTTAGGTTTATTACCAAGTATTTATATACTAACTAACTGAGCAGTGTAAAGAAGACAAGGCATTTTTTCCCTATTTCTAATATGTTCTGCAGAATCTGGTAAACTCTTAATTTCTCTAAGATTAACAATAAAGACATCCAGTTGTGGGTATAGAACTAATTAGATAATCTGCCAATGTCACCATAGTATTGCACCTTTATTGAACTATCAGTCAATAAGACCCTGAATTTTAGGAGAGCAAACTTTCAGTTGTTCAAGGAATTAGTGGATGGGACCCCCTGGGAAATTGCCCTCAGGGATACAGGAGCAGAACATAGCTGGCAGCTGATGTTTTTCTTAGAGCACAAGAGTGTTTGATTCCTGTGTGTAAGAAATCAGGCAAGGAAGGCAGGAGGCCAGCATGGCTGAGTGAGGATCTCCTGGTCAAAGTAAAGTGTAAAAAGGAAATGCACAGGCAGGGGAACCAGGGACATGTATCTTGGGAAGAATATGGGGACGCTGCACGGGATGTGTATGGGTGGGATCAGGAAAGCTATTTGGCAAGGAATGTGAAGGACAATAAGAAGGGCTTCTACAGGTATGTTGGTCAGAAAGGAAGATTAAAGAAAATGTACCCCCCTGAAAAATAAAGACAGGAGAACAATTGACAACTGACATGGAGAAGGCTGAGGTACTCAATTTTTTTTGCCTCATTTTTCACTGGCAATCATTCCTCCTACATTTCTCTAGTCCCTGAAGCTCAAGGCAGGGACTGGGCAAACAAAGTCCCTCCCATCTTAAGAGAAGATCAGGTTCGAGACCACCTGAGGAACCTGAACATATACAAGTCTATGAGACTTGAGGAAATGCATCCCAGGGTCCTGAGGAAATTGGCAGACATAGTTGCTAAGCCACCATCCATCATATTTGAAAAGCCATGGCAGCCAGGTGAAGTCCCCAGTGACTAGAGAAAAGGGTCTATCACACTAATTTTTAAAAAGGAGGACCCTGGGAACTACTGACCAGTCAGCCTCACCTCAGTGCCCAGTAAGATAAAGAACGGATCCTCCTGGATATGGAACACAGGGAGGTGATTAGAAACAGTCAACATGCCTTCACCAAGGGCTAGTCATGCCAGAGTAATTCAACGGCCTTCTACAATGGAGTGACTGCATCAGCGGACAAGGGAAGAGCTATGGATGTATGGACTTAGATATGGTTCCCCACAACATTCGTACCTCTAAATTGGAGAGATAGATACAGGTTTGACAGGTGGACTGTTAGATGGATAACGAATTGGCTGGATAGCCACATCCGAAGACTTATAGTTAACATCTTAATGTCCAAGTGAAAACCAGTAGTGAGTGGTGTCCCTCAAGGGTCTGTACTGGGGCCAGTATTGTTTAATATTTTCATCAACAACATAGTGGGATTGAGTGCACCCTCAGCAAGATTGCAAATGACACTAAACTGAGTGGTGCAGTTGACATGCCTGAGTGATGGGATGCCATCCAAGGTACCTTGACAGACTTGAGGAGTGGGCCTATGTGAACCTCATGAAGTTCAACAAGGCCAAGTGCAAGGTCCTGCACCTGGGTCAGGGCAATCCCCAATATTAATCCAGGCTGGGAGATGAATGGATTGAGAGCAGCCCTGCCGAGAAGAACCTGGGGATACTGGTGGATGAAAAATTGGATATGAGCCGGCAACATGTGCTTGCAGCCCAGAAAGGCAATCATCCAGGGCTGCATAAAAAGAAGCGTGGCCAGCAGGGTGAAGGAGGTGATTCTACGCCTCTATTCTATTCTCATGAGACCCTGCCTGGAGTACTGAGCCCAGCTCTGGGTTCCCCAGTACAAGAAAGACATGAACCTGTTGTAGTGGGTCTAGAGGAGGGCCACAAGAAATGCTCAGAGGGCTGGAACACCTCTCCTACAAAGAAAGGCTGAGAGAGTTGGGGTTGTTCAGTCTGGAGAAGAGAAGGCTCCCGAGAGACCTTATTGCTGCCTTTCAATACATAAAGGGAGCTTATAAGAAAGACAGAGAAAGGCCTTTCACCAAAGCCTGTAATGACAGGGCAAGGGGCAACTGTTTTAAACTTAGAGTCCATTTAGATTGGATATAAGGATGAAATTTTTTATGATGAGGGAGGTGAGACACTGGAACAGGTTGCCCAGAGAAGTTGTGGATGCGCCATCATTGAAAGTGTTCAAGGTCAAGTTGGGCAGGTCTTTGAGCAATCTGATCTAGTGAACTATGTCCCTGCCCATGGCAGGGGGGTTGGACTAGGTGATCTTTGAAGGTCCCTTCCAAACCATTCTGGAATACTATGACTCCATGATTCTATGATTTGATTATTTTAAGACTTAGTTAACTTATTTTCCTTATTCCTCATTAACCCAGAATTTATTTGTCCCTTAGAGAGCAAAAGAGTCATTAGGAATCTTGTCAGAAAGCAGAGGTCTCAAACTATCCCCTTTTTCCAGAATGAAGGAGGCAGGATCCCACCAACAGGAAATGTTTCAGGATAACGTGCAAATTGCTCTTTCTTGAGAAGAGAGCAACCAGTTCAGACATCCACTTTCACTCTGACATCTAACCAAAGGAACCCATCCATTGCTTGTGATCTCTAAAGAAGGATATCTAACCATTTTTTTCAGACAGATTTACTCCATCGTCTCTAAACAGATCCTTAGAAATGCATGTAGTCCTTAAAACAAGAACACATCTTTCCCTTTCTTGTAACGGATTTACTCATTTTCTGGTTCACTTCCTTTATATCCATTGATATTTGCTTGCCAAACCAGATTAAGAAACCAGCAGATTAAGAAAACAGCAACCAGATTAAGAAAACAGCAGAAGAAAGTGCTGAGATCTGGCAGATAGCCTTTAGGTTAATGATTAGATATTTCTTTGCAGAGGTCATTGTCCCTCAAGTGAACAATGATCACCTGTGGAGAATGATAGCAAGCCATTGAGTGAATTTGGAATATGTTGGGGATGTGACTACACATGACTACACTTCCACTAAAACCAGTTTTTTCCTGGCTCACATGCAGAAAGCTGAGCAAGGTATGTGAGCCTACTTGAGATGCCCTCATGCATGATGTGCTTATTTCTGTTGCCAGTGAACCCAGGTTTCCAGAAATGGAATCCTTTCTCTTGATGCAGCAACAGAACAGATAACAACATACAAGACTAAATTTTTACCTTGTTCTATGATGCTTCTGAAATAATTGAACATAGGATTGCTAGAGCCAACTAAGTTGTTTTCATCCATTTTAATTTCTAACATTGTGGGAGATGTAGCCATTCATATTATGTATCTAGAGTCCTCTAAATGTAAACAAAAAGGTTTAACTCCATTCTGCAATCCATTTTAGCTCTAAGGTAAACTTAAACCTGATTCTAAATTGCCTGTTTCCATGGGGAAATGCTGGACTAAATATTAACAAAAATGCACTTAGTGCTTTTAATGCCTGTCATGATCAAAGACGCAGGATAGTTTTTCAACCACAATCAAACTGAGGTTTTGGGTTTGTTTTTTTTTAATGACATGAAGTCAAGATACCTGTCCCTTGTGAGATACCTATCTTTATCTTGTAGATTTCAATATTTTTCCCTCTGTTTTTTCTAGTCCTCTTGGAAATAGTAATATTTCTTTTTTGTAACATTTGCTATCAACCTACCTTCTTATAGTTTATAAATCAAGAAATTATATCCAATTCATTCATTAGCTGACAAAAGATCTGCTGGATTGTATGAGAATTTTCACATGGTAATGAAGACCTGGAACATCTATCCAAACATAACTACCATTTGAAGTACCACGTTACTTCAATTACTTGAATTTCCTTTGGCATTTGGTGCAAATTCCTAGAAGTGAATGAACAATGCAAATGTGGGAATGTTTCAGCAGTGCTTTTATATGCAAATGTGCTGTGCTTGTACTAAATTCCTCAGTCTCTGTGTCAAAATGGTATTTGCTTGCATTCAAACAAAAACGCTTCTTCAGTCAACCTAATGCAGCAGAGATTTAAAGACTTCCATCATAGCAGCTACTTATTATGGATGTAAAGTTCAAGCAGGAGCCACAGTTGTGCAAGTGTAGGTAGACTGCTGATGACAGGCTATAATTGCCTGAGCCATCAGAACAACTAACAGCAATTCTTGTAGCTTTGTTTTTTTTCAAAGGTTAGTCAGAACTATTTGTAACAGTCTTATTAAATCTCTTCCATGTCATGAACTGTTTTAGGAGGAACCTAGATGCTTCCTCCACAGCCAGCCAAGTCAGTCCTCTTTTGCTGATTGTATAGTGTTTCCTGAGGTATTGGAAAGTGCGCTGAGGGATGGGTCTGCCATGGTTCTGGACTGCTCTGGATGTAGAAAGTATGGTGATACTTGCTCAGACCCCTCAGGAAAACAACAGAGGAGACAGAGCAAGACCAATAGCCCTGAGTACAAAGTTAGTGAAACACATTGCAAGTTGATCAGTGGAAGAATTATACGTGCTTAAGGAGATCTTTTGGATCTTATGGAAGCAAGTGAGGGTGAGAAAAAAATACCTGTGGATGAAAACTGCTGTTACACTATTTTTTTTGCATTTGGGAGCCGAAAGTTAAGTAGAGGTTCAGTGAAATGCCTAAGTAGCATCAGTGTCTGCCTTCTGATCAAAGTATGGTATGGCTAAAGCTTCTCTGTGTTCAAATGATGCTGTAGTAATAATCTCCAGGTAGGAGGTCTCTTGGGAAGTAGTCTTACCACTGAATATGGTAACAGCACCCCAGCATGTACGTTTGATAGAAAGTTGTGACGTGATCCATTAATTAAAGGGGAAAAGAAGAAAAAAAAAAAAAAGATACACTGTCCTTTTGAGAAGATTCCCATCTTTGTATCCTTAAGTGTAAAGATGGGCCTTCAGCCCCGATTCTGGCGTATAAATCTTGGAGAACTGAAAGGTTCAAGATGACTGCCTTTCTTTCCTCCTTTCCTTGTATTTCCTATAGGTTAAAATTTAAAGGATTTTCTGCTTAGCACGTAGATGTTTCAGGTCACTATTTCACTATAGATTTTTTAGGACACCTAACTCTCTCCCACACTATATATGGAGCCCAGGAGGCTAACCCTAATCCTGAGTTTTTAATTCCACTAAGTGAAGTGCTGCACTTAACTGCTAGGTCTTGTTCTCAACCTGTAAAATATTGCATTTGTACAAGTTATTTTCAGCCACCCTTCCCTTACTTGAACTTTCCTTCATACCACAGATATAATCACAGTTTTAGGAAAGAAAATATTAGTTATATTAAACCACAATTTCTAATAGTGGACCTCTTGTTTGGGATGGCAGAGTGACAAAACACTAACACAGTCAGTCTCTTTGTGAACTTTATACTGTAGATCATAAAATGAAGTAGCTACATTTCCATTAAACTCTATTAACAGCAGGGGTGGGGTTGCATAATTCAGACAACCTACCATTAAAATCTTCATTTTAACTATAGGGGAGAGGGCAGTGGGAAATACAGTGTAGAAGGTTATTCTGTTCATAACTGTGGATTAGTGTGGCTGTTAGTATGGCCTTTGTGTAAGAAATAAAAGACAAGTGTTGCAAGAGAGGTGCAACATAGTATACAATGTGCAGTCTTCATTGAATAAGAAAGTAAATACTCATTTTCTGAAGCAGCATTCCTATTGATAAAACTGCTAATTGATTTCTCAAAGAAAAACCAAGCCAAAGAAGTGAAAACCAGATGAAACGCTATAAGAACTGAGAAATGCTTTAATATTTTGGCAAATACTCTGAAAAGATACTTGAAGACTTCTAAGCGGTCCTTAATGGATGTCCACTTATTTTTTCACTAGAGTTCTGGAAGAGGAAATCTCCTGAAGAACTTATGTGTGGGTTTTCTGTTTTATTACAATGGATATTCCTTAAGGTGAAATAAATAGTTCTGTTCGCACATTGCAAAGATTTGAAGTAAGCCTAGTCTAACTCCTTGAAAACACACAAGCATTGCACTTGCCATATTAGGAATCCAGACTTATTTCTGCCCACAAGCTTTCCTTGGTAAAGGCTCTTAAAACAGAGAAAGAGTTTGTGAAAATATAGCTGTTTTCAACACTATGAATGAAAGTAAAAAGCCATGATTTTGCAGATAACCATCCAGTCACTTCCATGTCTTTGTCTTCCTAGACTGTACTAATGCTGTCACTCCTAGCTTCTATTTAATTTTGCAAAAACTTTTTTTGATGCTTGCTTTTATGAAATTAAAAGTTGTTAGAAATGTATTTCATTTCAATGGCATTGCTGTTCCTTGGAAGTTCCTTGGAACAATGTAAGCATTACCCTGTTAAAGAGAAGTAGAATGTCTCATATTTGTTCATGTCCCATAGCCAGGTCCTCTGATGAAAGTAATTTGAAAACTCTTTTAAGTACATAACATTAGTAGACTAATGAATGTGCAGGATAAACAGCCAGGTTTTCCTAAAGCTTGGAAGGAGCTGAACAGTGGCTGAGGGCAGCTTAGACTTCTGTTACCGAGTTACCCACAAGGTCAGCTACACTCAGCTGAAACAAACTGTCTTGAAAGAACACATGACTGAGACAAGGGAATTCACTATTACAGGCTTTGGATTGAACTTGTAAAGTTAACAACGTATCTAAAATACATATGCCCACACTCACTCAGTTTTTGCTATGTCAACACAGGTATAACCCATGCTGGAGAATTTAATTCCAGAATCCTATTACAAAATTCTGTGTGAATCTGTGTGGTTATACTGCTGTGCTATAATGAATTTAAATTATAATTTTTACTTTCTCTGGAAATCAGCTGGACAGATTTCTTCAAGCATCGCTCTGATATCGTGGGATGAAGACAGTCAACAAAAAGAAAATCTGTCAGGTTCCAAATGCATTTTTAAACCATATTCTTTCCATATTTTTTTGGTATTTGTAACTGAAGTACCGAGCAGAGAATCCTGATGATATATATGTCCTACAGACGCATCTGCGAGTACAGCCTATTCCACACAAAGTAGTATAAAGATAACAAAATTATTAGCAGGAACAGTAATTCCTCAGTAAAATCTTAATGTCTTAGTTGTGAAACCTTTATTCATGTAGAATCACAGAGTGAAAGAGAGCCCAGAAAGCCACCTGTTCCATTATACTGCCTCAGAGTGGGGTGCCTAAAATGAATACTTTTCCATTTAAATATTTCTGACTCTTATAATCAGTGTAGTTTCATAAGTAAATAGTGTTCAAACATCATGCTTTAATGCTCTGAATTTGATAAAAATTTACAACTGATAAAGGGAACTGTAGTGATTTAGGATAATCCTCACCAGATATAAACTGGCATAACTGCACTGATCTTAATAGATGTACATCACAATATACCAGAGGATGATCTGACCTGCAATAGACAAAGAAAGAAAAACAAATACAAAATTTGAATACTCACAAGCAGCAGCTGGTAGAGGCCCAGACAAATAAAAATATAATTTTCAGTTCATTATATTGGCTTCTCTTCACTGAAGGGAAAAAATGAAACAACTATTCCTTGAATAAATGTGCATACCCCAAATGGTGCAGAACAGCAGTGTCTGGATCACCTGCTGGGGAGCCTTGTGGTGCATCCCAAGGTTCCCCTGTGATCACCTAGACTGGAGACTTGTCTCCAGTGCCACAGTTCCCAGTGGCATATCTTCTTACATCAAAACAAGGATAATGTATGGGAAGTTGTGCACAAAGCTACGCTTCTAGATCAAAAATTGGGGAACAATTCAAGGTTGCTTAATGTGCAGATTGCTGTAGAAACATACAGCAATAAAAAGTTACGATTATTTTAAAAGTTTAATTATGTGATGAAATCCCTAGTAAAATGTCATAAAAAGTGATAAAGTCTCAAAATCACATGATTTTTCAAGAGAAAAAAAGAGAGTTCTGCCATAATCTTTGTTAGTAGAGAAAAATGAACCTTTTGGAGATATTTTGTAACTTCTTCCCATTTTCCAAGGTGTTTTCTTTTTAAATATAATTTTCCTGTCTGTTCTTTCTGTTACCCTCAGCCTCAGACTGAGGTCCCACTCTGAGACAATGTAGGAGACATATAGGAGAATTTCAGGCAGCTTCATCTGCTAGTTAAAACTTTATTTACTGATTTATTTATTTATTTTAATTCATAAGAGGAAAGACTGAATGAAACAGATGTCATCCTTGTCATACTGACAGGCTGCCACACTAATACAATTTCTAATATGCAAGTGTAGGAAGTCGGAGGCTTTACTGCCTGAAAAGAGGGAAAATTTAAACAATTGCCTAGTTGCAGTAGCTGACAGGGACAGAAATGGACAGTAACTTTTCTTGGGGGAAAGAAATGAGCTACAGCAAACCTGCATCTTCCTTCTCCCTTGACTGAGGCTTGTTCCAAAGACTCTGAAGTTTGGCTCTGTTAGCTAAAGTATAAAAGCGACATAAAGACCACTGCACAAAGAAAGACCACCATTTCCAATTCTGTTTGCATGGCTAGAAATTATTATCTGCTCTCTACTGTTCAATATACATATATATTATATATATATTTGGGAGACTGAATTTGCTAGGAAGAAAAGAGTCCAAAAAAAAGACCAGATCATTGACGTGAACATGGCTGAATGTTTCTTTGGCTGGTTAGATTCACTGCAGCATGTAAGAAAAGGAATGTGCCTTGATTAAGGCAATATATTCAATGTGCAAGACCAAAATTCAAACTAGTTACGAATATGAACTAGGTTTTCTAGTCCTCATGTGACTTAAAAACTGTGAATGTTTCTGGTTTTGGGGCTCTGCCAGTTTCACACAAACGGCACTATTAGCCAAGCAGTAACTCCTACTCTGCAGGGCCCTACTGGATGAATATCTGTACAAAAACTTTTGCAGTTTTTTAGCGATTTTCAACTCACAGCAGTTGTGCTTGAGAGTGTATATCTATTGGGGTTCTTGCACATTTATTTTTGAAAGGCGCATATTTATCTTCTGTAACCTACATCTAGCAACTATCAGAATATCAAAAGAGCCATTATCATATTCCTTCAAAATAAGTGATTTTGGAAAAAAGCCCTTTTGGTAAATTACTATGACTAATACAAATTTATTAATCATTCCATTAACATTTTTGGTGGACAGTATACAAACAGGCAATATTAAAACATGTTTTATTTATTTATTTATTTGTTTATTTATTTATTTTACATCTCAGGGGTTAGAATCAAACTACTGTATTCTATATTGGTGTAGAACTGCAGTGTCAGAGCCTGAACATTATATATACTACTACACTACTACATATATACTTTCCTATTTTTTCACTCATAGGAGATAGCAAATGAGGCACTAAGACAGCCCTTTGCACATTTTTGACCTCGGCTAGGACATACTGAAAATCACATACCATGTTTCTAAAAGCAGATTGTCTGAATTTGTTCATCAATGAGCCAGAGGACAAGGATCCTGTGTTTCTCTCTGATGCCTGATACAGTGGGTTCCTGCTCCTGATCCAAGTGTAAGGGTGACAGTTACAACATGTAGCCTGCCTTTCAGCAAAGGACATACAGGTGAAATTGAATCATCCTAATTGTGGAACCACTAGTAGTAATTTTTCCTTAATGACAAATCTTTTTTTGAAATACAGTTCTACGAGAAATACAGTATTCAGGAATACTCACTCACATAGACAAAACACAGAATGGTATTGTGCCTTCATAACCTGATGCAGAACAGTGGGGCATGTTCAAAGATCTATAAAATAACTTAATGTCACAGGTGTCTATCCACTGTACTCGAAATACATCACACCTCTGTGAACTTCACAAACTGAATCATAACTAGTGTTTTGTAGTGGCCTAATCTGTATCTACAGGCTAAGAAAAAGAAAATGCAACCTTAGAAAATATTTTCCTTCATAACTGAGTCTTCATCACATTTCATGCTAAAATGCATCATTAGTTTTAGAGAATATTTAGAAATATTTGGAAAAATCAGAGATTTTAGTATCCCCAAAAATGACCAATGTTTATACTGGTACCAGCATAGTGTTTGTACGAATCTTGGTTCTTCTTCCACAGTTAAAACTGAGGGAAGTGGGAAAACCTGGCTTACAAAGTGTGCCAGGTTTTCCAGGGAAAGCTGATAGGAAAGCTATATTCTGTAGCTGCTTCTCTGAGTGCTCGTAGCTTGTTTCAGGGTGTGGTTGGGCATACTGCCTCAAATCAACAGAATTTTGCTACAGCTGTTTTTACCGGTGGTGTATTTATAGCCTAGATATTATAATAGCACACAATTACCAGCTCAGGAGAATATAGCACATCAGGAACAACACTACTGTTGTTGGTCTGTCTTGCAGATGCGCATGCCATGTGTTTCCTGTTGATGTAAGACAGAAGAGAACATGAGGACGCATTTAAAATTGTCACTGGCATAGTAATGAGATTCTTGATGCTTTGGAAATTTGTAGTGCAACTTAACAAACATTCTGTTAACGCTGACTTAAAGGGCAGTGTATTCTCAACTTTAATGGTATAATCACAAGGTTATTTGTCTTGGAATATATAAATACCCAGCAGATTTAATCATTTAGGATTTTGGTTCATTTAACAGAGTAGGCAATAGTTCAGTAATTATATTACATAATCTACTACATGGGGCTTCTAGTTATATAAAATTTTAATTGTTTTTATTTCATATTTGTTTAAGAGATTTTTGTAGTGGGAACATAACTTTAATAATCTAGAAAAATGTCTTGTGTAACAAACATTTCTTAAGTAATTATGTCTCTGCTATATTGCTGGCATGCTTATGCACGAAAAGCAACTACACATCATAAAAATCTCTGATACCCTCTAAATCTCTGTGATTGAGGCCTAAACTCAACCTTGTCATTGAAACTACCCTGTATAGACTGACACTGAAGAGCAAATTAATTGCTCACTTCATCAGTCAAATAGACTTTCTTTTGAAGGGGCATAGCCCATGATGGCAACCAAGCCAGAGCTTGTGGCCAAAATGAGACAGCATACCAAGAACATTGCAAATATCTCTCCATTGAGCAGTCAGGCATCTTTCTTCCTTTTGGAAATTGTTGGTGAGACTCATACATTGCTTCCAGGGATTGGGCTTAAGCACATGCTGTTATGAACAAAGCACAGATCGTTCAAAAGGAAAGAAAGAAGGGGAAGTAAAGGACACAAAGCATGAAGAATAGTAACACAGAAGAGAAGAGAAGTTTTGATAAAAGGAATGGGAAATAGGTAGGAGTGCTTACAGGACAGGGATGAAATGGGGAATACAGTGTCGCTGGCAGGCATGTCATGAGCTTATTCTCAAGGTTGTGGAGCTCATGCTGTTTTGTTTTTCTCCGCTCCCTGCACATAAATGAGTAAAGCTGTAGTGCAGTGTCTCTGGTGTGACTAGACTGCATGCAGAGCTGCGCAACCCCAAGAGGAGGCTAAGGAAATGGTTGTATCACTGATGCCAGATGTTTGCCCATACCTGGGGAGACGTGACAGGGATGGTAAGCCGGCCCAGTCACTGGGGACAGGGACAAGACCCCTCTCTGACCTCTGCAGGGCACTGCAACACCTGAATCATACCCTGGGGATTCTGACTTGCAGCACCACTTCCTGGATCGGAGAGCAATGCTCTAGGGAGACCACATTCATATTTTTATCTCTTTCTTTCCCTCTTCCCCCTCATCTCAACCTATTACAAAATAAGTGACCTAGGAGAACAAAGCATCATAAGTACCATTCTTTTAAGTGCAAGGGATTTGTGCCAGCTGCTTTGTCCATGTTTTAGATCCTGGATGGGATGATATTAGGATATTGAGGATATTGAAGGATAAAGGTTATTTCCTGTGATGGAAATGATAGAACATCAGGCGGATGAAATTTTCTATGGAAAGACTTCTGATGCTCTACGTCTCACTGTATAGATCTGTGTGTGTGTGTGTATGTGTGTGTGTGTATGAATAAATTGTACCTAAAGGAAAAACTTTAAAAAAATTATTTGGCTGTGTCAGTCATTCCAGGGTTGAAGGCTTCTCCTAACAACCTGTAATTGTGTATGCAGACAGGTATAGCAAGCAAAATAGACATTCAGAGAATAAATTATATTCCTGTGTGTAGATGGAGCATTAATTCTGAAACTAGTGAACTGGCCAACAAAGTATGGCAATAGTGGATTTCACTGTCTCAAAATGGAGCTACTTTGTTAAATCATTTCATACAAGTCTACCTGCAGGCTTCATAAATTGGCATCAAAAACCTCCCTTTCAGTCAAACAGCATATGTAGCTGTCCTCACTAGTAATGTACTTTCGTCCAGCCAACATGCGATCATGTAGTGCTCAGCATTTTTTTTTATGTGACCCATCTTAGCTGTTTGGGGCAGAGGAAGCTTTTGCCATTGGAACAGAGCAGAGGAAGAGGACTTACTTTGAATGTGGGCAGACCCATGCTAAAAAGATTATTTGACAGCTTTACTCTTCTGTAGCACATGGAACCTGGAGGCATCTTTAAGTCTTTTTTTTTGTTTCAGTTGCAGTTCATGATATGTTAGAGCACTAACTGCTTGGCACTCAAAGAATATCAGAAATCTATTACTTTAAACAGAGGAGGCAAAATGAAATCTCATACAGAAAGAGACTGAAAATTAAGGAAATGAGGGGTCAAATGGCTTTCCTAAAGTCATGCAGCTTCTAGTACTACGGGTAGCATCCACACTTCCTCTATCTTTTAACTCTCACAATAGTATCTTAGTCCCAGGGCCAATCCTGCCTGCTGTTGCTGTCATGACTTACTGCTTGTTTGTAGAGTTTCATGGCAGGCAATTCTAGCATCTTCATTTTCTAGCCTTCAGTCTTGTCTCCTGTCCTAACTGATTCAGTCATCCCTTGAAATTACAGCTGTGGATGAAGCTGATAAATTAGCCTCACAGTTATCCCCTCCATTTTAATAATAACAACAGGAAAATCTTGCTTTGTTTGCAAAATTGAAGTAAGTGGAAAATTTCACAGCTAGGAATAAATTAGGCCAACAACTACCATTGTGAAAACTACTTAAGGACAATAGAGCTGGACATTATGATAGTTACAGATGCAATGTGTATGATATTTCATAAAATTAAACTGCTGCAAAGTCAGAGATAAGACTGATTTTTTCTTTTTATGACCTAAAATATTCTTAATTGGTCACTTACAGGACAGTATTTTGCTCAGGCTTCAGCTACTTTCTCTACTTTCTCTCTCTTGCCCTGAGATGCTGTAACCACCATGTCTATTCCCATATCCATAACTAAAATGAATTAATTTTCTGAGACAGTAAGTGGAATTAATACAGAGGCCTGTAGAAAGCCCATGCCACCACAGCTGAATAAAAATATTTTAGCAGGAGTCCAGGTTTACAAAAGAAAAGTCTCTCCAGGGGTTCTTGCTTTATTCACAGCTTAAGTGACCTAAAAATAACATATTACTGCATAGAATTACAGCTATATTGTTCCCCATGCAGTTTTACCAACATTTCAAACTAAATTAAAGAAACCATTCTAAGTTTAGTTTTCTGAATGTTTTCCAGCTCATCTTTCCATCTTCTCTGACTTCTGCTTTATAATCTACCCTCATTTTTTCTGTTTAATTAAAGAAATACTGCTTTATTCCCCACATGTCTGTCTTGATAATGAATATCAGCATTTGCCCATACTTCCAAATCAGAAAGACACTCTTCCACGCACACCCTCTCCTGTAGTTCTGTTTCCAGAAATCCACAGGATTTGTCTAGGATCCAGATCTTATCTTATTCAGTGTTTTCCTCATCTCTCTGGATCCTTATCTCTGAGCAATAACTGAAGAGAGTAGCTTGAACCATATCAAGAGCATTTCAAAAGATCACTAGGATTTATTACAGCACAGACTAGTTTTTTTCTGGCCAGATATATTTTCTTCTATTTTGATTCTTAGGATTTTTTCACTCACTGAAAAGAACACAGCAAGATGATACTGTGCACCCCTTTGTTAAAGGTCAAAATTATCTTCTAGTAAATTAATCTCATGTAGATTTTTGTGCTAGTCAATTCTTTCTGGTTTATTTACTGCTACAATGCTGATGGTAAGTTGAAAGAGGTATGTGTATGTGAATCAATATTCACAAGATTGTTTTTGACAATGTAGTCTCTTGTTTCCAGTTTGCATTGTATAATGCTCATCAGTCAGTGTCGGAAACTGTATGTGTGGCGGCAGCATCTTCTGGAACATCAGTTGCCATATTTAGTTGCTGTACAGTGTATGAAAGCTAGCCATCCTCTGCTTAGGAAATGGCGAGGCTGTGTCATTAGGTTGCAATAACATCCTCACTCATACTAAGGTGTTGGCTATAAAGGGTTCTTATCAATATGTGTAACTAATGAAAAACATATTTTTTTCAGAAGTCCAGAGTTACAAAAAGTGAGTAAGAGCTTCTAAAGTTTCTGCAGCGCTCACAGCTTTTCTCTCAATGCTGTTTGTGCATGTATGTTTACTTCCTCTAAAAAGAGATTTTCCTTCAAATTACTTCCATTCCTATCTCCAGTGTTGCAAAGTGCTTCTTTTTGGGTAGGGGGAGGAAACGTGATGGCATTCCCCCCAAAAAAACAGCTGCTTCTTGCACCAGGGTGAGGCATCAATCACCAGAAAAAAAGGCACACTTCAATAGCTAATAATGTTGATGTTTGAATAATCATCAGTAAGCATGTGCATTAGTTCCTTATGGAGAAAAATGAAATACATTTCTCCATTTCCTGCTAGTGTTCCACATTCATCCCTTACTTGGTTTTATGTGCAATCTGAATTGCTGTATTTTAGGAGGGGGGGAGAGAGAGAGAGAGAGAGAGAGAATGAAGATGAGACTGGAGATGGGAACAGTAATTTCTTATAAAATGCCTGTATAGCATATATTAACTGTATCAAAACTCAGCCTATTATAAGGCTGAAACATGAGCTGAGACCCTGTGTGGCCAAGATGCCATTAAGCTTGACATTTCTAGCACTGCCTGGAGTCAGGATTAATTTGTGACTTGACAGTCTGATTGCATTGGTGTGGATTAAAGGAGAAGAAGAGCAGTTAAAAAAAGGAAGAGGGGGATTGCAGGCAGTTACTGCACATCAAACTGATCAGCTTTTTCTTCAGGTGCTAAGTGTGCTGAAATTTGCTAGAACCAACTCATTGCACTGGTGTATGTGGAAATGAGGGAGATATTACAAAACTTTTCAGAGGCAGACTCTCAGTCTTGTGAAATTCTTTCTACCGAGCCCTCTCTAATTTACAATACTTGGTTACTCTGTTTAATGACTCCAGTGGACAGCACTGTAGTTTTTCCTCTTTGAAATAAGAATGCATAAGCACCTTAATCATGCCCCTGTTGTTTATTTAACTTACTGCACTTACAGTGTTTCCATTGCTGGTTGTTTTCTGTGGCAGAAATGTACCCTAACCTCTGTCTCAGCAGTTTATAAGAGTTTCTGCATGCTATTAAAGAAATTGAGCTCATCTGTTCTAGCCTCTTTCCGCATAATAACAGTTAGTTTCTATTAGTCTGCTTTTTTTCCTGATCAGATTAGTAGCTTATTCCACAGGTTGTCTTTAAACAGTTTTGCTTCATTTAAAAATGTATTAAAAACAACTGCTATCAAAAGAAACCACATCACCTTATCCTTTCACAAACTTCTCCCTGCAAGCTGAATCATGTTCCTTCATAATTCACTTCCAGGACACTCCATGCAGGTTCAGGATTCACTCAGCCTGAGTATTATGGTGGAGGTGGGTCTTCATTTGTGGCCAGATACAAAGAACTTGTTTTTCCTTCTTCTGTTCTCAAACATTTAAACATGCATCCTAAACACATGCATTTTGGACTACTTTACAAGGACAGAGATTTGATTTGAAGAAGGCTGGTGACTAGATTATCTGAATCCTTGAAAGCTGGTTTTCTTACACTACTCTCACTGTTCCTGTATTTTATGTAGGATGTTATGATCAGGCACAGAACTTGGAGGAGACAAGACACTTTGTAGAAACTTTATGCAAACTTGAGAAACATAGGAATCTTATTTGTAGCTTATAGCAAGAGTTGTTTCAGTAACGTCACACAGTGGGTTATAAGACTGTATTAAATATTTCCCACTCTACTAAACTATAATGCAATTACATATTTCCTATATTTTGACACACAGTTTACAGGGGACCATGCTATCTGATACGGAAACAAATATTAGATCTCAGCTTTATAATATGCAGAAAACAAATCTGGCATATATTAGAAATAATATAACAAAATATAGCTAGAACAGCAGAAATTTATAACTTGCACATTAAATTAGTTGTTTGTAATATGAGAACATAACATATTACTAAAACCACTCCACACAATGCCAATTTCCAGACATAAAGCTGATGACCAGCAAGGAATTTAACAGGATGTCTTCGACAATGGCTCTCTGCTTTAGAAAAAATAAACATTATAACACAAATATTCCAGGTTTTCCTTCTCAGTGGCAGAGCAATCCCAGGAACTGGTAAGATACCAAGCTCCCAATAGGCACAAAATGGCTGATGAAGAAAAGAAAGCATGTCATTTTGAGAACATAAGCAAAAGACTTAAAAATCAGAAAAGCATGTTAAACACCAACTAGCATTAAACATGAGCAAGTTTTGAAGTTGAATCATAGCTGTGCCCAGTGAGAAGACTCAGAGATTCAGAGACTTTCCAGCAGACAGCTTTCTATTGAAAACTCATACATGCTCATTTTAGGCCAAAAGAAGCTTCTAAACAGAGAAGAGAAACATTTGATCCAGTTCACTCCATTTTAAAGGTAGTGAATGAAGAAGATGAGCCTCTTTCACCAGCATGTGAGTCAGTGAAAATGTGATGTCTAAAGCAGCTTGATCCTCTTGTTCTCCCAGTGTGTGTCCTCCTGTGCATGCCATTTATATATTAACTTTTTTAGATCTTGGTGTTTGTGTCATTTAAGGTCAGAGAAAATTGCTGTTATTTAGCTAATGAAAGCATTAAAAAATGTACTCTGATTTTTATGATTACCTCTTAAGATTTATCAATTCTTATCTAGGAATAAATGGTAAGTTCTGATATTTCTTTCCTTCATTCTTTCAAAGCTCTGGTTATAATCACTGTGATTTTCTTTGCAGGACAATCAAGATGTCTGCAGATCAAGCACAGCAACAGAAATTTCTTTTAAAAACACATACATCAGTCTGAATCTCTTCCCTCTACCCCTTGTATAATCAAAAGGGCATGAAGAACAAGCAGGACTAGATTTATCCAAGGTATTAATGATGCTATTGTTTTGTCTGCCTTGCCTCCTGGTGCAATACGTATACCTGATTATGTGTCAGCAGAGTAGCTGTGCAGCCTCCCTCATCTGTGTGAGACAGCCCTGTATGACAAGTACATAATGTGTTGTCATAGCTTTTTTAATTTTAACTTTGAATCTGATATTTCTTTTCAAAAAATTCCTTGATTTATACATACAACTAAAGCAATAGTTTTTTAAGAAAGATTTTGGGGTATTGCCTGTTGCAACTCTCAGATACTCTCAAAATATTTCAAAATGGATGTCTGAGGCTTACACAGCAGTAAAATCAATGTGTAGGAGAACAGCAATCAATTCCTTTTGTGGAACAAGTTATTTTGCATGCATCCATTTGTACATGAGGCTGCCTGCTTTTTATGTTGGGCTTGAGTGAGAACAGAGCACAGCACATGTACCTCTATATTAATGACATGACCTTTGCTACCTTTTGAAATGTTATCCTGGAAAGAGTTAATCAAAGGATTAAAGAAACTATTGGACCACTTCAAATTGATACTGGACAGTTTATAAGCAGGAGATACTGTAACAGTGGCAGCATTGTTAAACACTTTGCATCTCTCTTTACAGAGAAACACAGAGGAGATCAGTTCAAGCCAGAGATCAGTTTACAAGTAATGACAGAGAACAAACTAGATCATGTACAGATTAGAGAATTGCTTCTTAAAAGCTTGGATCCACGTAATGCAGACAAAGCATGCTGCCCTGATGGCATGAATCTGTAAGTCTTAGAGGTTACAAGCGAGGAAATAAGCAAAGCAGTAACTGACTTTTCTCTTGCTTTGAGATTTGTTTTAAGGGATTGGAAAGTAGAGAAACAGATCTCATTATTTTAATTGTTTGAAAAGAAAGAAAAACATAACAATAAGAATTAACTTAAGAGTGATTTGTTTCATTTGAGGGAAGTTCTGGGTACTGTCTTACAGAATCCAAAGAAAGGAGAGGAGGTAAGAAGGGGAAACAACTATCAGAAATCATGGAGAGAAGTTTAACTTGAAAACCTCCTACATTACTTTGAATGTGATAAAATACCTGCCAAGTATTTGAACATCAATGAGCATGATAGACTGCAGACAAATAAAAGCAAATCTGACTATTCAGATTTCCTACTAACTCTGTATAAGTAGATGTCCACCCTCTGTATGGCATCAGTGTGGCTTCATTAGCTGACGTGCCAGCTGCTGGTCCTTTTTTGAGAGGTCATTCTGGTACCCATCATGTGAGACCAAGTGTTTATGACATTATGCTGGCAGTGATGGGGAGGAAGCCTCTGGCAGGCAGGATAATCAGTTTTAACATTTTCAAAATTGATTGCAATGCAAAATAAAGAATCTTAGTGCTGACCTCCCTTGCATTAGAAAGGAGAAGATACTTGGATCTATGGGTGAAGAGGGCTGGTGCAGACATAGGCCTCATCTCCCTGCAATCACAACAGATTTGCAGCTGGTCTGACAGTCCTACTGGAGTTGTGGTACAAAGCCGAGAGCTAACCAGCCTGTCTATTTTAAAGGCATTCAGAGATACAGGTGAATGAGTCATGAGGGAAAACACACTTCTCAATAAATGACCAGATTTTGCATGTGTGCATTCATACCCACTGTTATTATGTTCTGATTTTAGTTTTATTGTCACAATTGCATTCTCAATGTTTTGTTGTGATGCCTTGATGCTTTTCTGAAATTGAGGGGGAAATGACTCAGGAGTGCTATGAAAATATCAGTTAGTCTGTTTCTATCTAGTACTTGATTAACTTCTAGGTTGTTCTGTTCAGTTTCAGAACAGCAAGGGAAAAAGCAATGCTCCAATTAATAATTTTTGAAAACCTGCAATTTACACAGAACAGGTAGTTTTTTCTGAAGCTGTGACAATACCAGAAGAAATTATAAGAGAGCTGTTAAGATGTTCTGCATAAACCAGAAGCAAATAGATTTTATTTAAGATGACATAAATATACAAGAATATGAAGAACTTAGTAATAGATATGAACATATCATAGTTAACGGAGTGGAGCATTTCACCCGCCTCCAGAATTTCTTTGTTTTAGACAATCCACGGAAATATCTAAAGGCTATATCTCTGGGTTGATGAAAGATGACATATTTAACTGGATCTTTAGGTCATCCACTTACTCTAGTCACAAAGGCTAATGCCAAAAATCACTCATGAAAGATGCTGAAGGAGGAACCTATTCTATATTTCCATCACAGTCCTAGATTTGTTCTGCATGGAGGCACCTAGCATAGACACATATGGATAGACACACTGGGCCAAAACTAGCAAAACTACTTTTTTTGGTTAGCTTTCAGCCTTACTTGCTTCTCTCACACCCTTTCTCTCTCCTCATCCTTCCACAGTCACGTCTACTCCCTCTCCCATGTGCAGTGTAGGTCATGAGCAGAATGAGTTCACACTGCCCACACATCCACACGGTTCTTGCTAGTGTATGCCAGAATGGCTGTCTTGAATGGTATCATCTGGTAGCTCATGAGATACATGCTGGACGTCTGTCATAGATCTGCAACTCTGTCCTACCACTTTGCCTGCAACAGCAGAACGGTCAGGTTAACGAAACTGTTGCGTAATTGTATATTAATTACATGATTCAGGATGCTGAATAAGCCTCCTAAGAAGGAGATGCATTTAATTAGAAATATATTCTGCTATGTTCTGTTTCATTTCTTCTTTTCTTCCTGTCCTTGCATTGCTTTCTCTCCTCTTCCTTCTGTAATCTCATCATAAAGAGCTCACTGCAGGGTGATGGATTGAAATAGGCATGTATGTTCAGAGCCCTTTAAGCTTTCCTCTGCAACTGGAGTTCTTAAGACGCCATGCAAATGCCAAAAATTAACTCCTGTTGATCCAGCTTCCTTCACCAGATAATGTTTGTTGAATACGTGAAAAATTATTTGAATAATATACTGGTACTGAATGCAGTATCTTATTCTCTGATTTTGCAAAAAGTGCTGTCTACACAGCCATGTCTTATTAATGACAAGTTATGCCATGGTTTAAAGGGTAAAAATAAAGGGTAAAGCCCTTTATTCTGGTGGGAGGAGGCTAAATATTTATTGTGTGGTTTATGATGTCTCTTCGTTTTTGCAACTCCTCATCAAATATATAGGAGTTTGCTGTAGCCAAAAGCTACCTCAGTGGAGATATACCTCTTTTTTTTTTTTTTTTTTTTTTTTTGGCTTTCTTGTCTCTATGAGCAGGACGCTGACCTCTTACATTAAGGCACAACTTAGCTTTGGACAGCAACCTGAGTGTCAGCAGATCCTATAGACTAGAGAAATGATCTAGAGAAGCATAGACTAATAAAAATTCTGTTGGTAAATTTTCAACAATGTTTGAACTCTGTTATTTTAAACATGAAATCTAGCTCTTTTTTAAAGCTTATGCCTCAAGCAGAAAACACTAAAGAAAAAAGAACATACTTCCAAATTGTTCAACAGTTTTTAAAGCAGTAAAAATAACTAGATCAAATATAGTTACCACTAAGAATAATAAGATTTTTAATTAATTGCCTACCTTCTTACAGTTATTTTGTACATACTGGACAAAAATTAGAAAGGGTGATGTTGGTACCTACAGTCCATAATTAATACAGTAATATTCAGAAAAACAAAAAAATCAGATGTACTCATACAATATTCAGTCAGCTGCATTTTCCATCTGAGCAGATAATATGACAGGTGGATAAAGCAGTTTGTGCCCCAGTAGAATAAATGAAAAGCTAAAATTGCATTCACAAAGAAAAAGGCATGGGGGTAGGCACATGTGCGCACACACACAGACACACACACATACGTACCAGACATATTATATTATTATCTGAAGGAATGAGACAAAATTGCAAAGCTGTCTTGAAGAGCAGCATCTAACTGGGTTAAGATATTTGATCTGACTTTGCTGTCTTTATCATGACGTAACATGGATAAAGACCTGCTAAGCCACTGACTCCTGGCTTAATGAGATCTGTGTTCTAGAAGCAAGCCCAAAACACCATCTGGCTGGCTCTCAGCAATGTAGAAAATGTCAGCCATGGTAGCAGAGGAAACAGAGGACTGAATTCAAAGAGTTAAGACAGAGGAGAAAGGAGGAAAAGACATAAGTGTTGCAGATGAATGTATCAGCAGGACACTGACTGCAAATTTAAGTATTCTACCAAATACTTACAAAGAAACAATGAAAAATTAAATAGTAGTATTGCAGCAGAGACACTGTAGTCACGTTCCTCTTTGAATGAAATAAATATTTTAAACCAAATCATTGAGAACAACCCTCAGTAGCTGAACTGCTCTGGAAACAACTCTTTTTGTTTGCTGTTTCTGGCAGCCTCTGGCAGGTCAGTGCAGAAAATGCTGAGTTCTGCCTGCCCTGCACAGAACCTTGCTTTCCAGTACACATTGCACTGATAAAGGCTTCTATGTTGAAATGAAAGTCATTAGATGGAAGTTAAAACCCCATCGGTGGCTTATATCCACGGTTTTTCTTCTTCTCAGGAAAAGGGATTATAAAGTGGCAATATTTATGTAATACAAAATTGAACTTCAGTTATATAAACTAGACAAAGTAGAATTAAAAAATACTGCTATACACTGAGGTGTAGATAAAGGAGAAAGGGGGTATATGCAGGATGACTGTTTTTTCAGTGTTCAGGGTTTTGGCACAGGTGTTGTGCAAGGCTGTGCTAGGCTTCACCAGTGCCCAAACCAGCCACAGCAGTCCAGCACTCCCAGGAGATGGCAGAGCCCCAGGCTCACAAGCAATCACATCCCTACACCAGAAGGCCCTAGCAAATGCAAACAGCTCCAGGCTTGCTTGGACAATGGTGCAAGTGGATTTGTGCCTTTTTGTTGGGAGAAGCCACAGAAACGAGCCACACAGGAAGGCAAAATTAACGAGAATGTGTGAAATCTGATGATGTTTCCACTTCTGTAGAAATGAACCTTTCACAATTCCTGAAATGCTTTTATCTTGGTGACCAATGCAGCAATTTGTAATGTGGTGCACTTAGCCAATATATTTAAGGAAGGAAGTGTTGTTTAGTGGTAAAGGCACTGGACTAACTTTCCATTTCTAGCTTTACTAAAGACTTCCTCTGTGACCCTGAACAGGAATTTTACTCCTCCAGTAAGAGTTGTCCTACATCTTCCATACTTTTAATTTGCAATACCAGAAGCAAAGCTTCATGAAAGGCAATGTAAATGCAGTGGTCAGCAATTTATAGTAATCCAGAATATTAGGTGGGTGATTGTATACAAAAAAGGGGAGAAACAATCACTATTTTTCTTGTTTGAAAATTTTTTTGACAGTTTTGACAGGAACTCCTTTCCAAATTCATGAAATTGCTCCTTTCTCTTGCATGAACCTGCCTAGTTTAGTTCCTACAATGAGCGAGCTTAGTAGTAGGAAGTGAGGAAAAAGAGCTGTTTTTCTTTTCAGTTCGATGTGAAAAATATCAGAGAAAACTGCTGCTGTATGTAACCCATATACTGCAGTTGTTATCCAAGCTACTGCTTCACGTTATAGAACGCACTTGAACCCATTGAGCCATATGAAGCAAATTTTTAAAATGCCGAACCTGTACTACAGGATCGTCCCTGGAAGCAGAGGGGGTGACATTTGTGCTGCTGTGCTAGTGTTATCAGCCTAGGAAGAGGAATATATCTGGCATCACATTTAGACTGATAAATATGACAGCAACAGGAAAAAAATTCCTTAAGCATTGATAGCATGTATTTACTGTTCCAAACCCGTCATGGCTGTCACGTCACATAAAGGAAGCAGAAACAGAAGAGTTGCAGGGAATAGGCTATGTGAGAAGATTAGAAAAATGAAAGTCTGGCATCCAACTATGTCCTTCAGGAGTACAAATCATCTCCTTATCCATAAGATTCTTTCCCCCCACCTTTAAATACGTACTATATCACCTACAGCTACTGTAAAAGCCACCTGTATGCAAGGATAAATCACAGCAGTCCCAGGCTCTGCAGCACAAATCACAGTGGATTTCTTGAGGTAAATCTGCAAATAAAAGAGGACTGTGGTCACATTTCTCCTTCCTGGCAGTTACAAAAACAAATAGCATAAATATGAACATCTAATGTTTGAAACAGAAAATCACTCAGCTGATGGAGGGATCAGGAGCTAATGAAGCAGAAAACCTACTAAGTTGTAAACGAATAGAGCTTCAGTGGCATTAGTTTGATAATTTCGCCCAACAGAGGCTATTATAGAAATACCTAGTAGCAGATCTCTGCTTAGGGGCATATGCTAAGATTTCCATTATCCACCACATTTTTCAGGGGTCAGCAGTTTCAGGCAGAGATTTCCTTTTGATACTTTCAGTTCAGGAGAGTGTTTTTGTCAGGCAGAAGCTAGAAAATGCAAAGGACCAGGAACCTTTGCCAACATCTATTTCAAAAAACCAAACAACCTTGGTTCAAATCCTATGCAGGTATTAATAGTAGTAAGCACTTTGACAGTAATTTCCTCTGGCCAAAATAAGGAATTATTTCAAAAAGATTAAGGGCGATATTTTCAAAAGCTTATCTGAAGGTAAATAATCAGGTAGCCAGCCAGCTGGGGACACAAACACGGCTTTTCAAAGCAGGTGAATAGGTACACTTTCATTGCACATGTGCTTGTATTTAAGTATTCAATCTCAAGGAAGGAGGAGATGAGTATGGGGCATACAGGCAGGTTAATTTATGTTTACAACTCTGTTCTCATAATTGTGGTCAAAGGTGTGGTGTGTAAGCCTTGTTAAAATATCTTTTTTTTTTTTTTTTCCTTGAATGGCATAGAATCCTGGGTAAAAGAAGGTTGAGGTATTTTTTTTTTCCCCCCTCTTAACTTATAATTCCTCTGCATGGTGATTTGTAGTGGCAGGTTTACAGTCTTCTGAGTCAGCTCCATTGAACACTTTGGAGTCCTGATGCTGTGGCTGGGCTGCTTACTTCTCTTGTCTTGAGCTGAAATGTGTTGTCTAGCAACAGACAGCTCTCTTTGTCACACTAGAAGAAATACAATGCTTATCTCACCTGTTGTCTGTTCTCCATTTCTCTATCTGCCAAAAAGAAAAAAAAATGGCTATGTGTAGGAAAGTTTAGTAGAGAGTGCTTTATGTACTGAATCACAGACACTGATGCAAGAATTTTAGCTGTGTTGAGACTACACACTTATGCAGTAGCAATGTAGGTCAATCTGAATGAAATGCTTTTTTACCAGAAGATGAAACCTTAGAAGGGAGTACTCTGTGACATAATTTAAACAAAACCCTTTTCCTCCTATAATTAGGGTTTCTTTTCAGGAGTGATACAAGTTTTGGTGGTAGCTATCCAGGGTAAGAACACACAGACCATGAGGCTGTCCAAGAAAAACCTTGTAATGGCAGCTTAACAGGCAGCAGAAAATGTCTCCATACAGAGTGAATACACCCCCCCGCAACACCTCCACACCTACCCACCTCCCGATTTTAAAGCACAATCAAAATATTACAAATATTTCTGTGTTCTGAGAAACCCAAGTTTACACAGTATGGTTAAGGAGGTATCTTTTAAAATATGGTTATAAATTATTATACTTTGCAACAGTTCTTTGTGGTTGACAAAATAATATTACGTTATATCCACACCTGACAAAAAAGGCTGGCTGTGTTACTGAGTGCGGCATAAGGAGACCTGTGATGAGAATTCTGCCCTCTGACACAGTTGTAACAGTAACCACAATTCAATACTTCTTCAGGCCAGCAAGTGAAATAAATGAGCATTTAAATGTAATACCTAATGGAGAATTGTCAGTAAAAGAAAACCACTATGCGGGCCAGCATGACTGCTAATCCCTTCTCAAGCCTAGGACAGCAGTGAGCATAAATCATCCTTAAGATGCTTTGGCATACTTTTGCGAGATAACTGGAAGATCACATGTAATATCAGCTTCATCTAACCTCATTGTTTCCTCCCCCTAATGAGCAACAAAAGAAAAAGTCTAAGATAACGTTTAGAATTAATCACTTCTTAAAATTTAAATTAGAAATGAAAAAAACACTGATTTCAGGATTTTTTTTATAAACTAAAAATTAAAAATAAATTATTCTTATCTTTAGAACTCAATGCAGACATTTTTAGGCCCCTATCCATCAAATTGGTTGTTACATGAAATTTAAAGGCAAATTCAATGCCTAAGGGTTTTGCAGGACTGTGTACTTAGAGTTTATCATTTTAATGAAATATGTAATCTCATTATTTCATATACACTTGAATTTGAGTGCTATGCATATATAGTACACTTAGTACATACTTTTGACATCAGTATCTTTTTTAGCATCACAGCGGCTCTACTTCATGCACTGCATATGTTGCAGTAGATGCCTAATCTGACAGGAATTTAAATATTACTTAGATAAGGACAATTCTGTCTTTGCTTATAACTGTATAACTCTAAAGTGTTTTTGTTTACTTTGATAGTCTTTAAATGCTAATTTCAAAATCTTTTTCTAAGCACAGCTGCTGTCTCAACAAATACAGTAGCATGACTAGTCTATGTATAAAAACTCCCATAGTGATAGTGAAGGAGCAAAAAATTAACAATGATGTAAAAAAGGGTTGAGCAAGATTTTCAGACATCAGTTCTGGGCTCGATTTAATGGATTTCAGTGAAATAGATGGGTTCGGAAGTCTAGTACATTCATTGGAAACATCCCTGGAGTGCAATGGTAGGCAGAATACATAAATGGGTCTCTTCTACACTCTCCTAGCTTCCATCACAAACACATGCCAGGAGCACACCAAGCGTTTATAAAAGGATATATTCATGTAAGTGCTCTTCCAGCTCTGGCTGCTCTGGGTCTTGTCCTGGGTAGCATTTTCTTTTGATAGTCTAAATTAAACTTAAAATAAAGCAGACCTATGCATAAGCCCAATATTTGAAATACCTTCGTCCCTATGCCCTGCTCAAGAGAGTCAGGTCAGCCTGGGGAACTTACTTATTTCCTTAATATATCGTGTGCCTGAAGCTTGATAAAAGGGTAACTAGAGGTATGATAAATAAAAGCACATGCTACTTTACACAGAGCTAAAAACTAAAATGTTCACCATGAATTTATTTGAAATTCTGTATTTCTATCCACGATGTTTATGCTTTAATGCGATAGTGTCATAAGGAGAAAGACAACATCCACACTAAATAAGAGAAGCCAAATACGTAGCATCCATCCACTCTAAGTGGCAAAGTGCCCACTGACATAACATTCAGTTTGCACAGCTAACTGTATCACAGACAGCAAATAAGAAACATATGCATTTTCATGGAGCTCCTGGCTAAAACTTCATCCAGAAGAGCAATCCTTAAAGTAAATAAGGAAAGACAAATTAAAAAGAAAAAAAAAAAAAAAAAAGTTTCTCTGGATTGCACCCAAATTAATGCAAAAGCCCAGAACAGCTTGAGAACCAATTTCATGCTAATAGGCAAATGCTAGTAAAGTATGCTGTTTTATAAAGGATTTTCAGCAGAGGTACTTTTATATACCTCAGTGGCTTTGTAAGATAAGTATTATTTATCCTCGTTTCACAGACAATGCAAATGAAGGTCATTAAACTGCTTGTCCCAGGACATGTGGGATTAAAATAGCGTTGTTCTAATCCTTTCTCTCCAAGGCTGCCATACTAGCTGTCTGTATGCTCTAGCTTACAAAGTTCTGATCAGAACTAATATATTTTGACTCCTGGGTATTACTGAAAATTTGATAAGTTTCTGTGTTGGATTCCCTATTTTTTATTAAAGGTAATTCATGTCAGGAGTCTACTACCATGCCAGCTACTGCAGGCAGCTGTAAACCACCCATCTGGCATATGAGAATAATGATCTTGATACATATTCAGTGCATTTCACTGAATCCTCTGAAAATCAGATGCACTTCAGGAGTAAATTAGGAGGCAAGAGGGATCTGGGAACACAGCTATCTGAGGCAGTACCCTGCCTTAAGTCTTTGCAGGAGCAATAAGCACAAGGAGATGAAAAGCCAATCACTAGTACCTTCTGTGCATCCCTTCCCTCCTTTGCAAATCACCCTGCAGTGGTTCAGAGGAAGGAGCACATCCCTCATGGAGGACAGACCAGATCCACTCTTGAAAAACCATGCAACTTGGCTTCTGTTTTACCCAAGACAGGCCTATTTGGAAGTCTAGTTACTACATGTAGGAACCGTTAAAAAGTTTCTGGCGGTTGCACCAGTTAAGCTGAAACTCATCCTTCCTGTCCTTTTTCAGTCAATTCTAGTACAAAAGAGGAAGTACCTTCTAATGTGCTCTTTCATCTTTTCGCTTGGCCTGAACGTTGAGCACCTGTTGAAATGAAGACATAACTACTAGATACCTATTTTACAAAGCAAACAGAAAAAATGTTACACAACTAGAAGCTCTCTGCAAAAATGCTGAAGCTGTTGTGAGGTAAGGCCTGATACTCTGAAGCCACAGAATGGATTGCACACCAAAAACCTGTGAAAAATAATTAATTTCTTCTCATGCAGTTTATTAATGGCCGTAATTGTTCATTAGCCTACTGTTGCACTAGTGACTTCCTCAAGGGCTCTTGACTTAGAAATACAGCAGATGGCAAGAAGATGCCCACCTGCTCTGTAGAATCAGTTAGAAACACAATATGTTGCTTCTATAAGGACTCCCTTTCAAACAGAAATAATTTATAGTCATTTGTCAACCCTTTTTGAGTGCCTGCTCTACATCTTTTAGTGGCTGCAAATTATTGCCATACAAATTATTTCCTTCCCTTTCTGTGTTGAGATTGTAACAAGCAAGGTGATCAAAGAACAAGAATACTTCTGGGCTAACCTCATAGCTTCAGAGTGGGTGTTCGATTCATAAACTTCATTTTATGTGTTAAGCAAAGGCATCCATCATCATTGCTACAGTTGTTTGCTGGGAAAGCACCTTGAAGTTCAGAATAAACTTCCCTGCAGAGAATCAAAAGTGGTCCTAGCAGATAATTAATCATAATATTTTTCCTCAAATATATGAATATTTAAAATGCTAATGTCTATTATACTAAACAATTCTTAAACAAAAAACAGTATAGAAAAAGGTAGTTCATTTAACAGGAATGAGTTTTCACTTGAATCACTGAAAATATAGGAAATATCAGGATTAGAGTCTTTTTGGTATATTCACTGTGATACTGTCTTTACTGACATGACCAGACTTACTTATGCACATGTAAAAATGGTGGAAAACAACAGAGGTACTCCAATTTAGAGTGGTGGGAACATAGCTATTTGGCACTTACATGGATCTTTCTTTTCTTTGAAGAGTGGGAGAGTCATCAAATCACAGAATATCCTGAATCATCAAATCACATCAAATCACAGAATATCCTGAATTGAAAGGATCCCATGAGGATCATCGAGTCCAACTCCTGCTTCCACACAGGGCAACCTAAAAGTTAAACCATGTGTTGTCCAAATGCTTCTTGAACACCAGCAGGCTTGGGGCCATGACCACTTCCCTGTGGAGCTTGTTCAAGTGCTTGACCACCCTCTCAGTAACAAACTTTTTGCCAATATCCAATCTGAGCTTCCCCTGATGCAGCTTTATGTCATTCCCCTGTGTCTTGTCACTGGACACCAGAGAGAAGAGATCAGCATCTCCTTTTCCACTTCCCCTCATGAGGAAGGTGTAGATAGCAATAAGGTCAACCCTCAGTCCCCTCTTCTCTAAGCTGAAAAAACTTAGTATCCTCATCCGATCCTCATAAGCCCTGCCCTCTAGATCTTTCACCATCTTCATGGCCTTGGACACATTCTAATATTTTTATATCCTTCTTATATTGTGGAGTTGAAAACTGCACACAGTACTCGAGGTAAGGCCACACCAATGCTGAGTATAGTAGGACAATCACTTTTGACTGGTTAGCTACACTGTGCTTAATGCACCCTAGGGTACAGTTGGCCTTTTTGGTAGAAATAAATTTTACACCACTTGTCTCCACTTACCTCAGGAACTGCTGATTCTTTTCAGGGAATAAATCAATATTATGATAAGATACCACACCAGAAGGTGCCACAATGGTTGTGCTCAACTTGTATTCCTGCAGGCATTGTCCTTCACATAAGTTCAGAGGTTAGTCTGAAAATATCTTATCATTCATTTAAAAATCAGATATAAAGACCTTCAGGCCAAGTATTTTTGTAGTGTCCAGTGGCAAAAAGTGTAAAGCTGCCAGGAACCTGCTTCAGTGATTCTCTGATCAGTGCCATCCTTCAGAATAAATCCAACCTTTGCAGGAGCCCAGAGACTGCTGTGAATGCATGAGCCGTGGGTTGCTCCCAAGAGACCATTTGTCACCTGAGAGGTAGTAAAATGCAGAATTTGGCAAAGTAACCCTGTTACATCCTAGCTCAGGTGACTTAGTTGAACCTGGTGTTAAATTTACAGCTAGCTCCAGACTAACAGCTAAACCTATGCTAGAAACTTCCTGCTGTTTTCCCTATCTCTATTGCGAGGAATTAGGAGGAGTGACTTCTGGAGCTAGAAATCAGAGTGTGTTCTTGGGGGTTACTCGCACAGTTTTCCTGGTTGCTCATGAATGTAGTTTCCTCTCTACTTCCACCCATTAACAGTATCTCCCATCTCCAGAATGTTGATGCCAGATTGCAAGGCAGAGAAATGGATGCTTATATCTGGTCATTTTCCATTTCCTGGGAGTTGAGAAAGGTGAATGAAGCAAGTAACTTCATTTTCTTCAAAGGTCAAGCACAATATTTTTCTGTACCCAAATGTGACATTGCTAATGGCAGGACTGACTGAGACCTACTTTAAGTATGCATACAGTGGAAATCCCCTCAGACGCTAAGTTAAAACTATGTAAGTATAACCATAATTTTACATCTAGTGGTCTGGGAAAAGGCAGTTAAGGTCTCTTGGCAATGATAGGCATCTCTGAGACAGGGTTTTGTATAAAAAATGATCCCCACATTGTGAAGAGGAATTTTTACCTGACCACTTTGAAGATCAGCCTTTCCACAGTTTGGGCTATGCTGAGCTATTCAGTGACAGAAAGGGAGAATTTACAAGCATCTTTCAGTAATATAGGGCCAAATTCTGCTTATATATGTCTCACTTTCTTCTAATATTTCAGGAACGTAATTAATTCTGTGGTACTTTGTCAACTGACATGTAAACTGCTGTCATTAGAACAGCCTTTTAAGGGAATTCTAGTTTAGGAAATCTGGTATAATAGTTAGTATAATAATGCTACTCATTAGTTTAATGTTATGATTGACCATAAGTCATTTCTCATTTGATTTGTTGAGAATTTATTGTGTTTTGTACATTTGCTTATATGTTTAGTTTAGTTAATAAACTAATTAAATCCATAAACATGTAAACATGTTTGGGCTACTTGGGCTCAGTAGGAAAGGTCCCTCTATACAGGCAGCCTATAGGTCTGTTCTTATAGATCTTCCTGTAAGTGGTCCAAAACAGGAACATTATTAGGTTTTGAAGTCCAAAACTTTTGAGCCTCTGGGTGCCTACCATTTAAAAGCTGATCACTTTTCCCTAGTAATTTGTATTCTCCAAACACTTCTAAAGCATTTCTAAAGCCTTCTAGTGCTCTCTCTGTTGTTCTGTCCTATAAACATGATCTGGTCCTATGGGATTTCTTCAGTCACATCCTAAAAGTAGCCCTACTAGCTTAGTGGAGGTTAATCTTACTTACCGAGGTGAGCTCATCTGCCTGCTTTTCTTTGGGAGTTAATTTATTCATTAGAAATCCAGGACATCCACTGAAGAAAGTGGGAGTTGTTGCAAAAGTAACATTGGATTATGGCTTGGATACCTTATTAAAATTCAGTGAAATGATTTGCTGAAAGCAAAATATTGGAACAATATTGTTTCAACCTTGAAATAGCGTCAGTGGTCCTCTGGCCCAAAGTAATGTGTTTATGTATTACATGCAGAGTCAAGCTTAGCTCTACTAATAATGCCATGAAAGAAAATCCTGCTAAAATTAAACAAAGAAGATAGGTGAGGTTTGACATTATGTAGTAAACAGTGATTGAGGAAAGAAGAGAAAACAGCAGGTCTCTGCATGAAGCAAATTAATTCATGCTGGAGTTTCACACTCCTGAAGAAATTAAACTGCCCACTTCCTAATCAGCACAGCTCCCTGCCATGTCAATTTTGTACTTCATATTTCCTCTCCCGTATTTAGTATAATTTGGTCTGTATGAAAGTCTCCTAATTTATGCTTTTACTATATTTTAAATATTTTTATTTTTCAATTATTCTACAGGAGTGTGTTTCTTTGTATTACTTTGAGGAAATCACTGTACAGCTATGACCATTCCTTTTTCTTGCTGTTGAAAATATAACTTACTCTTGGCCCCTGCTTTCTTTGTTTCTTCTTTCTTTACTTTCCATAAAAGTGAGGTATGAGACTATGCCACTACTACATCTATGAAACACAGTAATATTTCATATCTTTTGTGGGGTAAACATATCAAGTATGCTGTACACTACTTGAAGAGTAAATCAAGACCATCAACTTTTAAACTAGATATAGAACTAAAATTCAATCAAGGACAGATCTTCAGGAGTAAAGACATGAACATATAATGAGCTAATCTAAAATACTAATTCTAAACACTTCTTGGTTTTGAGTAAGTTTGGAACTGAAAGATGAGTTCCAGATCTTAAATTAGCAACTCATTAATACACAAATATTATGACTGGAGTCATAGAGTATTATTTTCCTTTATCCAGCTGAGTCTCTAACTCTGGCAGCATGTGTGCCATCCATTCCTCTGAAATGGTAGTAGCAACTGCAGAGAAAATGTAAATACCCATTATATGCTGTAAAGGGAGTCTGGGATGAATCAGAGCATTTTGGAAATGGTATCAGTATTAGACTACAAGCTAAAATACAATCTTTACACTGTACACAGTTCTTTCAGTTTGTTTTATTATTAGGTATTGTTAAAATAAACCTGTTGTGCATGCACTCAATTTCCTTGCATAAATTGTTATGACAATTATTTGTTATTCATAATCCAAAACCTCTGTTAAACAAGGCAATATTTTGGCTGACTGGAATATAGAAAGCAAATGAGGTGGTCTTGCCAGAACCTTATTTCCCAGAATCAGGCCCTGATTCAGGAAAGCACGTTAGCAAATGACTAAGTGTAAAGATATACTTCAGTTTGTGCTTTTTTGATTAGGTAACAACTTAAGCATGTACTTAATGCAGAGCTGGGGCCAAATTTCTGTCTATGGGCTTTAAACCTCTGTGCTGTTTTGACGGCAGGAATACAATCCACATGCAGCAGAACTGCCAGATATTATGAATTTTCCATTATTTCAAGTGGATGTCATTTTTATTTGATACCTTGTGAGAAGAGCTCATCAGATTTATGTCTCTGAACATGAACCCTAGCATGATCTGGCCTTGAGCCCAGACAATAAGCTTCAGCTTAAAACCTGATTCAGATCTGACTCTGAACACCTTGTCAGCTCCTTGTTGATAATACAGTATGGAAAGTGAATTATCTTGTAGCGTGGAGAGGTGGTTCATCAATACAAGGATGACATACATTGTGGAGTATCACTGGAATGTCTGACATGGAAAAAAGAGGAATTGATCCCTGGAATTTCCATGCCTGCATCTATCCCTACCACTACATTTCTTTTAGCATTTTGCATTACTGTTTTAAGGCTCAAAATTGTCATTGTGATGTAAGATTTAAAACTTCCAATAAAACTCTGATTCTAGTGTCTAGCTGTAGCTGAAGTTTCCAAAGATGTATTCAAATTAGTGCTAACATATATAACTTGCTAAAGGCTGCCACAGTGTTTGCAGTTTGTTTTCAAATTACTCACCTCAAGCCTTTTCAGATAAGCTACTTTAAAAATTTTCTTTAGCTAAGAGAATTGCATTCACCATTTTTTTCTCTTTCTGCAGAAGAATAAATGAAAAAATTGCATTCTAGCCCTTGCTTTCTACTTTATTCTTCTTTTGACAAGTTAACGTGTGGACAGCTCCAAATTGCTGCATTCCCATTACTCATAACATGTTGAGGATAACTTCAGCTAGTGTTTTGTTCTATTCTGACAAGTAAAAATCCAAAAAGGCCAGATGATAAAACTGGTATTTAACACAGTCACAGTGAATTGACAGTGATTATGGAAGCCGCCTAGTCTCAGTTCTGGTTCCAAAGTAAGACACATGGCTCTTTCATTCACTTACTGTTCTACATTCAAAACTTGTGAATAGTATTGTGTAGCTCATGGACAAAATTCTTGACTATGTCTTTAAAACACAGATCCTGCTCATTCTGTGAGAGGGACCTTAAGCCTTTTATGGTGCTGCCTCATATTAGCTCAAGTGGCAGAGCCTTGATTGATGTTAAATGTGCTTGTGATGCCCCCTGCAACAAAAGAGACTTTTGGCTATATTAAGTACCTTCTTCTCTGGCATGTCAGCCCAAACGCTCTCCTTTGGAACAGAGTGCCTTTATATAAACTAATTAAAATTTCCAAACTTTTTATGCCAGCAAGATTTATAATGTTAAGTCACTATAGTAGAGAACTTCAAGATCTATACATGAAATGCTGCCTCTCTGTGACAAAGTAATAGATGTGGTTTTAGCTTACTTTGGCATTGTTTTTCTGTCTGCTGTGTTGTACATGCATGCATGCCTAGTAGAGGCACACAGTGGATGAACATATATTGTCAGCTGCGTATTAGATAACTCAGGAATTTTATGAGGTTGGCTAGCACTACTAACTGATTTAATTTAACAGTCTGGTAACTTGTCCATGCCATTTAACTCAGGTTTAGCACCCTATCGTAATTTATCTATACAAGAAGAGAAATACACATTAAAAAAGAACGTAAGAGTGCCCCCAAATGTTTCACAATGAGCCAAGTTTACAAAATGACAAGAACTTATTTAGTTTCTACATTATTTACAAAGGTTTAGATCAAGAGTATGAGTATTAAATTCCGCATGGTTCCCCATAATAAATGTTAATTTCACCAAGTATAAGGAAATGCATGTTCCATCTCAATGATCCAAAAATGCAATTGAACATTGTCATACCATCAGTCTCTGCAGCTTAGACAGCAGCATCTTGTCAGAAATACTTTGAATTATCCTGTGACAACAGTCTATGCCACTAGCTGTTTTTAATAATATGCTAGAAATATAAATGTGCCAGCTGCAGAGATTGGAAGTGCATCAGATGCAGTGCATACAACCTTAGGAACAGCAGGGGAGGGAGTATCATTCTTGGGTTAATTGCAAACTTTCTGGCTTATTAAGAAACATTATTATCTCAGGCATTTGCTCTCAGTCATGGGTCAAAGTGCAATGATGCATATAGAAAGACATGACTACAAAGGAAGTGTCTGTTGGTGAGGTATTTTAGTATAAGTACCACAAAATTTGACACTGGATTTTTGACGCCATCTTCCATGTCTTAATAAGAGAATTTCTGAAGGCTGCCTGTCTCAGATATCTCTATAGCTGTCTGCAGTATCAGCAGGATGGCATCAGGCAAAAGTGTAAAACAGAGAAAAATAATGATCTTTAATTTTGTATAAAAATTGAGTTGTTTTCCCCAGAATCTACATAACCACAGCTTACTTTTGATTTTGAGAAAATATCTCACTCTACTTTCAGTAAAACAAGCTATCTCTTAAAAAACAATAAAAAAGATAATGAAAAGATAACAACTTCATGTTTTCTGTCTCCATTGTAATATTTTTTCAGTATTTGGTTTTTGTTGCAGCACTTTTTACTTTTGAAAATTTGCTGTTGTACCAAGAGACATTGCAATAATATGTTATATGTCCCTGAAGTGGCTGCATTTCCGTAGAGAGTAAGCAATCCTTGAATAATGACATTACTTTCAGTCATAGGAAAGATAAAAAATAGGCAATGCTATTATTACTTGTGCTTTGATGCAGGCCTATCCTGAGTGATATGCTTTTGTTGCTAGAAAGTAGATCTCCAGAAATATGTACTGATAAAATGCTTTCTTTTATTTTGTTTTGTATATGCTTGTTCTTGAGCTAGAATGAATCACCAAAGCTGATGTTTCGCCTCTTAGCCAGCTGATAGATTCATTTCTTTGTTATGCAGAAGAAAATATGGAACTCTTCCAGGAAATCAGAAGAAAAAAATACATTCAATTTTAAAATAATTGGGCTAATTTTATAATGACTTCATGAATTTGGGCTGTTTTATGTTGAAGAATCTTAAAAGTCTAACTGTGAAAAAACCCATTTTATCAATGTATACTTTGCTGGCTTACTCAGCAGTTCTGGAAAACTGCATTAGCTTTGGAACAGGTAATAGTCCAAAAGTTTCGTGATTAAATTAGCCAGAAGGGCCCCAAAAATCTCTTGAAGTCTTTAAGGTTAATGTACTTACTGTAAGAGAGGATTTATTGGACTTAGTGTTCCTACAACAGCCTTGAAAACTTACAGCAAGAGCGACTGATGTTTAGTTTCTGAGATGCAACTTCTATTACTACATTATACAACCCATCTCTTTATCTTAATTAAAAGTCATCCCTGCTGTTCTTTGTGTGCCATCTAATGTTATTCTGAGATATTTCATGCCATAAGTGACTGTAATGGCTAATGGCAGCCTTAATCTGAAAGTAAAGGAAGAATATCTATGTTAATTTATTGGTTTAGTAAACAATTTTTTTTAAGACACAAGAATGTGTGAGCTTGGTAGGGCAAATTGAATCTACTATACTATTAAGAGAGTTATATAGCAATGTTTGTAGTGTAATTAAAAAATGAAAACCATTGGCAGACTAGATTTGTGTCACAGTAAACGCTGAATGAAATTTCAGGCATGACCCATATGAAAACAAGGCTTCATATTTGTCCGTTGTTATCCCCTTGATGAGTGGTCTAGAAAAGGAGCAGCAAGATTGATATTTTTTGCTGAGGACACTATTACCTTAAAGTTTTTTGAATAGCACAAATTTTCTTCAGGAAAATTTGAAATGCTAATGAAAAAAAATATTGTATTTAAATGTAAGTAGAAAATTGATGTAAAATTGATTAAACAGCCTTGTTTTTCCTTGGCAAGAAAGTAACAGTGATGTGTAGCAACTGTACATTTTGCTCAGGAATGGCAGACTATGCTAGTCACTACTGTCATGCCCTGAGGGCACCAACAGCCCTGACTGTCCCTACCTAGCCCCCCTGGGGCTCCCCTCACTTGTCCATGGCCGAGGACCCCATCTCAGCCTCCAGGGCTATCAGCCTCTGCCCCAGCAATGCCAGCAGGGTCCTTCTCCAGCTCCCCACAGCCCTGCCCTGATGGTCCATGGGCCCCACCAAGCCAGGCCCACTCATGGGCCCATGTCCTGGCCCAGTCTCGGCCTGTCCCCAGGGAGATGCCTGATGCTCAGCGCTTGGGGTGCTCCTGGTGCCCCCATCTGCCTGGCTCCTGGCTGGGGCAGTGGGGCGGGCCCTGGCTGCCAGGGAAGCCCCTGGCGCTCCTGGCCCCTCAGCCCCCAGGGATTCACCCAAGCATGCAGTGCCCTGATGGGTCAAAGCTGATATATTGACAGAGTTTTTCATTTTAGTGAAAAACAGGAGAGTCATTTAATAAGATTGAGTTGGAGCATCCCATGTTGTCAGTTTCCTCTCTGCAGCAGGTCAGAGGTAGTGAAGATGGGTCCTTATCTTCTGTAGGCTCAGCTTACTGAAGGCTTCTCAATGGTGCAAGCAGAAAGCACTTCTGCCCTAGAGATGGGGCAGAGGGAACACAGCTCATCTGCAGTTGCCATGGAAAGAAGACAGTAGTCAAAAGAGGAGGAACTGGCAAGCAGAATGGTGGAAAATTGAGCTTATTTTCACTGCTGTTCCTGAAGTAGTTTCTAGAGAACAATCAGAGCAGCTGTTTCTGGGGAGGGATGCTCTGCTTCCGCTCTCGTACTCCCAGGGGTATCCTACCAATTTTGACTTCGCCATCAGCAGGAGCACTGAAGGACAGCAGACGTTTTCCTACTCCAGGCAACCTGCTGCCTTACTTTGCTTCTGCCCAAAGCTGCCCTGTTTTGCTGGTAAAATGTTTCCATTTTCTCATCTTTTCAATGTGTTCCCAAAAGGTCACCACAAACACATAAAGTTTCTCTGTGTAGGCAGCTCTCTTTAAGTCCTGTTTGCTGAAAGCCCTGAAAAGAGGTAGTCGGCTCATCCTTGCTGCATAACTAGGGATGAATTACTGAAAAAAACTCTATGATATTGTACCAGCAGTAACATGGCAAGATAACGAAGATGGGCTTTCCTCAAAGACCTTGCTCACACTATCCAGGTAAGAAGTCCACAAGGCAAACAAAGGTTTGCCTGACTTGTGAAAGAAACTGCGAGCCCTAAATCTATGTTACAACTCGGAGAGCGCATTATTCTGGGTTTGTCATTGCAGTGATGTGGTGTTCCTGTGCTGTTACTGGGCACAGCACTTGGAGTCCTTCATGGGCATTAGGAAGACACCTCTGCTAAGCATGTGCTGGCATGTGCATGATTCAGCTGGATAACTGACTCTAGTAACTGTGCAATGTTTTTTTCATGCTTCATTTCTTCCTTGTGCTGCTATAGAATCCCATGTAAATAAATAATGGTGTTTTTGTCTTTAAGGAACCCAAGAAACTTACACAGTAAAAGCTCAGATCAGCAGTTGAGTAAGGAGGGTATGAGGGAGCAGCAGGAGGGGGCTACTGTGCAAGGGCTGGGAAGCTGGGCACTGAGGGTGACAACAAAGCATGCAGGGGAACAGGGCACAGCCCCACAGTGCCCAGGGAGCGGTGAGAGCAGGAAGCAGTGACAGTAGCCAGGGACAGCCAGCAGGAGTGACACACACGTGGTGATGAGGACGGTCCCAGGCAAAGCCAGGAGGTCAAGTTGGTGTGTCAGGGTTGGGTGCAGGGACATGCATGGCTGGGCACAGGAGCACTGGGATATCTGCAGTGCAGCTCAAGCCAGGGCCAGCTGCTTGAGCCAGAGCTTGATGCAGCTCCCAGGGGAAGCAGGGACAGCCCTCCCATGAGACTTCTCCCAGCTCCTGCTCATGCAGCTCTGATCCCAGCGAGTTGAGAGCATGTCTGTGTCATGTCAGAGCTAGCATGAGCATAGGTGGGCAAATGCAGAGGAGAGGAGATGGATAGGCGGAAAGAGGTTGCAGAGCCTGTTGGTGCACTGGAGGCCGACAGCGAGTGTTAGTGTTTCTCCAAATGTGCTTCAACAATGACTAAGGTAGTATGCAAGGAGTCTATTTATGACTGTCTTAACAAGATGATACTGAGGATTACATCATTATTTTTGCAAATGTTTGGAATTCTCCAAGATGGATTTATCAAAGGTCTGAACTTCCTGTCCAGTCTCACAGATGGCAGAAGACTGGGAGTGTCAGGAACTGAAAAAGGCTATTAAAGGAATACTAAGAAGGAAATTAAAAATTAGACATAAATCATGGTAACATTTTCATAGCATTAGTGTATGAACTAAATACACCATGAAGTAGGAACAGTTAATTAAATCCTCTTAGGTTAAAGATATCTCCAATTTGTTCTTTTACAAAAACAGACGTAGCTCTGTCAGGGTGACCTGCACTAATGTGATTCTTTTAAAGGACAGCCATTTAAAGGAAGATGTCGTATTATGGAAGGGATTCTGCCCACCAGCTCAAAAACAGCCTCTTCTGCTCCTTATATAGTCAAATGGTGATTTTTCAGAGTATAAATTGTGGTAGTGGTTTCACTTTGTGCCTGCCTTTTCTGTATCCTTTTATTGGAAAGTTTGACTGGTAGATACTAAAATGCTTTCCCCTCCATTTAGTTTATAACTATGACTTGAAACTTTCTGCCCAGGTACAAAAAATTCTTCTAAATTTAGAATACATGAACGTGGTTAATACAAATACTCTACTGGGTGCAAGCAGAGCATATTCATTCTTAAATCCAGTAATCTTATAACTTGTTAAAGAACCTTCTGAGAAATAGTTATGCATTATCAGCCTTCCAAATGCTCTGCATATAACAAATATGCAAAGCACAGCCTGCTGTATTTATAGGCTTCATTTTGTGTATGAAATTATATATATTGCAGAGATGATTTAATCAAATGTATATGACAGACAGATAAAGCAATTGCACTTTTAAAAAAATAGATCTTCCTTCAAGAGTCTTTGTTAATTAGCTACTTGATCTTTTTACTTACTGGTCTCAGGTCACTATTTAAATCTTAGAGAAATTTAAACTGAAATCATAAACTTAGTGTCTGAATAGTTATATTCTTTATAAGCTATAATCAAACTGTCTGCTTAAAATAAATAGTTTGCATGTAGATCTGTTTAATGTTTCACTAGTATATCATTTTAATGCAGAATAGCTTCTTTGCAGGGAATTCAGCCTGTCACTGGATGTTTAAATTTTCAGTGTCTATTGTCATGGCAACGAGAATTGACTCTGGTACCCACTGTGTTCAACATAAATTAATTTAAAGTCATAGCATCTTGAAACATTTTATTCTCTTAAAAAAATCTTGCTTGTCCTTAGATTTATTGCAGTAAAAAATAGCTATACTTGAAATAGCATTAAAAATGCATTGATTCTCAGCTAGTTTTACTTGCAGAATTCAATAGATTGAACTTAATAAATAATGTATGTATGGAAAATTGTTCCTCCATTTCTTGTTGAACTATACTTTTCAAATAATATAACTGATACTTTTTAATCATTCTTTACTTTGAATTCTTGTGCTTTCAGTTTACAGCTTCAGTGCTTTCAAATCTGCATGTTAGACTGACCAAGTGAAATGTTAGTGTTCATGATTTCCTCAGATTTCCTGGTTCTTTTGCAGTTTTGTCATGCTTCTGTGAAAACCGCTAACTTACATCTTATGTCTAATTTTATCCTATTAACCTTTATGAAAAAATCTGTAAAACACAACTATGTGTACATTTAAAGGAAACAGAGTGCATCATGTGTGAGATCCCTTGGGATTCTCACAGTTCTAAAGAGGATTAAGAAGAGATATTAAAAGCATGTGGTAAGAGAGGGAAGATGGTTCCAGCAGGCGTAACAAAATTATTTTTTCTCTTGATATTTGTAAAGTCAGTCACTCACAGACAAATCTATCCTCTTATATGTCTAACTAAAAAGAATGGCTTGTGATGTACAGCACTGTGTAAGGTTCCTCAGTGCAGGAGACCGTCAATGACTCTGTTTTGCATAACATTATTGACATTTTTAAAAAATTCTGTGGTTTAACCTTCCTGATGCAGGTAGGTCTTACATATTTCATTCCTTATGGTTTCTACAGTACAGTACAATTCTCACAGGACTAATGCTGAAACAGTTCTTTGAAAGAGCTACATTTCAGTTTTATTTTATGTTGAAAACATTATTTAATGATTTTATAATGCATGTGACCAACATTAGATCCTTTCTGAAAATGCAGACATCTTAAAAAATAACATTTTGAAACAAGTAAAGTGATTGTTTTTCTAGGCAATCAAAGCCTTATTTTTATTATTTATTCTGGAAATCTTAAAAAAAATCCCAGTTCAATTTGAACAATCATCTTCTAGATATTGGGTCTTACATAATGAAACACTTTACACTGCAATAAACCATGTTGTTCAGAATCTATTTCATTTCTGTGTGGAAAACACTGATTAATATTTAGAGCTTTAAAAATTACTGCTGAAATTCAGATGTTAATGTCTGTTGGTGCCTCTATGTGCCTAGCAGTTGTACCCTTGCCATATTGACACATACTGTAATGAGACATTTAAGAAAACAGAAATCTGCTGCAGCTCGGCATGACTCATTTGCACCAGCCGCACACATTCATTAATAACCCAGTAGAGACAACAAATCTGAATCTGAGGTTCCTTGGGGATTTGTGTTGCAACATTTTCTACAAAAATGTTAATGGTTGCAAACTTTCCTCATTTGGATTAAATCTTTCAAACACATCTATTTCTTAATGAGTATGCTGTCACTCTTTGTGTTAAATCTTCTGTAACGAGCTTCAGAGAAAGGCTCAGATAGCTATTCTCATCTGTCACAGATGGAACAATTACAGTCTTATAAATTACTTCATTTTGTGGACTGCTTGATTCAAACTAGAAGTGAAATAGAATCTTCTCACTCCTGAGTTACTGAGAGGGTTTTTCTTTTCAGTTCAGTAAGTATCATAGAGTTCACAGCAAAGTTGCAGAGTCATAAGGGCGTGTTCTTACACAAATGTGGATTTAAGTATCACATCAATAAATGTCTTCCGTAACATAGAACTTTATTTTCAAGTTCACTGTGGACAGCTGATTGCTCAGTTGATGAATTCAGTTTGTTGGGTCCCTCTTTCCTTGATGAAAGCACCAGTTCTTTAATATTAGCCAGGTCCTGCAGTAGGCATTAACAGGTTCCCTCAAAATGCCATGTAATCCAGTATATTTTACTTGTACTGTGTTACTTTTTAAAACATCTGTCTTATCAGGGATCTTTCAGCTGATTATTCTGAGATTTTTCTTTAAACTGTTTACTGATCTTAAATTCTCTTCCCCTGTTACAAGTAGATATACAGGTGGTGCCTCTTTAAGATAGATAGGCAGATTGTAGTACTGAAACACACCTTTCATTTCAGCTCTGATTTTACTAAATTACTATTTTCATACCACCAAAGTTCATTTTTGAGAGCATGAATGATTTATCTAACTAACTTCTGGCAAATAGTGAGTAGCTTATTACATAGCTTAGCTTCACCAAGGAGATGGTAAAAACAAATTAGTAGTAAAATCTGTTACTTGTTTGAGAATGCATACCATATGCTTCCAGAAGGACTCTTGCTGTGATTTCTTTTCATAAGTGGGGAGCAGAATCCAAGCCTTTTCCAGAAATACAGAATGCTATCATTAGGAATATATAGTAAGCTTACTTTTTTAAATGGTTGGCAAAATTTCCTTAAATAAACCATTCTGAATGTCTTTGCTATTACTAGGTAAGCCTTTCCCCAACCACACATATATATGAATGTATGCAAATAAATCACATAGCAGAAATCAAACTTCCAATGATAATGGTCTAATTTTCACTTATATGGAAAGCTAAGATTTGCCAAAGTGTAGTTCAGTGAGGGTTTTTTTGTCTGTTTCCATGAGCTTTATAGAGGTTTATGTTATATTTTTATGCTCTTAGAAAGGAAAAAAAGAACCAGCATGCTAATAAATCATGATGGTTTTGCTTTAGGTCAAGATTACTGAGTTTTTTAATATTCCTAGTTTCTCCCACACTCACTGATAATGTTTTAGTTTTAACTACTATCTAATTTTGCTTCCTTCTGATATTTGAAGCATATTGGCTTAAGTGAACAGGGCAGTCCAAATTCAGAGGTAAGAAAGACAGCCAATTTATTTGCAACAAATGAAGTAGTTTGCCTGCCAGCCTCTGTAACATTTCCTTAAGAAATTCTTAAAGATTGTGTCCATTTTTGCACTGATCTTTCTTGGGGACTTGCTGATCATTATTTGGTCTGGTGGCAAAATTCATAATAAATTCTCCTTCATCATGAACTGTATTTTTTTCCCAAGAGTCGATGAGCACTCAGAGAACTAATAATACTTGCCACTTCTTCTGTGTTCTGACTTTTCATGGAAAGAAAAAAGAAGTTTCGTCTTGAATTTGGTATGCGTTTCCCCTGTTAGATTGTCTGGTATGGTTACAATTTTGTGAACAGTGCAGTCAGGAATGCGTTTAATGCCTCGATGAGTTGAATACTCTTAGGATAGTAGCCCAAGTTCCTTCAGATGTGATTCAGAACAAGATTTTGATCATTTCTGTGAAATGAAAAAAAGCATCATATAAATATGGAACAAAAAAAAAAAAATCTGTAGCAATAAAATCAATAGACGTAGGTAAGGGACTGGGGACTGCTTGTCTGTTTTAGAGTAACACATGTGTTGCAGTGGTACCTGCTTGTGCTCATGTTTGGCTTCCTGTGCATTGAGATTCAGGGTCTCATTTGAACTTTCTCTCCCCTGTCTAATTAGCATTTATTTCAGGAGAATTCATTTAACTTTTTTCATTCCAGGATTAATTTTCCTCAGTTTTCTTTGAACTCAGTAAACCTGATTTTCATTTACATCAAGAACCTTTTAAGCCACTCTGTTACCTTATTTCCATTTTAAAGGGCTTGTGTACTGTCAGTATGATGGAAAAGGTCATAGTGCAAGTGAAAAATCAAAGCCAGTGGGGTTTCTAGAGATCTTGTTTGTATCTCTCAAAGCAATCATAAATAAGAAGGAAAAAATGTTCTCACCAGTTTTTATTTTTTTCTTTCCAAATATTGAATTCCTCTTTTTTTATAAAACTTCTAGATGAAGGCTATAAAAATGTATTTTGAAAGCTATTAAAAACACTTCCAGCATTTTCAAACTGAATCACATCCTTTAAATAGCATCTGAGTTTACTGGAAGTAAAAATTTCAAAATGCAGCTTTCCACTTTGCTCATGTTACACATGAATTTCTGACACTAGGAACAGTTTATGCAGTGAAAATGGGCACAAAACGAAAAGTCCTGATTTTAGTTCATAATAATAACCCTTACCCTTACAATTGTGATTGGTAAGTCTACTTTGTTAGAGATGTGAATCTGGGCCCACTGAAGACTCTGCAAAGCTCCCACTGAATTCATAACCAGGTGACAAGCACTTCTTCCAAACAGAGTGTGTTTCACATATTTATCAGAGATCTGTTCAGTTTAACTGGAAGCATCTGAGGTAAAATGATGTTACATCACTTTCATATGGACATTGTTCCACCGTCTTGCAAATCATCTGGCCAGGAAATTTTTCCCAGTGAGACAGCCTATGTTTTCCTTACAGCCACATTAAAATATTTAACTTTCAGTCCTTTTAAGGGATTTTTTAATGCCAGCCTATTGTCACTGACATTTACAGAAAATACGAAGCCTCAGAGATTTTTGAAGAAAGCCTAGAAGAGCTAGATACCTACTTCTTATCCATACACTTTGAAACAAATATTTTATTGGTAGGAACTGATCAACAGGCCAGCTACTTCAGGCTTCTTGTTCCAGTTCTTTGTATGCCTATGAAGAGGTATTTGTCTTCGTCTCTATTGTTTGCTTTCATGTCAGTTGTCAAAATTTATTATTCAAGAAAGAAGATTTAGTAATATAATTCATAACTAATGCCCAGATTCTTGAATACCAGGTTTATCTATGGATAAAATTGAGATCTTTGTTTCAGCAGAGACATAGCAATACAAACAGCTCTAAATGATATGGAAACATATAGACATTTAGCAAACACCTAAATTACATAGAGAAGACACTCTGGAAACTTACTGCAATATATTTGTAACACAATCGGGTCCCTGATTACAATGGAACCTCTTAAGCATCAGACCTACATAAATAATAAAGCAGACTCATGTGGTGGCATTTTAAATAGTTAAAGCAGATGGGGAGATGCTGTATGCAGCTATGTTGCGAGGCTGTAGATCAGAGCTGCAAATAACCCTAGGAAAATGGTAAAAGCTTTGTCAAAGTAAGGCAGCCTTCAGGGCATCCTGAGGTCCAGGGACAGAACCTATTACTTCCATTTGAAGAAGAAAAGCGTCTCTCTGCAACAAATAGTATGGAGGAATTTCCTTCCTGTGGGCATAGTCTGGTTAGCAGTAAACAATTGTCACTATGATGTATCCATGCTCACTGATCTATTTCATTTTTTAACCACCTGCTCTAACAGAAACAGTTGAAATTAAATGATATCCCAAGGATAAATGCCTAGTCTTTGGAAACATTTGCATCTCAGTGTTTATGTTCAGTAACTGTCTTGGTTTCTTGGCCTCCATCCAGCAACAGACGACTGTCATCCTGGGACAGAATTGTATGCCAATTACATTATCCCTTAATTAATATACTGCATGGACTCTAATGGTAAATGTTGTGTCTGTCTTATTTTCAAGCTGAACGGCATGAATGACCCTGTAATTCAGAGCAGCAGCCTCTGCATGTCAAAACTACTATCTGCTCCTCTCTTGATATGTTGTCATTCACTATCACAGTTGACCCAGTCCTGGTTTTACCAAAAGCAATGGAAATACTTCTACCAACTTTACAAGGAAAAGAACCAAATCCAACATACAAGAACTGAATTTGCTTTTCGAATAGAGTGATTATGTTTTGCACTTGTTTTTCATTTTTATATTGTTTTCAATAACACAGAGTATTTTGCCAGAAGAATAGCAATCTATTGATCTCACTCATCTAGACAGAACAAAAGCATTGCATTCTGCCAACTATTTGATTAAAGGAATTACAATTAGCTTTTCTGTTTCCATTTGGACTTTAACTGAGAGTTATGTTCTTGTCATGTTAAAGAAACCAGGTAACACAATATTTATTACAGATTCAGTGATATGGGAGATTGTATGATCTAAATAACTGCATCATTTGCTTTGACCTACTAGTTAAAAAGGTCTGTATTTGTAGTATAATTTTTCCTACTTGTTTTTCAAATCTAATGCTAGTTATGCAAGGTGTTACCATCCAAGATCAAGGGAAAATATTTTCAAACAGAATAAGCATTTACAGAATCTTTAACACTGATTAACTTCAGAATAGACCCACAGCTGAAGGGGTGTCTTTCCATTCAAAAATTAGGTATAAATGTCAGACATTAATTGTGCTCTCTTGTTCTGTCTCTGTTTCCCACTTAGAATCCCTTGTTACTTCCTGAAAGAAATGTAAACTCCAGTGGTGAAATGCTGTAGTTATAACTCTCCAAAGATATAAGAAATCTTGAGAAATACATTTGCTTACTCATGCAGAGATACTTTTAAGTACACTAATAGTCAGCAAATAAATGTAATTCTGTGTTGTCATTTAGTATATAAAGCTGTCTAAATATAGAAGATATGTGCATTAGTTCAACTGAAAATGACACAGTTATGTTAGTCACAGGCATCAGAAGCCTCCTGAATCCTCTGTCAGTCTCCTGGCTTTTATTCTTTCCTCCTGCTTCTCATGCTGAGCCTTTTGTTCCTCCGTAGATATCCAAAGAATCAGCCACAAATATTCTCTTTGTGCAGCGTGAGCCATTTCATCCTCTTATCCAGGATACCAATTTTGAGGGCTTCTTCTGAGATACTGTGCAGCAGATAGACCTATTATTTGAAGCCTTTCCTGTGCTTAATCTGTAATATCCAATATAAGGGGTGGTGCTGGATTTCAGAACTACAGGCTTCTCAAACTGCAGCCAGCTTGCAGTAACCAGTACTGTCCAAGAGTTTAACGTGAGATTAAACAAAGCTCTCTTATTCCCATCATCATCATCATCATCATCATCATCATCATCATCATCATCATCTTCAGAAAAATTATACCCGTAGACAACTGAAGCATCTAAAAGGGGCATGGGGCAATTCTCGGTAATTCCTGGTTTTGTCTAAGAAGATCTAAGTCACTGAAAAGCTCTCAGATACTGGCTGTTAACAGTTCAAGTCTCCTGTCACTTCTATATCACTACAACAATACTGACTTCAAGTGAGATAATCTCAGTTTTCATTAATGCAGTTGATAGGACAGAGAGATCAGAACCACTGTCCCACACAGCTAAGGAGAAGAGAAGCAGAGCACCCCAATATTGTATAATTATAATAGCTCTAGCAGTTATAAAGAATATTAAAGGAGATGAGGTAGCCTGTTCTGAAAACAGCTAACACCACTTATAATGTCCAGACATCTGCTTTCAGATGCCTGTTTTATTAACAACAACAACCCTTCCCCTCCCAGAACCCCCCTGTTCTTTAAAGTTTGTAAAGATATTTCTAGATGAGTTCCTTTATTATTGCCTTTTATAATGGGAGCTATGATTCCACATATTACTTCTGTGTTACACATCAGAGTTTCTCCATCTCTGTTACATCTTTGTAGGGTAAGTAAAGACCAAGCCTGTCATGGATGGTCAGTCCCTGCTAACATTTTGCAACAGATCGCACAATACAATTTGAGTGTTATATGGGGGCAATACCAAGTCTTGAGGTTTGGATAAACTCTGAAAAATCAATACAGTCATTTAAACCCACTGAAATAGTTTCTGTTGCTCAGAGACTCCTTTTACTTCTTTCTTTGTTGGCATTTCATTCCTTCTCTTTGACTTCTAACAGTTTCCTTGCTATTTCTTTCTTTCATGCTTACACCAAGATTTCTACTTTCCTAATACACCCCGCAAAGAAATGACCTTTGTGATAGATGTTACTCTCAAAAGCTTTCCTCTGTATCTATTGCTCCTGGTCTGTGACAATTCAGTAGGTTACAGGTGTTTACCTCTAGCCCAAGAAAGGCTGTTGAAAGAAATTTAAACTTTAAAGGAAAACTACAGTGAAGATAAGCCAGAGAAACAATTTGTTTTGAATATAAGATTCAGAGTCCAAGTATCTATGCAGCTTCAGGCAATCTGGAGCTGAATTCAAACTCCTTAGTTGAAGCCACTTCATGAAAATTTTGGTGAACTTGCTGTGGAGCAGGATGATATATTATAACAATACCTTCTACTCCTGACTTTCGAATGTTTAGCCATATCCAGTAATGTATCCCTTAGGGCATAACTGAAGCAGTATAAACCTGGTAACTTTTAACATCAGGGTTCTTGTGCTCACATTTTTGGAACCAGTTTACATACAGAGTACTCCAAGTAGTTTGTTTAACTAATAATTTTCTTCATATTACATTGTTAAATATACAATTTATTTTGACACCTCTTGCTTTTTATTAGAAAAACACACATACTTTCCCCCTTTTAATGCATTCCCCAAACCTGAGGACCACATAAGTAATTGTTTAGTTGAGAGTCTGAAGCCAGTGAAAACTAATTGATGCCATCTTGTGGTAAGTAAAGAAAATACAAAAACAATCAATTACGCTCTTTGTCACAGCCTGCATAATTGTGCACCAAATATTCCCTTTTTCTTCTCTTGCCTTTTCTCTAGCTCTCCCTGCGTGCCATTTTGTTACAGTTCGAAGTCTACCTCAGCTCTGAAGAGATACTGGTACAGTTGAAAAACGTTACATTAAAACAGTAACCTAAGCAATCTTCAGAAAAAAGAACAATCTGTAATATCTACTATGATCAAATTGAAATAGGAAATACAGAGCAAACAGTTAAGTTTATGAAACTACGTTGAGCTACAGCTTGCTTCCTTGGCACATGTAAGCTATAAAGCAAAATTATGTAAAGGTTCTGTTTGGCATAGGCATCACTGTGACAGCACAAAGCTTGGCAAAGAGACACATGCTAGATTTTCAGTGGAAGTACTTTGACTTTGATACTAATTGGAATTTCTAGTGCTCTTTGACATACTTTCGATTTCACATCAGAATGAGGTTGAGAATTTTTTTCCTTAGAATATTTCATGTCAGTTTGGCCATCCTGGCTATGATACAGTTTCATCACTGCAATTTGCAGTGCTCCCTAACTGCTACCATGAACTGATTAGAAAAATTTCTAGAATGTAATGAAATCTGCCTTCCATCTGTGATTCACAGGCACCTGCGAGTCCCACGGTGTCATCACATTGTCAAAATTCTGTCCTGATGCTTTTCATTGTCCATCATTTTAGTGGTGTTCTTGTAATGATGTAACTAGTAAAATAATAAATAGATAATAAAAGAACGTATATTTCCTTTAAGGAGTGTTTGAGAGCCTATAAGACTCAGAAATGCCATGAAGACCCTTATCCTAGGCTAGACTATTTCTTTCCATAGTAAATCTATGGGAGAAAATCATATTGAGGATTACCTATGGAATAGTTGCAAGAAAAATTCTCACACTCAAATATCCATATGGAATACAGAAAGCCTGGCCCTTCTAGGGGCAGGCTTGTGACACTCTTTGGTTATTCATTTCCGTCTTTTTCATCTTGTCTGTTCCCCTTTAATCCCGTTTGAGTATCAAGTCATCCCCTAGCTGTTTCCAGGAACTCCCTTTAAAAATGTGCCCTGCTACCTACAGTAGTAGTAGAAAAGACAGGCTCTGCATTATGCTCTTACCTTTACAAGCTCTTGCAGGGCTGTCAGGAGATGGGGGTAAAATATAGTCCCCTGGCTCCCATCAACATTTTTCTAATATCAGCACCTCCCCAACGCAAATCAGTGGAAAAGCCTTTCTTCAGTCAAGGGTACATGGCAGGGGCAAGGGGGACGACACTTTCATATTCCCTCTGGTCAGAATCCTCCACACTGCCAAAGCTCAGCACACTCTGTGTCTCTTTCATGAGGCTCCATAAGGCACAAGACCTCTCCTTTCTGTAATTCTGTGGCCCACTCTGTCTCTGAGAATCACTGCTCCTCTCAGTTTACATTCTCTGCAAAGATGGACAAGTGACGCAGTGTGACTCTATGATCTGAAATTGTAGGCAACACATAATAGCTAATTGGAGGAATATTTCAGGCCTTCATGCACACTGAACTGCGTATTGTAAATGCTTCCTAAATAGCTGATTATATGCCTCAGAATGTCAATAAGCAATTTTCTAATCAGGTCCCTGCACCTGAAGACATACTGTATTATTCCATCTTACTTTCAAGAATTTTAAAGCAGATTCTGACAGAGCCTTAGGTTGCTGAAACAGGTCTGAACACACAGTATTTCTTTTGTTCCTAGCATTTGAAATTCCTACTCCCAATTTACCTCTTAGTCTCAATATCTTAATTATGCAGTTGGAAACTGAATAATGAAAACTTAATGGCTGGAGTATCTGCTTAATAGTACTATGGTCATCATGGAGACAGAATATATGTCAGCTGTTTTTTCAAACTCAAGATCAAAGATGCAACCATACTGAATAGTTTTGCCTTCCTTTGTCTATGCTGAAAAGAAAAATCCCACATCTGAAATGGCTGAAAATAATAACGACACGAGATTCAGTGTAGCAAGCAGTTGGATGAAAAAAATATGGCAGATTATGAAAATGTGAGTAGTATTTATTCTGAATGTTTCTTAGTAAAACCCTTCAATTTTTTCAAACAGCATTCTTCACTTAAAATTAATTAATATTTCACAGAACCATATAAAGCCCTGGACTCACAGTAGCTTGAGATGTCACCTGATCTAACTCTAACCTGACCTAAGTCATGTTAAACTATACCTTCAGCATTTCTAACTAAAGTTCGTTTAACTTGGTCCTAAGGACCTCCAGTGATGGAAACACTACAGCAACACTTGGAAATCTTTTCCAGTTTCTTACAATCCTTATTGTTGACCCTTTTATCCCACTGTTTAACCCAAATCTTCCCTGCAGCAAATGTGCTATTCATCTTCAATATGCAGAACAGGTTTTCCCCTTCCTTATAGAAAAAGCCTTTACAAATCTGGAGATTTATATTCCTCTTCATTTTTGTTTTCCTGCAGCTGTTCAAGATTCCCCTGTAGACCACACTGTCTAGGCCTTTGAACATCTCTGTAGCTCTCATCCTTATTGATCCACATGTCCCCTGAAGCATGGTGCCAAAATGCCCTATCAATGCCCAAATACCTTACTACTGCAGTACAGAAGGAAAAGACTGTTTCATGTTCTCAAAGCTTCTGCTTCTTTCTGTTGAACCTGTATTCTTTCTTTTTTTCAACTATATGGCACTACTTACATGGTCAGCTTTGCAATCCACTATGATGAACTCACATGCTGTTCTAGGAAACTGTTGCCCAAGTGGTTGGCTCGCATTCTGTATTTGTGCAGCTGCCAATTTCAGCCTGCACAAAGGCTTGTAAATTTGAAGTTACAAGTTTTATAGCTGGCTTTGGATTTCATCCTGTTTTTTTCATATCAGTTCTCCAATATATCAGGATTATTTTGCATTCTCACACAGTTCTCCTGTATACTAGATGCTCTAGATTCTAGCTCTGTCACAAGTAATTATAATGACCATATTCTCTGCAAATAGAAGAGAGCACAGAGTATTTTCAGAAAGTTTATGAAACCTGAAATACTACATTGTCTTTGAAAATGACCATTTTTTCCCCAGTTTTTCAGGTGCTGAAAAAGGAACCCTCAATTTAGAGGAGTCTCCATATACAAATTTACAAAACTAACTTCCTGACATTTATTTCTACTCATAACTAAACCTTGTTAGCAAGAGCAAGCAGGGACTCTCTAAGATGTCTTTAGCTTCCCCAAACTGAGTCTTATTTGCACTGCAAGGTTTCACTCTAATGGTTCTGAAAATCTCTGAATTTGTTCCCTATGAACTGAAAATGAGATACTGTGCTGTTAAAGGGGTAGATTGGGTAGGAAGTTTCTGGTGTACTACAAGTATGTTTGTAAGAGACCTGTTTCATTATTTCCTCCTATTTTCTATGACAGTGTTCAGGGTTACAAAATTGAACACTCATCTCTCACACCAATACTTGGTAGTCCATAATCACTTTCAGCTGTATTTGTAGGGCTGGAGTCAATTTTTTCAATAAAAACATGTGACATATCCAACCTCAGCTACAGAGACTGTTCTTGAATTTGGCTTTTCATTCAAAAACATAGACTAAGTTAAACTCTTGCTGTTTTTTGGTAGGCTAGATTGCATTTGCAGTGCTTAGTTTTCTTTTTTTGGCCTGGTTATCTGTCTTAGTGTGATCCTTGACTATGTGCTATCATCGAGAATGCAGTATCGTTGCATTGCGGGTGGAAAGAAGCTAGGGTTTAGTGGTGGCAGAATATTTTTCATGCAGTCTCCTTACCCAGTTAGCCTCCTCATTCATTGTTTCTCACCATCTCACAAACTACAAAGGTTGTTTGATATGCTCAAAAATTTCTAAGGAGGAAATACCTTACAGCAGCATGTAAATAAACAAAAAAATTCTTTCATATTACACAGAACTCCAGTCCAGTCAGCTGGAATTGGCTCAGTATCCACAAGCCTAACAAAACATTCTTGTTTCCCAGTGTGTACATGTATGTGTGAGTATTAGCATACATGTGTTCTATGATTTTATTGTATGTACATGCCTCAAGAAATACTATCTACAGCATATAGGCCATTTTGGTGTAAAAACCAATGCAAATGGAACATTACTTCTTTGATACCTGTTTTAGAAAGTAATGAAAATGATATAAAAATGTATGTCTGAACTTTTCTTCATTTGCTTTTCTATTTTCAAGATGCTTCTAGGAAGAGCTGGAAGTTTATGGACTTTGTAGTTAATTTTTGTCTAGTTCTGAAATACTCAATCAGAAGCTGAATAAGTAGAATTTCATTTCTATATATAAACATTACTGCTGGTAGAGAATAGCAGATGGCCTGTGGAAACATCTACTTATCTTTGCAGTATGAATCACCACACCAAGGTTTTCTGCAGTCGCCTTTTTCAGTAATCAAAACAATGTATGTTTGGTGATAGATCTTTCAAAGACCAGTGAAAAGCATGCCCTTGTAAAGAAATGGTTCATGTCATATTCAACTATTGCTGAAGGATTTTCACAATATATACAATATACAACATTTCACTGTATACAGAACCAGTTAAAGCTTGAATCTCTTTTTTATCTTGTAACACAGGATAAAAAGAGGGAAATCTGACAAGAAAAGTAATTGGAAAATGGAATTATCTACCTGAAAGGCAGTTTTCTTTTGTGGCTCCCATTTGTATTTTTAAATGAAAAGAGATCTGTGTATTGTCTTAGGAAATACAGATGGAACAGTTCAAGAAATAGCATACCTCACTGAAGTACTGCCAAAAGTGTTCATAACCCTAAAAAAGATTAGTGGTTTCAGAGCTCGCTTTGTAACATAGGGATATTTTCTTCTACAATTTTTCTCTCTCTCTCTTTTTTTTTTTTTTTAAGAAAAAGACAAAACAAACCAGAAACAAATAAGTTCTTACAATATTCAAACATGATAACACTATGGCTGACAGAAGTATGTATCACATCCCATTGATTTTATGGGTAGCATTCATTTATGATCACATATGAAAATGCAATATAAACTTCTCTGCATGGATTTTGTTCATCATCTAGAAGGAATTCTCACAGAGGAGAAGCAGAAAACAACCTCTGATAAAATTCTTCTATCATATCAGTGTGGGATGCACCTTTAAATTTTACCAAAAGAAATTGATGGACAGAGCTTGTGTCAGTCTTGTTTTAGTGTAGCTGATGTTTAGTGGAGGTTGTATAGAGGAAAAACAAGATTTAAAATAGCACATATCTTCTATGACCAAAAACAATATGAGGACACCCTGAGAACATCTCAGAAGTTTTTAGAAAATAACTGAAATCTCCTCCTAAGCATGGTATACTTAAAAATTAAGCATTAAGTTACACGCATCTAAAGGCATTATATTAAACAACCCCAAAATCAAAATAAAAAAGCTGGAATAATGCAGTGGCTTGCTGACATAACTCAGGAAACAATGAACTTTGGACAATGTCAAAACAATGGCATTGTGTCCTGTGAGACAAAAGATATCCCTCAGCAGAAGAGAGGATCACATCTGTGAATGTAAGAGTAAGTCACTTCATTCACCTTGTAGTGGTAATCTGCGATTTCCTATTGAAATAGGAAATCCTAGAAATTTTACAGCCCTGTTCCTTTTTTTCATTCCAACTTTGCAAACATAGTCTACTCAAAAAACATAGTAGGTAAAATTCATCACTAATCCCTTTCATGTCTTGGTCCACACAGTACCTTGTATGAAAAGATCAGGCAGCTGGCAGATAGGAGAGTGGCTGACACAAACTTTCTTTAACCACAAATACAAAACACTTGATGTGAATAATCATATAATAAAAGGAGAAGCAAATTCTTCATTATAACATATTTCAAAATGTTGCATGTATCATATGGGTCTGTAATTTATACCTTAGATAATGATGACACTGACAGCCACAGCAATCCTTTTTTTTTTTTTTTTTAAGTAAAGAGAAAGGCATCTTTTTCACCATGTATTCCTGTCTGTAGCAGCTACCTGCAAATAATTTTTATATGTGATGAGACCCATATAAGAACATGAAAAACAACTCATGGGTATTCTTGCTCAGTAAAGTGGATATTGTTTCTACTGATGATTCAACTAGCTTACAACTACTTGTCTGGACTGAGGTCTCCAAGCACCAGTCTTTGCTAGACAATGCTGAAGAGAAATAGCTGACATCTAGAGATGTAGAGCTGAATAACATTATCACCCTAGAGTATCAAAATGTCCATCCAAGTGTCCAAATTAATGTGCACATGTAATAAGAATGACAAGATGGAGCCTTGTAAAATCCTGAAGGTGTAACTGCCTACTAATACTCTTTGTCAGTGTTCTCAGAAAAGGAGCATATTCTCTCAGGATTAGCTAAGGAACTAAAATCTCATGATCAGTACTAAATAGCCAATAGATAGATACACATGAGCGTGATATGAAACTTTAATTCTTTACACAGATCAAGGCACTCAGTCAACTAGAGTAAACGTGAGACTAGAGATCTCTAGCTTGAGTTTCCTCATATGAATAAAGTGGAAGAATTGAAGTAGATAGAAGCTGGGAAAAGTGTCTAGAAAAAGAGGTAGTTTCTCTGCTTGTGATACCATTGCTGCCCTATACTGACCTTTACAAGGCAGAAGGTCAGTTCCCTAACTTTACGGAAGGACAAACTGCGACGTACACTGACTTTGCCAATATTACAATATTTGGATTGTCTAAACACACAGCTTAGAATTTATTCCAAGCATTAATGGCCATCTCTTCATAATGCAGTCAAGTTCTGAAGGAATGAGTGATTCCCGGTGCTCACAGTTATTGAGTTACGCTCTCTAGGAATTGATTTCCTACAACAAAGCATCCTCAGCAGCCTATTCAGTAGCGTGCCCATCATTTTGTATTTGGTGATCCACTGTTCTCTCTAAAAGTATCTTAAAGTTTGAAAAATTATTATTTAAATGTAAAACTAAAAATGTTTATTTCTTTATAAGTCATCAAGATTAGGTTAGCTTCCTTTACAACAACACTGCAAGGCACATATTCTGAAATGTTCACCTTAGTATTCTTCTAAAAATGACCCTGGGTTTGGTTCAGACCATCAGATAGCAAATGGTAAATCAGTGGTATCTGTGGGACACTCCTCTCTTTCTGATTTTATTTGCAGGAGTTAATTCATATAAAAGGAAGAGCAGAGTTAATCTGAGTATATATGTAAATATATTGGGTTCTGTATTTCTCACTTCAGTTCTAAAATTATGAAAGCCATGGCAACAAGAGACATTCCTTTATGCATCCAACAATTATTATTCCTAACAATTCAATATTCATTGTTTTCTAAGAATCAGAAATAAACTTTTAAATACAAACCCAGTATTTACAATGTGTTTTCCTTGGTACAGCTTTATATTGGCTCACCAATATTTAAACTATGATATTTGCTAACTTCTGAGATCCCAAATACAGAGGTATGGGACACAAGCAAAATTCTCTGTATCTCTTTAATGAGACTATTCTAGCATTTTGTTTTTAGCATGTTACCAAATTCTATAGGCACTTAGTCATGGGAGAAAAATGCACAGAGATTGTCTTACAATCTTCACATACTAATTACAAAATTTCATCATGTCTTGCTTTTCTTAAGCTAGAAGCAATATATCCAATTTATCTACTTAAAGAATAGAAATTATATATTAAAAACAAGTATGTTTTTTCCATTTCGCAGTGGCTGGGTTCCCAGAGCAACAGCCAAGACCGAGAACGTGACTTCATCATTAGTGTAGTCATTTGTTCAAATCAACATGCAAAAAATTTTAGGATAGACTAAGCAACTCCTTTTTTGTAGAAGAACAGTGCCATATATTCTTAATTAAATTTATAGATTGCTTGAAGTATAAGGACACAAAGAAGATGGAGTGGGGTATAATATAGATCAGAACAAATAAACAGAAAAGAAAATAAATAAATGCAGACCTCTAGTTTGGTGGGAAAGAGAAGAAGCATGAAGTAGAGCTATCCAGATAAAGGTGACAGTCTAACTGACAGGCCAGAAAATGATCTTGTCAACAACATTTCCTAAGGACTACAGTCAATGGACCCATGAACATGAGAAAGGATAAGAGATGAATTAACAACCCTTTCTTCGCGGTTTTGGATGAAAGCGAGAATGACAGTGTAACTTGGAATGGGAGCAGAGAGGATTTTAGAGAAAAGATGGGGAATTTGCTTTTGTCCACACTATGTTGACATGGTGGAGGGGGTGTTAGAGAGACAAATGAAATGCACGAATATAGTTTCTTAGTTCTGGAGTGAAATCCTGTTTCAAGTGCAATCAATTTAGCAATACATATTTCATAGTTTCCTTTTATCCGAAAAGTAACTTGTCCTACAGTAAACTAAATGGCTTCAGTTCTAATCCTGTGCAACAAGGAACAGTTTGTGACGTCAATAAAGCTTCCTCAATGAATCATTGCTTAACAAAACATTAATATCTTATTTTGCTAAAAGGTTTGTAAGAAAAAGTAACAGCTGTGTGGAAGACTTCAGATGGTGAAATTTGGCAAACTTTTATAATATCTAGTATTTAGTTTCCCCATTTTCATCTTTTTCTTCAGTTGCTACTGAAATCACTGAGGGTAGAAATTCTGCTTGTGAATGGAAACTCCATTACACTCACAAAATGAGTTTCCATCCATGCAAATGCCATCATAAAAATGTACGATTTCCCTTGCTATCAGGCCATCTGAATTCAGCCGTCTGTTCTCACTGCTATTTTAATGTTCTTGTGCAATTACTAATTCTTGAAAACAGAAAATAGAGGCCCACATACAAACCTGAATTTAACTCCAATTCAGTTCAGTGGAGGAGCTTATGCTTCCACAAATCAGTAAAGATCCAAGACAGGCACAACAAAGATGGAGCAGACACAGCACTTGAATTTTTCCTTTCCCATAACGATGGTCTTCAAAAAGCCTTAAGTAATCATAAGTGACTTTTACTGAAAAGAGCTATGTATTATTACTCTTTATACCAGCTGCCAGTGTCCTGAGGGAACTGACAGCCCTGACTGTTCCTGCCTGGCCTGCTTGGGGCTCCCCTCAACTGTCCACAGCCCAGGACCCCATCTTAGCCCCCTGGGGCCATCAGCACCTGCCCCAGTGACGCCACAGCAGGGACCCTCTCCAGTCCTGCCCTGCCCATCCATGGACCCTGCCAAGCCAGGCCCCACTGCAGCTGTCCCCATCCCCAGGGAGGTGCCCGATACTCAGGGCTGGGGCTGCCCATGGTTCTCCCTGCTCCTGACTGGAGTGGTGGGCTGGCTGCCAGGCCCTGCCTGGTATTGTCCTCAACTCCTGTCCCATGGGAACCGCTGGCCCTCGTTGTGCCCTGGCAGGGAGGAAGAATTGTAGGAGGAAGGAGGAAGAGGCTGCAGGTGAGCCCAAATGCTGTGGATGAGTTAGCCCCTGCTGCTGGCAGACACTTGCCACATCTTTTCTTCCCACTGCCATTGCACCCATCCCACACTGCCCCGTTCTCTCCCTGGAAGGGTTTCCATCAAGAAATTAATTTCAAAATCCAAGCAGCAGAAGAAAAGGAAAAAAGCAGCAGAAAGCAGTAGCAGAAGAGAAAATGCTTTTGTTAAGCTGCTGTGCTTTGTTTTAATAAACAAATTTGGGGTCATGCCCAAAGTTCTCATGACCTTTTGTTTATTTTTACTTATGGCATTATTACATGTTGCACAGTTGTTCTTTGCGGTTTTTAAAAAAAACATGCTTATTAGAAACTGCCAGTTAATTAATTACTTTTTGTGTACCCTGGCAAAATATACAATAGTAGCAAAGTAGCACCTGTCAATTGAAACAATGACAATAATAAATGCAAAATCTCAAATGAAACAAAATGTCAAATGAAACAATGGCAATAATAAATGTAAAATATTTGTTACAGCTGTATAGTTTATATCAAACTCCTAAACAAAAGCTTCTAGAAGTTTCATTTGCATGCAGTGGTAGAAAGGCATGTATTTTAGTAAATGCGTTGCCTAGGGACTGAGGAGAAAATTATTGCCAGTCTCACTATAATACCTGCCCTGGGAACTTCCAAACTGAACAGGAATCTTCCCCGAAGATGGTATTTATGTTAGTTAGATTCTGCTAAGTAATGGTAATGCCTAAAGCACACTGGGAAACCAGCATATGAGCTCTAATTGCTGTGCTTTAGGATCCAAGGGGAAATTATTTCAGAAACTTAGCCAAATTCAGACTTCCACGTGTGTTTCTTTAGAACCTTATCTTTGCTAAAGATAGTGAATTCTTGGCAATACAGTCTGCCTGTGCTTTTTGAACTCAGAGTATTAGTAACTTAAACTCATTAACAAATGACTAGCATCCAGTCCAGCAACATCATTTCATTCTGAAGTAATAAATTAAATATGTAAATTATACATCTATGTATTTCCTCTGTCTTGAATTTGAGTCAGCTTATTGTCTGTCTTGACAATGCCATCGGCTGGAGTGTCAGAGGATACAAATGAAGATAGTGCCATTAAGATACTCTATTTACTCTAGCTTTACTATAGTTTACTGCCCTCAAATCTTCAGGTAATTGTTTTAACGGGACACCAACATAACAACTTATTTCTAAAACAGTGTTCCAGGCAGTGGTATTGATCTTTTTGTATTTACATTCTCCACTTCTGGCTGCTACCCAAGTAGCTCTTGTGAAACTGCACTGGCTAAGTTGGAACAAAACTACTCAGCCTTACCTCCAGTTTCAAGCCAACTGAAACCCAAAGAGATTTCTGAGAACAGGCATGGAATGTTGAAACAGGAGAAAATTACTTCCTTATGGCTAAAAAATTTGGCTGAGCTAAGTTTGGTATAAAGGAAGGAATTAAGTCAAATGCAGCATGTAATTTGGGAAATTCAAAGACACTGGCATGAATAGTGTGAATAGCATTTAAAAACCACTGTTGAAGATTTCATAGAATATGTAATGCCTGGTTTTGCTGTAAAAAAGTAATTTTTATTCAAGTAACGACAGTATGTATATTTTCTACAATGTTTTACTGACTTTATTGCTTGTACACACTTAGAAAGAGAATTCAAAAAACAATACAATCAATGTTTCTGTTAGTGTTAGCAAGCATTAACAAGATCCAGCTCAAAAATTTTCTGCAGCAAAAATCTGAAGGGTACAGAGCCAGGAAACTGGCAGAGCAGAGATGGAAAGCCTTGAAGAGTTAGGCCACTAGAAAGGTGGGGGACATAATGGCACGTCTGCTGATGATGGGAGGATTTGGTGCTCCTGCAATAGTTGCCATCCCTGACATCTCAGCTGCTCTCTTGGCAGAAAGAACTGCAGCCAGCCTGCCTTTTGAGGGCATGGCATTCATAAAGTAGTCATGGGCAGTCTGCTGATTAACTCTTCTTTTCTTGTGTCTACAATTGTATTAGTTAATAGAGAAAGCTTTGTATGTTTATTGTATTTTCAGAGATAAAGAGAAAGATTCTGCCAAACTCTGGAAGAAGAAACTGGAGGTAGGAGAGGCTAGAGAGAAATGGAAGAGATATAAGGAACTTCCCCGAAAGCCTACCTCCCCAGCTGTCCCTGGCTGATTTATCACTGGTCTAGGCTTCTCTTAGAGGGACATGCAATGATAGGTAAAGAACTAGTCTCTGCTATCCCATACCTGCTAGGCCAAATACAGCTTTTGAAATATTAATGCAGTACTCATACAGTCAGTGCAAGAGATTTCTGGTAATGGCCCATGCCTGGGCAAACAAATGGGCTAGTTTAGTATGTATAAATGATTGTAAAATAAACCACAGCAGGGGTGACTCAGAGTCACATAGCTGCTTCTCTGTTTCCAATAGCAAATCAGGAAATGGCCCTCTTCTAGAACTATCACTGGAACTGCACACCTCTTTTTTGTTCCAGCATGAGTTCTGTCATAAAGGCACAGTTAGCCCTAAGAATGAAATGTTGCCAGAAAGAAACAATGCTAGAAAGTCACAGTTGGAAGAAAAAAATTCTTTCTTGCTAATGAATTCCTTTGTGTTTCTTGCTATATAAGTTCCTCTGTGTTCTCCCAAAATGCAGCTGAGGACTAGGTACCTGCTAGTTTCTGCTAAACAATATGAATATAGGAATTTTACAGGTATTCTGTTATGCAAGAGGTTTCCATCGCACTACTGATTTCACAGTGCAATATAATTCCAGAAATAATATCTGTAAAAGTGACATTCTTACAGTCACTTGAAATATAACCCTCCTACCTCCCTCCCTCCCCTCCAAAAAACCCCCAACCTTTAGCATTAAAGTAAGATACCATTAGGACAGCAAAATAGATGATTGATTTTATTGTAGGCACCAAGTGTGAAGCATAGTAATAACGGAATTACCATAACACAGACTACCACAGTGTCCAGCAGACCCTGCTGTTCCGAAGAGAAGCTGCAATACTTGCTGAAGTTGGAGCCACGAACATCATTGGAATTTCTAGCCATTGTGCAGATCGCATTAAATTTTGGCAGTTCACCCAATTCTCAACAATATTTACTTATTCTAAAGGCATAAATGTCAAAGCTGAGAAAGAATAAATTCCATACCTTTATGTCCAACCAAAATTCCTTTGCTATGTGGATGAGAATACAATATGCAGTTCTCTTTTCACTTTTTTTTCACATGACCACAGATACATAAATTTGCTCACATCCATTCCTTGTTACATTCCTTTTCTTTATCAAGGACTAAAGGTTGTTCTAATACCATTAACAGCATTTTTTTGAGGTTTTTTAACCTAAGTTCCAATAGCAAACTCCTGACTGACCAATAAGCAAACAACCAAACTCCTTGTCGTTCCCCAGCAACATGCTCAGGCTTCTCTTCAGCCTGTGCCTTAGAACTGAACCTCCCAAACTGCTCTGTCACTGGCAGGTGCTAGACAACCTACCATTGCTTGCTATCCCTTCTCATTGTCACAAGTTTTACGAAGTTGTGGTGAAGGTGTCTTCTCTAGAGACATGCACTGAAAAGGCCAGTTTCTCCTGCTGATCACATCACTCAGATTTCTGGGGCACAGACAAGTTCTTAACACACCGCTGTAAGGTGAACAGGGCAATTGCTTTGTGGCTGGCTGAAACACAGCTACTGATCTCAGCCCTACTGACTCATAGCACAGGCTAGACCTGTTGCCTGTGCTTTCAATTTATGTTGAAATCATGGGGTAATGTACAAGTGTGGTATGGGATATGAATAATCTCTTCCTTTAAAACTGCGTTTTTTCTCTCCCCTTCTCCTTCCTCATCCTCTCCACATACACGTTCACTATTTGCAGCAGACGTGTCCTACAGATTTGACTGATCAGATTATTTCTGAAGGTCAAAACCAGAATTTTTGAATGCTTAATCTGGTTCTGAAAGAGAGCCTGAGTCTCTGTGGAATAACATTGACATGCAGGATGATGCATGGGTGAACATTGCCTTCAAATTTTATTCAGACTAGATGTTAGTAGTAAACCCATGGGGTGACTGATTTGGTAGAAGTTTTATTTTTCATAACTACTACTGTATTTAGTTCTTACTTGCTCATGAACATTTTAAATATTCAGCTCAATGTTTATGCCTAAATCAATTAAATGTGATGTAAGATTACAATTTACATATTGCCACATAACTTATAAACTGGGCAGACTGTATTTATGAACTGAATTTTAAAAGATTTCATATGTAACACAGCTTACAGTAACACTGCCCCTGAAAAATAAATGCCATAAAGTTTCATAAAAATATCCAGCACCTTTTTTTGTTTCATCCCATAAAAAAATTCAGATAATGAAACTTTTTTAAGGTAAATAATCTTTATATTATTTTAAAATATGTGTATATTATTTTATATTTATATTTTTATATTGATTTTTTATGTATTTTACCTGGCTTAAACTAACAAATCCTGAAAATTACCAAATTTTTAGGACTATCTTACTTTCCTGTTTCCACATAATGAATTTATTCCTCACATCATCTGCTACTACAGGCACACAGGTATTTTATTAATATCAATATATATTGTCCCTTTATATCCTCTGAAAAGTATTTCCTAAGCAGTTTCACCTACATTTATGGAAGAATATTGCAGTCATTGAGAGTTTGTACATTCTTAATCATGAATACACATTGTAGTGTTCCTACTCACACAGATGTCCCATTGATGTCAAGGTGATTATTAGAGTGGATAAAGTGTATGAAATGGGTATAGTCAAAGGAAAAAAATCCTTGCCCAATGATGTAAATGTCAGGACAACTTTCAGCTTCAAGACTGTCAGGTTTTCATTCTGAGTATATTCTTACATCAGGCTTTTAAAATAACTCCAGTCAGCGGGATACCTACTTCTGGCATACTTGAATTGAGAATCTGCATTGTAATTCTAACGTAAAAACCTTCTTGAAAACTTCCCTCTCTTTTCTTCTGGACAATTTAAACTTCTCTTTTGGGATTTACACATTTAAACATGTATTTCAAATGCACAGTTACATCATAGTTATACTCTGGTTTTCACATGCTTTTAAATGCTCTTCCCAGAAACTGGTGCATTAAGCTATATGCATAGTTCCCCAAGAGAACACATCTCTCAGCAGGATATGATTTAAAATTCTTTGCTTGTGAAGAGTTAGATAATTGTTTAGTGAAAAATGTTTGGTGTCACACCAGTTCTAAATGTCAGTTGGGGCATGTGTTAGCATAACTTGTAATTGTGACAGCTAACATCAGTAGCAAAAATAATGGAATCATAGCAAGGACAAGTTAAGATGGCACCAGATCTGCCAGAAAATTCCTGATATATTGTCTCTATAAAGCAGTTTGAGCTGCTATATTTAAACAAGCTCAGTTTGTTTTCTTTCCCTTCCACCCAAGCTGTGACATCTATCTCTTTAATTACTTGCCAGTCTTCATTTATTTAGAGTGCTTTCCATTCTGTTTAATTCCTCCTCAAAGTTTCCCTCAGATGACTAGCACTCTTCCAAAGAGAATATGCTCTAAGTGGAATCAGTGCGTCACATTCTTCTTGGTAGTAATCTAGTATTCTGAAATATTTTTAAAGTCAGAATAAATTTTAACAACTGCTGAAACCTTCTGCATCTGCATGGGTGTGAGCTGCATGCTTGGAGTAACTGAAAGACTATCTAAGGTTCAATTAAATTTGTTAATAGCTTATAGTTGGAAGTGAAATAATAGGACATTGAAACAGTTAAAAAATTGTGTCCCCCCCAGCTGTCTGTCATTTCCATCTAGGCAATGGTGTGAAATAAAGAAAAGAAAAGCACATAACAGTAACTAAAGAAATAACAGGTAGGAGAGATGCACATTTGGTGCTATTTAATATGATGTAGTCCAAGAAAGTTTGAACAAATACTCACAACGTGAGTTATTTCTTAATCAGGTCAGGGCCTCCAGTGCACCAGCCTCTTTCCTCCCACCCCTCTCTCCTCCAGCTTTGCCTGTCTGTGCTCATGACAGCTCTGACATGGCACAGACATGCTGCCCTGGGTCAGGCCTCTGGGAGCAGAGCTGTGTGAGCAGGAGCTGGGAGAAGCCTTGTGGGGGGCTGCCCCTGCTTCCCCTGGGAGCTGCATCAAGCTCAGGTCCCCCTGCCTGCTTTGCTGCTGCCCTCAGCGCCTGGCTCCCCAGCCCTTGCACAGCAGCAAGTGCTGCTGCTCCCTGACAAGACCAATCATTAATATACTTCCATCATGTCCACAAGTCTAACAGTGATGTATCTATACTGTCTCCAAGCCTCAGCCACTGCTCACTTTCTTGCCTTCTGTAACAGCTTCTATGATCTTCCTTATTCTTTTTCTTATGACAGTCCCTCAGCCAGTTTACAAGTCCGTCCTGTGTTTCTGATGCCAAACAAAAAGCACTAGGGATGTTCTCTCAGAGTTTTATGACATCCACCGTTACTCCTGAGTTTGACTTCCTTTTGGTGACCCACCCCAAGGCATCTCAGGTCTGAGGGCTGGCAGGGCACTAACAGGCCTGGACCAACCTCATATGGGGTCTCCACCCATACCCCTGCCCATGGGCCTGGGGCTCCAGGGGAGAGTGCAGAGGGAGGCTGCCAGGGCTGATGAGGCCCCTGCCCTGCTGGATGTGTTTTTGCCCTTTGCTCCTGGCTCCCTGTCCCTTATGCAGCCACTGGCCCTTTCTGCTCCCTGACCTTAGGTTAAGAGTTATGCTACATGGTCTCTCAAACAACTGTTACCCCTTACCAGTCCCATCTAGTGCCATTCAAGACTTTCTGCCTCTGACAGGCCTCAGGACTTGTCAGGCTTTGTACGGACTTCACTTGGCTTGCCTGGAGACTCAGGATGCTAATGGCTTGCTACATTCTCCCCTACAATCAACCTTGAGACCCAGAAGGCCTGTGTAAGTGTGAATATAACACCAAAGAATGGGGTGGACACTAAAAGTTTGTGCATGTCATTTTAACTATATACAACTTGAACTATAAATGTCAAAACCATGGTAATTGGACTAACAATAATTCCTTGATTAGACTGCTAAGACAGTGTGTTTGTTTTGCCCAGAACAAGATTGAGCTTAACAAACTATTGGGAATTCAAGCAAGCTACTTTAACTTGGATCCCATAAACTGAAGCATGAAGTGCCCCTAGATCTGTCAAAATCTTGTCATGCTTTGCTGTTGGTGATACGTCTGCTGCCACTTGTGATGGGTATACTATACCCTCTCCTGTTGTATTTAGTGATTTACTAATGACTGGAAATCCTCTGATCCTTTTTCACCCTATTGCTCTTCTGTCACTGTGGTTTGGCTGTTAAATAGATTTAGTATAAGGGTTGTTTTTTTTTCAATCTTTTACACTGAATGCAGCCCTTTCTTTCTGCAAGACTTCTTTAACATCTCCTACTTCAGTAATTTAGGGTATGATGTAAAAATATGAATGTGATTTAGCTGATGGAAGGCCACCAGTTTGGCTTACTTCTGTTTTCTCAGAGCTTCATCTTCCCGACCAAGTCATCTTCAGTAAAATAGGTAGTGATGACTCAGATATTTTAGTTATGTGCCTCAAAACAGAAATCTTCTTGTTTCATTAAATTACTCATTATAAAAGTCTAAACAAAAACCTAGGACAAAACTAAACTGTATATGAAGCAACTTTTAAAAACTGGTAGATATAATCCCTCAATCAGAAATTAACAAATGGAAATGTATTATTAAGGTTTCTCCTGAACAACTCCTATTTTACGACTCTATGTGTAAACTAAAATGTAAGTTAAATTATCTAAAATGATAATTTTCACTATAAATTCTCCTTAAAAATAAACCATTTAATGAAGATCAATATTGCTTTTCCAGTCAAATAAATCGCTTAATCTTTGCAAAAAAATCCTGCTATGGCTTAACTTCATAATTTGGCTGCCACATTTGGTAAGAACTAACATACAAAGGGTTTGGGGCTTTTTTCCTTACATCTATTTTTATATATCCTGTGAATTAAATCTACTTGATCAACCCGATATTCAGTGGACTGCTGAGCAGGGAAATGGCTTAATTTGCAGCTAGAAATATTTTAAACTCCAGTGCAATTGACTCTGATTTTTCAATTTCTTTTTTCTTTTTCAATTACAGCTTTTAATTTTTATATTTGCTTTTTAAAGTTATATCAGTATTTTGTTGTTTTTCTATGTTAAGAGGAATATAAAAGGCAACCATCAACTGGAACTCTTCATTTTTAGAGTTTTGTCTGTGCAAGGCAATTTTTTAAAGCTTAATTTGTTAATAGACTATTTTTTTTGATCATAGAATCATAGAATTGTTAAGGTTGGAAAAGACCCTTAAGATCATCGAGCCCAGCTATTAACCTAACACTGCCAAGTCCACCACTAAACCATGTCCTTAAGCACCACGTGTCCCTGTCTTTTAAATACCTCCAGGGATGGAGACTCAACCACTTCCCTGGGCAGCTTGTTGCAATGCCTGACTACCCTGTCAGTGAAGAAGTTTTTCCTAATATCCAACCTTAAACTTCCCCTGGCACAGCTTGAGGCCATTTCCTCTCATCCTATCACTTGTTACTTGGGAGAAGAAACCAACACCCACCTCGCTACAACCTCCTTTCAGGTAGCTGTAGAGAGCAATAAGGTCTCCCCTCAGCCTCCTCTTCTCCAAACCAAACAACCCCAGCTCCCTCAGCCTCTCCTTATAAGACTTGTGCTCTAGACCCTTCACCAACTTCGTTGCCCTTCTTTTGACATGCTCTAGCACCTCAATGTCCTTCTTCTAGTGAGGGGCCCCAAACTGAACACAGTACTCGAGGTGCGGCCTCACCAGTGCTGAGTACAGGGGCACTATCACCTCCCTGGTCCTGCTGGCCACACTATTCCTGATACAAGCCAGGATGCGTTTGGCCTTCTTTGCCACCTGAGCACACTGCTGGCTTATGTTCAGGTAGAGAGAGAGAGAGAGATATTCCAAGGAGTTCATCAACTTAACAAGTTTCACACACAAATTCTCTATTTTGTAATACATATTAATACTTTCCAGCTTTTATATTTCACATGTATAACTATCATGACTAAGCACATCAGTTAAAAAAGAACCTGCCCAAGAATCATGCACAGAAACATTATTTTTGGCCAGGAGGATAATAGTGAATGAAATCAGTTTTAAATCTCCTATATTATATATTTAGAAAGAGGGAAAATCCCTGAAAAATCCTGGGCAAGTTTATGCTGCACTAGTAAAAACATGGAGCAGAATTGTGTAATTTCAGCTTTATTACAGTCAGTGCCAAAAATTTCCTGTAAAAAGCTAGAACAGTTTGAAATATTTGGCATTAAGACACTTCTGAAAATCCAAGCAACAAATTCAGGATTTATATATTTGTCTGAACATATACCTGATATCTAGACAGAAATATCTAGCTGATACCAAGCCTTGTTCATACACTGTGTGGCTATAATTTGCAAAACTGCTACAAACCCCATATAATCTTGATCCCTTGAATTGCAAAGAATGTCATATCAATTGATCCATCCCTTAAAACACAATGGCTTTTCCAAAACTGAAAACATCCTTTTCTCAGAAAAATCTGAGATTCCTGAGAAAATTCAGGTATCCCTTCTGAAAGTTTTTAAGACAGGAGACATCAAATATTGCAATAAAACTGCCCAGATCTAATAACTATATGATTTTGTAATCTATTTTTTAAACTTTAACTATACAGACTGTACAGCTTTAATATTGATTGGACTTCTTTTGCTGTGGTGTCTCTAACATACTAGCAAGTTTCTTTCTGTACACATTTCTTTTGGGGATTTTTTTAAAAGCCCAAATGGAGAGACTTGATATAATCTCTTTCTAGATGCACATTCATAGCAGTGTTCCCTGTTAGCAAAGAGGCAAAGTCAATAGTAACTAAAACTGTGACACAAGAGGCAAAAAAAAGGCACTTTTTTTTCTGCTGTTGAAATATTTTTTTGTGACAGGTCACAGAATCACAGAGTGGTCAAGGTTGGCAGAGACCTCTGGAAGTCATCTGGTCAAACCACCTGCTCAAGCACCACCTACAGCTATGTGCCCAAGACCATATCCAAGTGGCTTTTGAATATGTCCAAGGATGGAGACTCCAGAACCTCTCTGGGCAACGTGTCCCAGTGCTCAGTCACCCTCACAGCGAAAAAGTGTTTCCTGATTTTCTGATGACACCTCCTGTGTTTCAGTTTGTGCCCATTGCCTCTGGCCCTGTCACTGGGCACCACTGAAAAAAGGCTGGCTCTGCCTTCTTTGCACCCTCCCTTCAGGTGTTTATAGACATTGATGAGATGCCCCTGGGCCCCCAGAGCCTGCTCTTCTCCAGGCTGAACAGTCCCAGTTCTCTCAGCCTTTCCTCATAGGAGAGATGCTCCAGTCCCCTCATCATTGTTCTCGCCCTTCGCTGGACTCTCCATTAGCTCCATTTCTCTCTTGTTCTGCGGAGAACTGGACACACTATTCCAGGTACGGCCTCACCAGTGCTGAGTAGAAGGGATATGAGGATGAAGTCAGTGAAGCAGAATTTCACCTGCCATATGAATGTTATGAAGAGGTTAAATTCACTGCTAAAAATAATAAAAAAAAAGAGTTGCCATCATGGTAAGCATAGCATTTAAGAGGGAAATTTTGTGGATTTACCTGTTCCTGCTCTGTATATGCAGAATTTACTTTACATCATAAATCATTACTAACTGCCTGCCACTAGAGGTCATGTATTTGCCTATTGAAACAAACTATGAGGCACATCAAATTTCCTTTGTTTTTGTTCGAACTGGGAACCAGGCAGAAGGAAAACAGAAGAGACTGCCCAGTTCTAGCAAACACTGAAACTAGCGTTTCTGAAAAGAAATGAAATATTTATTTCTTCTCTATTCATCTACTCATTAGATTGCAAGGGCAGAAAACAATCTGTGGAACTTAATGTGAAAAATCAATGACTGTGGTCAAGAGATTTGTCATATTAGTTCTGAATATGTTTACAGGTCAAAGAACATGAAGTTTACAGAAAACAGGCAAGATTTGGTTAGAAATAAAAGGTTACAGTATTGAGATGAAAACAGGAGATGCCTTGAATTTTCACATTGAGGCATATTTATTAGGCAGTTTAACAAATGATGGGAATAACTATAGGAATTAATTGCAGGACATCAGTTTAACCCCTTTACTATCACTAACCAAGTAAAAAAACCTGCATACACTTAAATGTATTTCACTGCAGGATAAGTTGGTTGGGCTTCAAAGGATGAAAATGGAACAAAAGTAAGAATAGAAGAACCACTACTAATATCTTAATAAAGATAATCATTCAAGAAAATGTCTCCTTTGCCATATATTCAAATCAGGGAAAAAGTTGATGTTGCTTCTTTGGGCCTATACTGGTGGCAGAATTAGACACAGGGCAGATTAAGAGCTACATTACCTTAATTAACATAGATACAAGACTCTAAACAAGCAGAGAGGTTAATGCTGTGTTGGCAGAAGCACATGACTGCCCTGAGGTGGAATGTAATTTAGAAATACCTTGAGCTAGTTCAGATCCTACTGCAGAAGAGTACACAGCTGTAGGTTTGCTTTGTTCACTTTCAAAAGAATAAACGTGTTCAAAAAGAAACAACACCAGATCATTTTTGCATAAATAACTAGAACTACACACAGACAATCAAAATGCTGATTTTAGATTGTTTCCAAAACAAACACATCATCATGACTTAAATGGAATTAAGTTTTTACCAGAAATATGAAAAAATGAAGGTGATAGTCCAGAGAAAAGATAACTAATGTATTAAATTCCTGGTTCTGCAAGCCAAGCAGGCAGGCTAATTTCTACTCTATTATGACTCTCTGTGGATCCCAATCCACATGCCTCTTCAAAACAGGGAAATATACTTGGTACAGGTGTTAACTGCATCTTTAAATACCATAAAGTAGATAAAAATTCAAGACCCAAGGCTTTTTCTTCACTAAAAAAAAGCAGACACAAAGGAAGATTCTTCATTAAAAAAGGTAGCACTGTTTTTTCACAACTTCCTTTGAGTGAATTCTGACCTAGGCCAAATAACAGAAAATGATGCAGAGAGCGCTACCACAGTAGAGATAAGATAATCCACAGAGGAGAAGGATTTTATTCAGAGTGCCAAATTATCCAAAATAAAGTTGTGGAAGAATCTGACATCTGAAACATTCAGCAAACACTGAAAAGCTGCCTGGAAAACGTGTTGTAAGGAACCCAGGTAATCTACTTTACATCTTATTTTATAGCTGGTAGAGTCAAAGGGAGTATTGTACTGACAAAATGTTGTGCCATGTTTCTGGGAGATAATCTTTTTACAAGGTGTGAGTAGGTCTGTGCACCACTTGGCCTTTAAATGAGAGGGGATGGCTTTGAGATGCTTGAAAAATGTTTTAAATGTGCATATCTTTTTGCCTTATCTGACTTATCTGACGGCAAAAACCCAATCACTTTTGCAATTCAGAGAATGGCAGTTATCAGACATTTTAAAATGCAACTCTATTTCTTAAAAAAATCCACAGATCTTATCTAGCATTCCTATGGTGGCTTTATGTCTGATGAAAAACATGTCACACCATGATACCATGCAACAGGAGAACACCTACGACTTGTGAGACTGCAGAAGCTGTAGCTGATCAAACACAATTCCATGAAGTTAGAAGGCAGCTACATTTTATAATCCTTCCACAAATTTAGCAATTTTTTCTTTAACTTTTTTGTCTCTCTGCAACATCTTCCAGTATAAATTTTATGACATTCTTCTGAGTTAACCATCAGTTTTTTCCTAGAATATAGTTTTCTGTTCCCACTTCACAGGAACTTTGGATCAGAAAAAGACCTAGTTAATCAGTTCACATGTTCTTATCCTAGTCATAATTTGATCAAGCTCCATCTAAAGTTATAGAATTCACTAAATCCATTAGAAGTTTGTTCCAAAATTCTCCTCTACTGAAGACTGAAAGCCTTCTAAGAGAAAATTAATTATGGTCAGTTTGCTTATTTGTTCTAAAATTTTTGGTTGCCTTTTGTCCTTCTTATGGTTGCTTATTATTTCATGGAGCACTTCACTTTGCTAGACTGAACAAGCCTGTTTCTTTCAATTCTCTGTTGGAAAAGAAACTTCTCTAGTAATCTTTCTGCACATTTTCTCCTTTAGAAGTGATTTCTAGGAAGCTGAGAATCCAAGTGGTACACAGTATGGGGGACAGCAGCTTGCAGAACAACTTTAGCAGGTCTCCATTAGCTCTAGTAGCAATACACACATAAATTGTAGGTCACATTTGCCTTGTCTATGAGCGACCTCCATCTAGTCCAACAGATTATTCACTTCACATTCTATTACCATTTTTATCTGAGCATGCTAGATACTTTCCTAGAAACCAGTTGTATTTTGCCATTTTCAGGTAGTTTGTGTATCCAGTCCTTCGGCTGAGGCTGCACGGCTAGAAGGCGCGTCCCCTGGGTGGTGGATAGGGGATCCCTCTGTGGAGGGTGCACCGGATAAAATTGAAGAAGGTGCCGCGAACCAACGCAGCCTAAGGGAAGGCCACCCTGACAGAAAAACCACTGGCCCTCCAAGTCATGGGGGTTGGGCAGGAGGCCAACTACCTCCTCCCGGAAAAAAAAAAAGAAAAGTAAAGAAAAGAAAAGAAAAAAAAGAAAAAGTAAAGAAAAAAAAAAAAGTTGCAGAAACGACAAGCATCAGAAATGCCGGGGATGGAGAAAATCAGTAACGAAGTGAGGAGGAGGAGATGGAGCTGGATCGGTCGTGTCCTGAGGGGGAAACTGACGGAAGACTGCGCTGTGGCCCTTGACTCCAGAGCACGCAGCCGCGGACCGATCGAAGTGGAAGAACGATGTTCGTGCCTTGTGTGCCTCCTGGCACTGAGAGAATTCAGATTCAGATTGTGTATCCAGTCTTGAATGTCAGGAATTTAAACTTCTTTAATAGCTTTAAGTAAAGACTCATATCAAAGCAGTTTATAAATGCTGGTTGGATCTACTGCATTTCTCTGTAAATTGCTTGTTGAGGAACAACAGTATCACTCAGGCAACATAACCAGTGTAAAAATACATCATATTTTATTAACTCTCTCTCCTTATCCCTGTGGCTTTCTCCTAAAATCTGTATTCTACTAGCATGGTATAAACTCTCAAGAGTTCACTCCTATTTAATTCCCTGGATTAATCATTTCCCTATTTAATTCCCAGACTAGGCCTAAACCGGACACCACAAGGCTACCCTCCTCAATTTGCTTAAAAATGTTGTTGGCTTCAGATGAACACACTATTTTTCATCACGAGTTCCACTCACTTCTCTTTTTCCCTTCCCTTCTGTCACCTTCCTGTGATGATAAAACCAAAACTGTCAGTTGGGAGGGTAACAACTAAATGAAAATAAAACACTTAGCCAACTGGACAGATCAAGGGAGGTTTTTATGTCTCATTAGCAGTATAATTTAGCAATTTCATGGATTATTCTTACTACTCTAGCATGTAAGCACTCTAGCGAAGATCAGGATATTATCTCAAACGATATGTCCTGCTTTATTTTAATTAGGGGGAAGAAAAAAACATCAATAAAATGCAAACAAACACAGGCAACAGAAGACTTTACTAATATGCTATTCCTGAAACAGGTTAGTGTGCCAATTGGTTTAGGCACATCCTTAGACCTCTCAAGAGACTGTTAACCAGGATATAGCTTGATAACCAGTTGAGGAAAAGCCATTCCAGACTATAGCCTGAACTAATAATAAGCTAATTTCAGGGTTTGGGGGCTGTCAGTAACCAGCAGAGGAACACTTCACTGGGGAGCAGCTATCTGAGCTCCTGCAGGCTCAGGAAGGTCACTGCTGGCTATGGGGCTGGGGCAACACCTGGGAAGGACCCTGAGGTGGCTAACGTGGAGCGTGGGCAAGGCCCAGCTGCCAGGTAAGCCCATGGCCCTCCAGCTCCAGCCACTACCCACTGTCCCCGGAAGTTGCAGCAGCACCAGAAGGAGCCGATTTCTCATTTGCAATTTATCTATACAAATATTCTTTTCTCTAATCTACTGGTTTTTTTCTTGCCGAAGGTCATCTCCATGTAGTTTCTGTGCTGCTTATAGAATACTTGAAAATGTGTGCTTCTTTCTGAAGAGCTGTGACACCAAGGGAAGAGTTGGGAATTCAGGAGGATGGCCTGGCTTTCACTGTGAAACCAAAGGCACTGCTGATGTTTCAAGTTTCAGTCTTATTTCACTTGTTTCTAAAATATTTTGGACTCTTGAAGGCAGAAGGACTCTTCAGGACAGACTCTCTACTGCCCAGAGACCAACACCAGTGGTGATGGTTAATTGACCCCTGGACTCCTTCCCAGTTGTTCTGGTACAGATGAGTAAAATAATTCTCACTATATGCAAACAAACTTGGTACTTCCTTATACACTTGACAAATTCTCATGGCTGATGTCTGCAACTGAGCAACTTGTTCAACGACTGGAAGCTCCTGCAGGTGGAAACTTTCTGTGGTACAGGAGGGGAATAACATTTCCATAGGATAACATTTGCAAATGTCCAGTTTGGGTTTTTTTTGTTGCAGATGGGTTTCCACACCCAAGCGGGTCATGTGCCAACTCACTTGCCTAAAGTGGGAAAGTACCCTTATTGGAAAAACATCCCTTTCACTTTTTCCAGCACTTACAAAGACCATTGTGAAATTTTTGGTTTCTGAGAAGAAACATTCATGAGGACTTTTTTCAGGTGCTTGATTTTTTTTTTCTTTTTTTTTTTTTTTTTTTTTCAGAGCGAACGTTGCTAGATGGCACCGGTGTGCCACTTCTGCTGCCGCGGCTGGGTACGTGCCCCTCGCCATCCGCTGACCCCCGCCGCGCTGCCGCCCCACGCCCGCCGTGCCGGCTTCTGCCGGGCGGGCGGCGGCCGCCGCGGCGCGCTCCCCCCCGCCACCTAGCTGGAAGGTGAAAGCAGAACTTCATCTGGACGCATGAACTTGAAACAAAACACAGCTCGGCCCTCACCGCACCCCGGGTGATCCGCCCGACCTTAACGTTAATCGCCGCTATCAATGTTGCGTGGCTCCCGGTGTGGGGGATCTTCCTTCAGGGAGGGCGCGGCGCCGGCGTGGATTGGCCCGACCGGCAGAGAGATCCGGGCCACGGCCGGCGGGGCTGGCGGCCGTTTCACCGACCAGCCGAAAGGCAGGTGCGGGGGGCGGGCGGCGAGCCTGCGGCACTGGCCGCTGCGGCCCCTTCCCCAGCGCGGGCGCAGAGGCGGCAACACCAACGCAGGTTCTCGCCGGCCGGCGGGAACGGCGGGACAGGGCCCCCAGCGGCCCGGCCGGGGCGGGGCCGGGCCCGGCCGCCCGCCTCAGGAGGAGGGGGAAAGCGCCGCCACCTGTCCCCGTCGGGCCCGGCCCGCCCTCGTGGTATTTAGAGGAGCGTTGCTCCCGGATGTCGCTTGCAGCCAGGACTGTGGTTCTTCAGCGCTATGAAGGGTGGCGGTATCGAGAACCCGGTGTTTGAGCCACCCAGCCCCGACCTCGGCCGCCGGCACCAGGCGAGCCCCGCCGGGGCAGGCGTCGATGCCGGCGTCCCGGCGGTGGCTGAGGAGGGGCCCTGCGGGTGGGGCCGCTGCGCCCCTAAAGCTCTGCAGTTCTGCAACAACCCTGAGGGCTACTTGGCTGCCTACAGCCTCCTGGCTATCTTCCAAGGTAACCCGTCCCCGCCGCCTTGCCGTGAGCCGCAGGCCTGCTGCCCTCTTCTCCACCTTCCCTGTGGGACCCGGCCCCTGCAGGGCTTCTGCTGTCCTGGGCCCATCTCGCTCTCCATCCTGGAGCTGCGGGGGAAGCCGGGCGGGAGCCTGGGCTGGGAAAAGCAGGGGAAGAGTGGTGGCGATTTGGACGGTGGGTGAGGGGAGGCAGGGTTAACTCTAGCTGCCCGAGTCTGGTGGTGTTGCTGAAGAGCGACAGTAGTGGCTTCAGTAGTCCCTATTAGAAAGTACCCTAGTGCCCTGGATAGGGAAGTTGCTTATACAGTATTATGCTCTGTCTTTCACTCTGTTCCTCCTTTTCTTCTTTTTCTGCCTGCCTTTTTGACCACTGCTGAGTCCATAATGCCATCAGCTCTGTGCTTCATGCTCTTGTCTATACTGTGTCCCCATTGCTCACAGGGAAGTAGTGCACCATGAATCTCACAGGTTGAGACATATGAGCCAGGGAATAAAACACACGATATAAACCAATAGACAAAATTGTAGTGTCCTAGCATATGCTTTGTTACCAGCCTGCCAATGAAAAAACTACTTTGGTATGGTTGGGTGGGACTTTGGGTAATTAAGATGGCTTTAAAAAAAAGTCTGATGTTGTTCTCTGGATCCCAGTGCAACTATCTTCTAATACTTGACTAACAGCTTAACTTAACCTTGGAGGGAACCTGAAGTTTAGCTTGCTCTTAATTTCTGTTGTTCAGCTTCAGATATTCTTGTCCATGTTAGTGGTTTTCTGTAACAAGGTTTTTAGGGCCCTGGCAAGCCTTAGGTTTAGCAAGTAGTAAGAATGGCTGAGGGGGAGTGGAAGAATTAGTGTACCAAATGTACAATCTTGAGGTTTGTAAAGCTTAGGTGTTTGTCCGTCAAATGGAGCTATTGGATTAATGTTCAGAACCCTTCAACATTATTGGACTAGATAGAAAAGAAAACTGTATTTTCTGAAAAATTATGAGGCTTTAAAGCTCATCCTTGTTGCTTGTAATGAATGAGACTGCTGTAGAGGGGTGGGGAGAGATGTAGAAGAAGAGATTTAGTACTAGAAGAGCAGGCAGCATATGCTGCTGATGTGGAATATGGATGGCTGTGTTCCTGCCTGGAACCACACTGAGGTAACTGGGATGGTCTGAAGAGAACTGAGCAGGAGGTTCTGCTTAAAACCTAGAAGGATCTCACTGCCATTTGTGTTGCTTGAAAAAGTCTTACAAGAACCAGTATCTCTCAGTATGTGTTTCCATTTCAACCTGTTCAGAATACGATCTTTTCTTAGTATATGTGTTGTGTTAGAAAAGAAGTATCTAGAAAGTTTTGGGCGGAGCCTGATCCTTGCTTGTATTTGAAAGGCCATGCTACAGCTGGTAGGACCAGAAGGTTATTACTGTTGCAGCTGTGCTGCTGTTAGAGAAAATAAATTTGAGTTAACATAGTAAAAAGAAAGTGAGGGGTGGAAGAACTTCTTACATAGCAGATTTTGGTGGCAGCTGCGTAGTAGAAGACTTTTATATCATGCATGTGTATTTTTGTAGCTTAAGAATACAGATAGGCAACCAAAAATGCCCTGAATGTCACACTGAAAAGTTTCAGATTATATTGCGCTATACAAAGTGTCTTGAATATTTCTAGCACTTCTAAATTTGCCATAGCAATATTTCTTAAAATCCAGTTTGCTGTGCTGATCTGATTGTCAGCTCAGCTGGATAATGAATTCAGTATCATTTAAATTTTATCTCTTGGTAGTAGTGCGGATAGGTTCCCAATCATACAAAGGTCTTGTATCATAAGAATAAGACAGAGATCCCTTTAGAATGCTGTGGGTGTTGGTTATGCTACTTATCTAGCTCTTGGTCCTGTTATCTAACTGTAGATGTATGCCAGACCTCAAAGAGGTACGTATCTAATCTAGTTTGGATTTAGGGCCTTAATGTAAGGAAACTTCTGATGCTTGTTTTGAAGGCTGATGTAGGCATGGCTATTACAGACCTTGTGGCATTCTTAATGATGTATTACCTGAATTTTCTGAACAAGTACCTTTTCTTTGGGTAGAGCGTAGAAAGGATAATTGGGCACTGAAGACTCAGGTTACAACTCTTTTTGAGAAGCAGAAAAAAACAAGAATCATTTTCAGACAAGAAATTCAGTGCTGCATGTGAAACTGCAGAAATATTCAGGTCTTGCAGCTTCAGAGTTTAGATAAAAGCACACAAAACACAACTGGGATTTTAAAGTTGTGAGCTACTACTGCATTCTAGCTTTGGGTCTAATTATTTAATTTACCCTCTGAATTACAGAAACCATCACTGAGGAACATAAATTATATTTATAAAACTTGCTAATGCTAATGTACTAGGAAAGCTTATTTCCTAATGGCGCTGAAGAACAATGAAGTAATCCTTAACACACTTTTGATGTAAGTAAGTTGTTAACTAGACTTTTTACATAGTGAGTGAACATAGTAGGTAGTTATCTGCAGTGGCCTGGTACATGTACATAGGTTTTTTGTGTGTGTATCTAACTGAAGGCATGTATTTATTAGGTTATTTTCTAGCTGCCCTAGAAAAGAGGTTATTGTTATCATTAGCACCTGATTTGCTGTGTTTCAGCTTCTCAGAACATTCCAGGTGAACCTTAACTCTTCATTTTTGGCTGTTTCTGTTTCAAGTACATATGAAACCTGTATTTCCAGAATAGAAAGCAATTCTTTGAGTAGAACATGGTTACATGACTAATACCTGCTTTCTGTATGGCACTTAGAGTTGCATAAATGTATGATTGCATCTTGTAATACAATAACCGGATATGCTGCAGTTCATGGCTGTAACAGCAAACAAAGTAGAAGTTGTCTCACTATTTTGAGTACAAGAAGGTCTGTTTATTCCTCATGTCAGTAATAATTTTATTAAACAAAACAACAGAACCACTGTTTGAGACTGGTCCAGTCTAATCTGTCTGAAAACTTTGGATACCACTAATATTTTATACTCTTGATTAGATTTGTTACTGGAAGGACTTTTTGATTATTTTTTTTTTCTTTTTTTAATTGGGTGTCTGCAAACCACTGCTTTAAAGCTACCATACTTAGAACAACTGTAGAGCATGTTTTTGTTTTTTTTTTTAAATGGATGATGAAAAAAAATACTCGTTTTCCATTACAGCAAATGAAGTTGATTTATGTTTAATCTGGATTTTGTGGGTCAGTACACGCTGTACCTAAACTTCTAACAGATGTGGCAGGACAGTAAGGTTTTGGATGAAAATAGTTAAAAAATAATTTCTATACTAGTATTTAAGTGTTGAGATGTCCTTGTAGGATTTGTTTTTCAGATCAAGTTAGTATCAGCCAGGTTCCATCTTTCCTGAAGAGGCTTTAATGATTAATGCCTAGATGATGGCATTGGAGAAGTTATGCTGCCATTCATCACATCTACATTTTTACATATGAAATACAAGTATACAATAAAACTAACTGCAAGGTTTTATGGCTTTTAGGATGTAAATTAAAGGTTTCAACTTAAACTACACGTAAAAGAAAATGTCTTCTAGTTCTGTAATCAACTTGCCACGTAGCACACCTTCTTCACGTGAATGTTTTAAGGCCTTAGTAAATGTTTGAAGTGCTGGCAAATGGGAAAAACTTGTTTGTTCATTCCTTTATGCCAGTATTGTTCTTTGGTTAATGCTCCTTAAGAAGAAAAGAAGAAAGCTGCAAAATATATAAATAATGGCAGTGGAGTAACATCTGAATACTTCTGTTAGGCCCAAATGAATTTAAGTGTGGTGATCAGACTGAGAGGTGAAATTGTCATCCTTAATAAAGAGGCCATAGGAGGGTATTAGAAAATAAGACTGTGCCAAGAGCTGCCTCCTTATAGACAACTGAAGTGTTTAGTTATGGTGGGGATTGCACTGATAAGAAAACAGCTAGTTGATTACAGATTTGGAGCAATTTTTTTTCTTTTAATATGTAGAGCACTCTAGGCGGATCTGTTGAAGTTCAGCCTGTGTAGTTTGCAATGCTTGTTGAAAACTAACTTAAATCCATTGCTGTTCCCAGCCATCTGTCCTTCTGGTCTGGTCTTGGAATGACAGTAGAGAATTGTGTTTGAACTTTAGAAAGAGGAAGTATAATTGTAGGGTCTGTGTCATGAGAGATGCTCATCAGTCATTTGTGAGGTTACAGAACTCTTAATCTTATTTGCCACTGTGACTCCAAGACTTCCTAACTTTTTTCCAGGGTATATATTTTATTACAGGCACAGTTTAATTAGACTACCATGAAGTTATCTGACACTGTTATGAAGTACAGCTATTCATCTCAATTGTAACAGGATCCTGTTTTGGGACTGTTGAAAGTAAACTCCTGTGAGTTTAACTACTTGGTGTTTCATGTACAAACAGAATGTGAGGCAGGATGGGAGATTCAATTAGTAGCTACAAGCAACACTTATGTAAAAATGGACAGTGTGTATAAGCATGCACTTGCGATTGCAGCTTACTTGCTTCTACTTTTGGATCAGTTTTTTGGAGTTTGCCTGTGCCTAAGTAGGGCAGCTTGTGCAAGGCCTTTTCTCCAGGTTGTCTGATACTTCAGGGAACTTCAAGATTCAGAGGGCAGACTTTTTTCTCGGTTAAAGTAAATCACCTCAGTTGGTCTGAAACAGTTGCAAAGTACTTCAAATAGCTTTACACTTTTTTATATTATAGGGAAGGATGTCTATTCAAAAGCTTTCTTGTGTCTTCCCTTTGTGATGGCAGGGAGGAAATCATGTTTGTTTGACAATCATGATTTGAAAGCTATGTCCTGAACTTGCTTCAGTCATAGCTTGTATTCTAATGCAAGTCATAGCCTTGACTAATTTCCTTTTAATGTGTACAGAATCTTATGACGCTGTAACGCATTCTGTTTGGAATCTGTCTTTGCTTCAAACTGAGTCTGGAACTTTAATATATGAACAGATTTTGAGGCATGGTATTTTGCTGGCTTACTGCTTGAGTGTTGAATCTTTAACGCCCACAGGAGAGAACAAAATTGAATAGGTCCTGTACAGTTTGGCTGGCTTAAGTTGGCACTGTATCAATTAACTATATACCTGGATTTTAAAGCTAATAAATACCTTAAAGTGTAGCTTTGTAAATGTATCCATTTTAACCCTTCCATCACACAATGGTAAGTTTACCCTTGCAACTCTATCAAATTAAAGTATCTTTGACTAATTATCTCCTTTTTTTTTTTTTTTGTAGGGATTGTGGTAAATGGCCTGATTAACATTAGTATTTCAACAATTGAGAAGCGTTATGAGTTGAACAGTTCCCTCACTGGCTTAATCTCTGCAAGCTATGACATTGCTTTTTGTATATTGTCACTGTTTGTATCTTTCTTTGGAGAAAGAGGGCACAAACCACGATGGCTTGCTTTCTCAGCATTTATGCTAGGACTGGGCTCACTTATATTTTCCTTACCACACTTCAGTAGTGGAAAATACCACTATGGAGCTAAACTTGAAGGTAAGTTTATCCTTATGTTTTGAAAATTATTTAAAAAACAGAAATCCTTGTAGTGACTTGGTGCAACTCTTAATTTGGTACAACATACTTAATCTCTGTCAAAGTCCTAAAAATAGGATATTATTTCTAACACTGGAAAATAAAATGATTCTGTAAGTTCAAGAGCTGTCTCTGCACAGTAAACTTCCTTTTTCAGAAGAGATCTGATTGTCAATATCAGTTCTTGCTCATCAGTTCTTGCAACATCTGAATAAAATGCTTTTTGACTTGCATTGATGAATGCAGTTAAAATTCGCTTTGAGTAAAAAAAAAAATTATCTGGCATTTCTTTGTGAATAGGAATGCAAGTTAGGTTGGTGATGTAGAATAAATGTTAAAGGAAAGCTGTTGGACTTCTTGTCTTGTTGAAAGGTGACTACATGTTGCAGTTCTGGATTTTTAACTATTAAAGGAGTCTTGAGTAATTCATTAACAAGTTTCACTAAGTTCTTCTAAAATGTTTGTTTAAACTTGTGGGCTATTTTGAAATAAAGAGGGAACAAGCAGTACTGAACTATACTGAACAAAGCACTACTGAAATCGTGGCAGTAGCCAGCTCTCAGATCGTACCTACCTTTTCTCATAAAACAAGACTTTAAGTGCAGTGTGCTTAATGCCAAGTATTTGCATGTCAACTTAGTGGCACGCCTGTAACTAATGAACATCCAGATATTCTTAAAGCAGGATTACTTAATCATTTAGGATTGTCTTAATTGTTATTGCGGTGTTTAAACAGATTTATGCCATCAATGACTAAGCATATTGGAGTGCTCACTAAAAAAAAAATCAGTAGCTATTAAGCAATCTGATGGAAGGTTCTCAGTCTTCTGGTTGTTGATTCTCAAATTGGTTCTTTTAAGTGTTAATTATGTCACACACTTCCATGAGCTGTCTAGACATTGACCATTAGTTAAATAACTTTGGTAAGCTATTGTTCCCCATCTAATAAATGAGGATCTGAGGCAGAAGTTAATTGAACTTTTAACTGAACAAGGCCAAAAGGAAAAGCTCTTCAGTGGTTGGAGGCTATGAAGAGATGATTACTTGCTACCCCTTAGTAGAGGGGCAACAGCTTACTTGCTACTGGCTCTATTACAGTCCCATTTCTCTACAATTTCAGTTTCAGTATTACCTTCCCTACTTTACTAGTATGGAAGGGAAGCTGAATTAAATACAAAGAAAGTTCCAGCCTGATTGTAGGGTTTTTTTATTGAAATAAGATACTGACAGGGTGGGAGTGTGAAGGGAGATGGCCAACTGTTACAACTGATCTCTTCCCCATCTTACCAATTTTGGTTGAAATCTCAAAGAATCTGTTCCTGTTTCATCAAACATCTGCCATTTCATCTGCCATTAAAGATGCTGTAGGTGTTGATACATTATTAGGGCTCATGTTCTACATGGACTTTTGAAATCTAAAGCTGTAGTGAAAATTTTAAATGGAAAGTGTGCTTTCTTCTCCACGGCACTGTAAGCTGACTGAATTAGTGCTGTTTTGACTGCTGTAATGCAAGTACCTATGCTGCAACTGTGGTGAGCAGATTTAAGGACTTAAGCTGACTTAAACAAAACGCTATCCAAGATAAATGACTGCAGAGTGCAGGGAATGTCTGCACCATAACAGACTTGATGTAAATCTGCAGGTGCTGTGCAACAGCATCCTTTAACTGTTAAGTTATCCACAGTGCATGATTTTATAGGATGTCTGGTTTAGCTAGTTCTGATGTTGATGAAGCATCTTAACTGTACATTTAGTTGCAGAATTAATAGCACCACACCCCAATAAAAACTTCCTTGTTTATTTGTTTGGGTGAGTAGTTTTGTAGATATTTTAATGTATTGGGAGTAAACTGTTTTGTTTAATGCTTTGTATTAAAATCTACCACTGAATTTTTTTGAACAGTTCCTACTTGGTTACTTGATTATTTATGTTCATCTGTTATATGTAAGTACAGTGAGTTTCACCCACAGGACAACTTCAAAGTTGCAGTGCAATATTTAATATGGCTGCCAGGTTAATTAATAGATCTAGTCTAGAATACAAAATACATCTAGCCTCCAGTATAAGGCTTGCAGACTTCCTGGAGCTTACTGTTTTACCTTGAGATGTTAACTTACTTTTATTCTGAGTATATACATACCCTACTCTACAAAGCTATCCCATTGGAAGTATTTATCATACTAACAGTCTTTAGAAATATTTTAATCCATTTCATATTGAAAGGGTAGCTGACCAATGGTCTACATATTTACAAAAACTAGCCACAGCAAACATGTCTTGTCTGTCTCCAGAAAGGCTTCAGGCTCAAATTTGTAACCTAGATGTTACCAGCTATTTGTTCTGATAACTTTTTTAGGTTACTTAAGGTCTTCAGTGTCTCAGCTGCGTCTGATATTTGTAGTCAGGAGCACCATCTAGTGGTATGTCTGTAATGAAACCATTCAGTATTCGATTACCCGTAGACAATACAGAGGACTGTAGAAACTGCAGATGTTATAAGCAATGTACTTTTTAGACTTCCATCCAGATCTTATTGAAACATGTTTAAATCTGTAAAAGATGTCTGTCACAGCAAATGTGAAATGTAGATCTTCACTTGACACAAGGAAGATAACTTTATTGTGAGGACAGTCAAGTATTGGAACAGATTACCCAGAAATACTGTACAGCCTGTATCTCAGGGGGAGTTTGAAGACCCTGCTGAGTGAATTCCTGAGCAACTTGGTCTGCATTTGGTTTTGACACTGGTTGGACTAGGAGGTTGGACTACATGACTCCCTGATGCCTCTACGAACGTGAACTATTCCATGATTATCTTCAGTAACAGGATGTGAATGCTGTCTTTGGAAAAAAGAAATATCTTTGTTGATAACAAGTCTTAGCCATTTGAGTTGAAATGCATGTGGTGTGATTTGCAAAGAGGGAGAATGACTTGAACACCTTTTTTCAGTTCTCTGTTCTACTGGAAACTCAGGTGGTGGATAAGTCATTTAGGGTCTGAGAGTTAGTGAATCTTCTCAGAAAGGCATTAATTGATCTTCCTTCCCAGAACATGCCAAGGACAATTAAGGATTGAAGAAGACTGTGGCATTTGGATACTAATGGTGACAGAATGTGATACCAGCCTCTAATTTGACTGTTTTGTCTTGCAGCATCAGTATGTCTGTTTTTTCTGTTTTTGCTCTCTAAGGAGACTATCTGATTAGTGGAGTAATGGATAGTGCTGCTGTTCTCTACACTGCTTGGTCTATTTCTGTATACCACTTAGATGTTCTGTAATACTGTAACATCTGCCTTTAGAAACTAAGAACTTCATCTTCATTCAACATGTTAATTGAAGCTTTGAGTGACTTTCCTATGCAAGACTTAAAGAGGAGACAAACTTTTTAAGTTTTAAAAGGAATAGAAACTAAGCTGTTCTTAATTTTTCACTCCTCACAACTCTTTAAACTATTCACTGCCCCGCAAAAGATAAAAACCCCACACCTACTAGCTGCAGTTTAAGATGTGGGTAAAACCAGTCTTGACCTGTCTTACTTCTAATTAATAAAATTGATGAAGCATCTCACACTTGGTTCCACCTTCTCGGCTACTAGGTTGTGTTGGAATATTTTGGCCTTTACATAACTTGCATGCTTTAATCACACATCTACCTGAATTCAGGAAGGTTAGTATGACTAACTTTGTTGGATGGTGTTGCCTTTAATGCAGTTCTGCTCTTTAAAGTGCAAGTCTAATCTACTGCCTTTTAGAAGGGAAAACAAGTTTAATGAGAGAAGGTAGTTAAAAATGGTCAGCCACTCATCTTAAACTTCTCCCAGGGCTTGGCTTACCTCAGTTAGACTTTCTAGATCATGTAAAAGCCAGTGCCTTCTCTCTTCACTATTCTTATGACAGCAGCAAACAGGCTTGTGGATGTAATCCAGGTTAGATTTAACCTGTGTCACTTTACCAATCTGCTTAAACCTTGGACCTGTACAAGAAGGGCATGACGTGAATGGCTGAGGTAGAGAGAATAAACTGTTGTTTGATGGCAGTTTTGACTTTATGCTGGTTTAAATTTTTCTCATAGTTTTGTGGTAAATTGTCCTTGCTTTTAAAATTTTTTTTGGAAACATGAAATATGGTCCATGACTCCACTTAAAAAAAAATCTGATAGCTGATGCAAATAAAAGGATTATAATTGTATTAAAGTGCATATTGATGGTTTTCTTGATTTTGTAGTTAGACCTGATTACATGGTTCTGAAAACAAACTAGTGTGATAAGCTTCTCTCATCAAAGTATCAGGATAATTTTCCTAGGGCACATAAATTGAAGAGCTAGAAAACTGAAGGAGAGAGGCTCTAATCAATTAATTGCACAATGGCACAGGCTTTTAGATTGCCATGAACTGAGACACTGAGGGTGGGGATGGGGATTCATGAAGAACCACAATCTGTCAAAATTTGATTGCCATTACCATATGTAATCTGCTTATTTCATGAAGCTATTTCTAGATCTCAAATTAGGCTACACTTTTGTCGTTTAACATCATTCATGGCATTTTCTTGCTCTGCATTACTTGTTTTCTGATGTCTATATTTTAACAAGATACTGTTATTTGTGTACTACATTAAAATAGCTAGCTAAATGCTGTTTTAGACTTGCCTAATAGGTGTTAAAGGCTAATTTACAACTACAGGTATATTGTCTATATATGCTGTACATGAATATGCGTACGTTAACAAGATACTGTAGGGTATGGTGTCCTTCTATAGTCAGTTTTAGATGCGTGCATGTAAATAGCACAAAGTTAGCCTGATTTAAGACTTAATTTCCTGCAGAAAGTAAGAATATTGCTAAAGAAAGCAGATTGAAAATAAATTGAAAATATGCTCTAAAACTTTAATTTTCAGAGTAGTGATTCATAACAAAACGTGGCTTCAGTATAGCATTAAAATGAGGCTTGTTCCTAAGTGGAAAGGAAGGAAAATTTTAATGACTTCTCTTGAAGTTTTTGCGTCACTCTATGTTGGCTGGTTCCTGTGCAACAGCACTGAATCACCTGTTGTGTGCTGCATGACTCCACTACCACCATGGTGCTGTTCCTTCTGGAGAAACGCATGATGAAACCCATGGATGCATTTATGATAACATCAGTGTAGACAGTTCTCTTTCAGTATCTGCTGTGTGGCAAGCACTTCTTGTGTTTTCTGTCCGGTGAGCCCAAAGTGTGGACAAGCTTGCCCTTTGTTTGCTTAAGTAAAAAGTGTTCTCGCATGTAAAAGGACCTGAGAAAAATGACGTAATAATTTTGTAGCAAAATATTCAGATCAGTAGACTGATTAATTCTGAAGGCTGTTTTCATATATTTGCTCAGTATGGCTTGTTTCCACCAAACTGATGGGTTTTTTCTCTTTCTTAGGGTTGTCTGCCCTTCTGTAGAAAAACCTCGAAAGAACATACTCCTCTTTTTGATCTTGTCGCTTGGGACTGTCTGCTACTAAGAGTGCAGTGATAGCAAGAGGATGGAGAAAAGAAAACATACTCTGTCTCCACTTCCTCTTTTCTCTTCCCTCCTCATAGTGCCAAACATTACAGGAACAGGTGCAACCTTAGGCTGTTCTGCCTGTGCTTCCCTGTGTGTGTGTGTGTGTGTACAAGTACAGAGGCTTTACATTAACCTCTCATTCTGGAGATATGGCAGCATGTGCTCTATGAGAGAGTGGTGTAGTTTTTTTAAGTTGTTTTTTTTTTTTTTAGGGTAACACTTCTCAAAACACTGTATGAGAAGGGAGGATTATCTTTGCTTGTGACACTTGACAACTGTGCTTTCCTCTCCAGCAGTCCCACTTTCCTCAGGTTGTTCAGGCTGCTCTGTCACTTAAGAATGGAAGTTGTTGTTAGTGCTCCTCTGAATCGTTATAAGGTACAAGAACAAAATGAAGTGTCTGTTACCTAGGAGTATTCACTAACCTGTTGAATGACCATTTGACAGTTTTTTGCATACATCTGGTCAATAATGCTTTCAACAAGCCAAGATGTTTTAATAAGGCTATTTCATCCATCTTTCCTTCCTGGTAAGGAAACAAAAACTAAGCCATGGTAGTATTTCTCTTGGGGTATATGATATTGTAGAAGGTTAGGGCACTGTCATATAGGATATATTAGTAGGCCTGAGAATTAAAATGGAAGCCTGGCACTAACAGTACTTCATATGTAGTTTAGCTTTCAGTACAGGTTTTTCTTCAGTTGCACTGTTACGAGCTGGGTAACAGAATTTTAAAGTCTTGCTGTCTCTGTCTTTCAGACACATGTCAAATTCCAGGAACAAGTTCTGCTAACTTCACTTGCAGTGCCAGCACAAAGTCTTCACTTCCCAACTATCTGTATGTTTTTATCCTGGGACAGCTGCTGCTGGGAGTTGGAGGAACTCCACTATACACTTTGGGAACAGCTTTTATTGATGATAGTGTCCCAAAACACAAGTCTTCCCTTTATATAGGTAACTTTTAAGACTGTTTATACCACATTGTCTGGATAGATCATAGACTGCAATGACTTACAAATGCTTTTATGAGTTCCTCTAAATCAACCTTGTCATTCTTAAGTGCATAAAGTGTTTTTGTATCAGTTACTGTGCAAGTTAGGTATTGGACAGCTGTGTCAAGTCTTTTCAATAGTTATTTTGTAGAGCATGGTAAGGCTGCTTTGCGTACCTCTCCTGCTGTTTTTCATGTCAGTAACTGAAAGTGATTAAGTGGTTAAAGTAGCCTGCCTGTTAACAAGAGTAAGTTGTAGCAAAAATTTGCTTTTTACTGTCACAGGTTTTGAAAACTACCGTATCAGGTCAGTAGCCACACCTTACTGCATTCTTTAACAGTTTTATTTATTTACCTTCTAACAGTAGGCTGTCCCCTCAGTGCAGGGACACTCCTGTTTATCATGTGATTAATGCAGTTCTCTAGCCACATAAATATTTGGCACTTCAGGAGGAAATACTGGAAGTATCTTTCCTTAATTGAAAGTAAAGGATTGCCTAGAAACATGAGAATGTGTTTGTCATACTGTTTGAAAGCTAAGGAATACTAATTCTTAGCAGTGGTTTTTAATCTTTCCAGTCAGCATTCTCCAGGTTATGTGCATTTTTACCAGCAAGTTCATTGCAGTCTAAGTGTGTTTTCTATGGGTATGAAGATATTTGCTATTTTCCCCCTTTAGGTGTAAGCTGATAAAACTGTTAGCTACACTGGTAACTCACAGGAGGAATTCAAAGTATCTTAGATTCCTGGACAGTTTTCCAGACTAAATCAATATTTAGTTGGCAAAATTGAAATCATTATCTATTTGCATACAATTCTTGGTTAATTTTTCCAGGCAAGCCAGTTCATTTGATGCCAACAAACAGAATAGTTGCATATGTTAAATCTTAAATAACTAAGCTTTTATTTTTGCTGTTTGTTTATACTGAGAGAGAAATTATTTCACTGGCCTCAGAAAAAAGTGTGATAAATAGAGCAGAATTAAGGCTGTCTGCATGATGAGGGCATCAAGAAGTAGCCTGAAAATTCAGGACAATGGTGTCAGCGTTCATACTTAAAACATAACAGACAAATACAATAAATGTAATGCTTGTGCAATCTTCAGACAACTGCTGAGTTCAGAAGAACAGTGTATTCTGCCTAGTATAACAAAACTAGAAGGCAAGTGAGTGGACAGGTAGCTACATTAAACCTTAATTCTTTTTCTTTTATGCAATGTATTGAGGATTTAAAATATATTGCATTGCTTTGCCTAATGCAAGAAAGCTTGTGCAAGGCAGCAAAAAAAAATTCCTAAAACTTTATGCTACTGTCTGTAAATAGCTGCTGGCATCTTAGACTATAAGCTTGCAACTCATAAGCTGGTAGTTTCTTCTGAAACTGGGCATGTTTTCATGAGGACTGTTCTCCTCTTGCTGAGCTGAGGCATCTATATCTAAAGCCAATGAAAAGTTAAGCAATTCCAAATGGTAGTTTAAACTGAATGGTCTGTAGGAGGAAATAGGCACCTTCTACAGTAGGTTTGAAGTTCTGTAGGTTGAATGTGGACTTGACTCAGGAAGATATTGTGAGCATGTCGTTATTTCCAAAATACAGGAAAACCTGGGATATGTCAACTCAATATTTATTTTGACTTGCTGATACTTGAGTGTCCCCTTCTGTGTCCCTTCCCCCTCTTGCACCCTCTCAACTCCCCCCCCATCATTCCTTCTTGCTGTCTAAAGTGAGTGAGATAATACTAAATACTCAAGATACACTTTGGAAACAAATGAGAAATCTAGATTCTTGAACTTGGGGAAAAGTGTAGAATATCAGCAGTAAGGATGCATGTCGTACCAATTGTTTAGACAGATCTAGTTACTATTAGTTGCAAGCCTTTATCTGCAGAGACAGTGCTCCTGCCAGCAGTGCTAAAGTACCACAGAAATCTGGCTGGTAGGCCAGGGAGACTACTGTGATGTCAAGAAAATCTTGTCCTAAGGCCAAAAAAAAAATGGATAGACCTGAGAGTGCTATTTAGTAGGACATGGTTACACCTGCAACTTTGGGGTTTTTTTTTAGAACTGTCAGGAGCCCTGGCTTTGTATTTTAAAGCTCATCTCAATAAATGGAAGTGCATATGATTCTCAATAAACTCAAGTGGCAGATATTACTCCAGTCAAAAATTTTACTGGAACCCTGGCTTTTGATCTTGGCAGATCTGAAAACCAACGTAAGACTCAAAGTATAAATATGTAGGTTCTTAAAGATTGTGGGCATGTACTATTAACAACTGATGCTTGTAACAACCTCACTTCAGAAACTTTTTCACAAGCTAGCTTGTGATTGGAGGCACAAGATGTGCAAAAGGCAATCTAACAATTAATAAAGATGCTGTCAGTGAAGTGTGTTTTGCTGAACCTCTGAGTTGCAGCTTTTAATGAGAGCCGCAAATTTTCTTGTTGAGGGACAAGTACAAATGTTGTCTTCTACGTGCTATAGTCAAAGTAATGACAGTGAAAGAACAGGTTGAATTAACAGACACCATTTGGTCTGAAGTTGATTTAGGAATTTTTTTAAAAGGAAGCTTTAAAAATGTATGGTGAACTTGATGTATTTTCTTTTCTAGGAATTGGCTATGCCATGTCACTGCTGGGTCCTGCTATTGGCTATGTCTTAGGAGGGCAGCTGCTTAATATTTATATTGATATCCAGATCCCAGAAAGGCAAGATACAACGTAGTCTTTTGCTTTCTGTTTTCTTTTCCTAATAATTCTTACGAAAATTTTCATCTTTTCTCCATGTGAAAAGGAGAAATTGTGAGTATTTTTGTTTGGAAAATACTGCATTTTTCAAGAGCTTCTTTAACTTTGTAACAAGTTGCATTCACAGGGGCTTCTAGCAAGTGAGTTACTTCCCACAGTGAGTAGTCACTCCATTGTGTGTGTAAGTTTGTCTGTAGCGCAGATACTTAGTTCTAGCTTTTTGAGATATTAGGTATTTTAAAGTTGATTAACAAAAATTGCTTTATCTTTTGGTTAGTTGCTCATTTAGGGTTAGATTGCAACTGTTGATTTCTTGCCCAAAAAGTTTCCCTGAGGTCGCATATGAGTGGTAGGATACTGCTACTTCCCTCCTGGGGAGGAGCTTGCTAGAAATCTACCAGTTGAGTAATGGTCCACTATTCAAAAAATAATGTTGTAAATTGTACTACTGTCCAAACCAACAACTTCATTTACACTTTTATTTCCTGTGTTTTAGGGACTTCGGATCAATGCAATAGCATTCTGAACTTCTGTATTGGCTTTCATATAACTCATTGGTTATGAAGATTCTTTCTAAAACCAGCTTTTTTCAGTGTCTTAATAATGCTACGGGATCTTGAAATCAGGGCCAAATAGTGGCCTTTAAGTCAGAATGAATTTAACTAATGAGTTGAAAGCTATATTTGATAGAATGCAATATTATTATAATAGAGCAGATGAATGTGCTTTAAACAACCAAACAATAAATTTAATACATGTAGTAAACAAAAAAAATGACAATATTCAAAGGCTTTTTGTTAAACCAGTATTAAAAAAAAAAAATTCCAGCTCACTAACATCTGCAATTGCTGATTTGAATTTATGAATGGTAAACCTGCTTTTTCCAAATTATTTTTCTAGTACGAAGATGGACCAAGATGACCCACGTTGGCTTGGAGCATGGTGGATAGCATTTCTTGCATGCTTTTTTGCAATTTGGCTTCTTATAATACCTTTTTCATGCTTTCCAAAACACCTACCAGGTAAACATTTAACAGTAATGGGCTACTTCGGAAGAGAGATTTGTTTATACTTGTGGGTTATAGACTGCTGGACTGAGTGATTGATTCCTCTTTGATTTTGTTTCCCAGTTAACTGTCTCTGGCTAAAACCTGATGATAAGTACCTTGTTTTCAATATGCAGCCTTTAAAACAAGGTGAATGAGCTAGAGGGAGGATCTTGTGTACATAATGATGTATGGTAGGACTGGAAACAGGTAGAGCATGGAAACTGGTGGTCAAAGTTTGGAAGATGCTTGCAGCTGAGCACCCAGGACTGTATTTAAAGCTGCTATGTTACCCACCCAGAATCATAAGGAAATTCCATTGACTTAACTCACACCTTGTTGTCTTTGACTCTATTGCCTTATTGTTTTGCGTGGAATAAGCACAAATTGAAGTATCCCAGTTACTATGCTTATCTGGAAAGAAATCATGGAGGAAAAGAAACAATGAAGTAGGGAACTGGGGAGAATGTGAGGATGACTTAAAAAAAAAAAAAAAAAAAGAATGGGCTTCAGGATAGTCTGAAATTCTTAGGATATCCCTGATAATACCTTCTTACAGTCAAGGCCTTCCAATGGAAGCATGATGCTTTCAGCCAAATTCTTCTTTCCACAGCAGTACATTATTGATCTTTTTATGGATATGTACCAATAAAATATTGGAGAAGACTGTCTGAGCTAGTTTTCCCAAGGAAAGGAAAAACTTACTTTGGTGCTTTTTCTGACTTCAAGCCTAAGAGCACAGGTATTCAATGTTTTCATTATCAATAAATGTGCCTATTTGTAGGAACAGCAAAAATACAGGCTGAAAAAATCTCTGAAACTCATAATGATGGAAGTGAGGCACTTGTTGAGACCAAGAATATTGGAAAAAGTTTTAAAGACTTCCCTGTGGCTCTCCTGGTAAGGAAATCTTGAATTTACTGAAACTGATATATTCTGAGAAATGAAATTCTTTTTCAGGTAATACGTAAGTGTTTAGAAAGGTAATTGCTGCTTTATGTTGTGATAGAGAAGTCTCCAGTGCTACTGATAATTTAATGCATATTTGTTTTGTTGATGCTTAAGATTGTTAAAGCAAGAAAAGCATATTAGTGAAGTTCCACATGAGAGTATCTACTTTAAAATATAATGATTTCTAGTTTACATGGTACTACAATGAAATAATTTCCTGAGTGTTATGCTGATTTCCCCCCATAGATACTGTTGAAGAATCCAGTGCTTATGAGTCTAATAATAGCCAGTTCTTCAGAAGCTTTAGTTGCCACTGGCTTTGCCACATTTCTACCAAAGTTTATAGAAAATCAGTTTGGAAAGACGTCAAGTTTTTCAGCAACTCTTGGAGGTAATGCAGCTTTTCATTTTTAAATCTTAAATATATTGTGCTGAACGCTTTGTTAACATTATAGGTGGAAGCTTATATAGGCATCTTATGTTTGTCTGAGGTATTTGTGAATATACTTACATGAAATGCAGTTTTCACAGCAGAAACAGTATTTTTATATTATTCTTGCCTGCCCTATGAAAACCCTGGTGCTTAATTCATCAAGGGTGCAAAGCTGCTCATTGTCTGTAAGTTCAGAAGACTTGATACTCATATTCAAAGTAGAAGGAGAATTTTGTGTGCTGCTGAAACTGTAATTTATTCCTTTCTTATTCTTGGTGAAAAACATTTAGTTTTCCTCATTTAAAATCAGCTGAAGGAGCACTAAGCCTTAGTCCCTACTAAAGAAAGCAAGATGAAGGGCAGCTGGAAAAAAAGCAGTGCTTACTGTAAGTAAGGGGTTGACTTGGCCTTTTCTTCTTCAATTCCAGTATAATGTTACAGTGAGCTTACAATAAAACAACTGGTCAGGATATATTATAAAACTATTGTGTAACTGCTTATATATTTGGCTTACTGTCACTTATTCCTATTATCTGATATACAGAAGTAATAGGTAGAACAGGGGAAGACTCTGAAAAGCTGTGTATTAGAGAAACAAATAGAAAAATCTGATGGAAGAGCTGCACTAGGTAGGGTCATATGATTAACTCTGACACAATTATTTCTGAAGAACAGCAGCCAGGTCAAGGCAGATAGGCCAACAATGCTTGCAATATGGCAGACATAATATTTCTGGAACATGTCTTGCTAAATTACTTCAGCTGTATAGTGCTGAAATATAAGTATATGCTAGCTGAAGTGCTCTTTCTCCAACAGAAATATGTTTGGGAGAGACTTTCTGAATGACTTACTCCCCTAGATAATACTAAATGGTAGTATCACTATTCAGACATCATTGCTTCAAAACAAAGTATTTGCAAGTTTTACATAGAAATACATTGGAATATATGCTCAATTGTTAAACAGTAATCAGCAATGAAGTGGAAAACAATGTTCCTTTTCTGTCAATAGACCTTGTCTGAATTTCTTTGTAATTTGAGTTGAAAGTGTTGATAGTGTTAATCAAATGTACAGCTTTAAAGAAATGCCTATACTGATGTTGAAAGCTAGCTGTACTTGAACTAATGTCCAGCTAGCTAGTCAGAGTTAATATGATCAGTGGTAACAATGTAAACTACCTGTGACTATGGGTGCATGCAGCCTCTGCAGTTCTGCTACCATAGGTGAACTATCTTTAAAATTAGGGGGCTCAGGTCAGTGCAAGTTACACTGAGTGCTGAGTTGTATTGTAGATTAGCCATATAAGAATACTCAGTTATGTATCTGGAGTCCTAATAGTGCAAAGAGAATAAATCATTGCAGACTATATGGACTGTGACAGCAAAACTCACCCACTGATGTAGACTCTTTTTAATCTTTCTATAGATGCCTTATTGTATCTTGTGCTGTCTCTTGTATAATAGTGATTATGTTCTCTTATTAAAAAGTTCATAACATAAATGTATAACAAAGAAAATGGACATGTGAAAAAAAAGTGAAGCAATGAAAGAGCGTTTTCTGTTTTCATGAAGTGGCCTACTGGTGTTCAGAGACTCCTGCCCAGTGTGTAATACTCTTAAGTAATCTAGTTTTGCTGTATCGAACTTGGGTGTTGGACAACTATGAATTAGGCTGTCACATTGAACTTCTGGAAAGGCTCAAGATGATTTAAGTGTAGAATAAATTGCTCATGCTGACAGATTCTGGTAGGCTGGTTTGAAAATGACATTACATAGTCTGCATCTTAAGATACAGGTAACTGTTGTGATTTTTTTTTTTTCTTAACATAGAATTGCACTCTAAATTGCTTCACTAATCATATTTTGCATTTTTGTGTAATTGCTGGTGTCTTGTTTTCCTCTAGGGCTTGTATTAATTCCAGCAGCAGCACTAGGCCAAATCATAAGTGGCATCTTGGTTTCCAAGTACAAAATGGATTGCAAAAGCATAATCAAGTTCATGATAGGCACTTGTTCAGTGGCCCTACTATTAAACACAGTGTTTTTATTTGCTAAATGTGGGAATGAACCTTTCGCAGGTGTCTCTGAAACATATAATGGGTAAATATATTTTAATGCACTATTCGGTTTGGTGTTAATGTTTAAAATAAATAAGCTTCATCACAGAATACAAAACCTTTAAAAATGTCATACTTTGCCTTGATGTATGAAATGGAAATGTTTTGTGGAACTCTAAAACCTTGTTCTTGGAATCTTTATGTAATAGACAATTAAGAAAATATTGCAAAATGTTCTAAGCAGACTGGACCTACTCAACAAAAAAAATCCCAGCTTCTATAACCATTCTAGGTGTAGTAGCCATGGTATTGACTACAGCTAATTTTGTACCTCTGTAGAAGTAGCGTGTCTTTTGTATCTTGTTTTATTAACCAACTCTTGACAGTCTGGGCAGTTTGTTCCTGGAAGGAGTCTGCCATGTGCAACAATCTCATGAGAGGGCACTGAGGTGCACTGCAACTTAAACTGATTGCAATTTTTTTCCCTAGAAAAACCAAGACATTATTGTAGCATCAGGTTCTAGCACATCTAGCCTCCATTTACAAAGGAAGCTTTCTTTTTTTCCTGGTAAAATGGCTGCTAGAGGTAGAAATTTAATGCAAAGAGAGCATAGCTCAGTGACTGAAGTTGAAGAATGAAACGCGTGGAGTAACATGGTTAACTGAAACATAATTCAAAATATTTTTGGCTGTCATGTTTAGAGAAGTCTTTCCTATACAATATGTACTTTTCTTTCCCTTAAACAACACAATTCTCATTCCTAATGAGAATGCAGTCTATCACTCATTTTTAGATATTTGTAGTAATTGTAATAAAAATTCTAGGATGAATCTTCTTCCTGTTGCTATGATCAAAGTTTGCTCTGGAAACCAGTATGGCAGTGGGGAAAAAAATTCAGAAAAGTGATGTAAAAATGAAGCAAGATTAAACATAAATATCTCCAAGGATAAGCATTCTTTAGAGAATGGATTTCTAGGTCTACTTTTAAAACTTCGACATTGCATGTATGTGATCAAATCACCAGCATAGGTACTATGTTGTATAAATGCCCAATCATGCCTTATTAAGGAATTAACTGTAAGATTATAATGTTTCAATTCTCATAGCTTTAAATAGTGCTGATTTCTGTAGCATGAGCAGTGTTTAAAAGCAGGAGAAAGGCAGTTACCTGTGCCAAAACTGTGCTCTCAAGTGGTTGGTTACTCTGTCATGAATTGACAGAGCCAGAGGCAACTCCAGCTATTTGAGGGTCTGCCAAAGAGCCAGATGCTGTTGTGCAAAATAACTCTAGTAGGATGGTAGCTAGGGACTGTTAGCTGCCATTTGGAATAATCATAAGCATGAGCAGCGTGCTGTGCAACTGCGTGAGTAACTTATCAATACTTTTTTGTTGTTTTCTGCAAATCCCCCATTTTAGAAAAGGGTTAGGTACCACTGTCTAGTACAAAAGCAGAATCTGTAAGTTATGCTCCAATGCATAAAAAGGCATTTGAACCTAAATAGGATGGGGAAGAGGATCTTTGCACTTTACTGACACAGTAGCATGAAGTGCACCATGAAAATGCAGAATATGGGTTGGGAGAGAAATTGGTTTTGTAGCCTCTAATGCACATGCAAGTTGGTAATCTAAGAAAAAATGATAAATATCTAATGAATAGTGAGGCTTATATGGTTTCTTCACTTGATATTTAGCATGCTTTTTACTGACTTAAAATGAACGTATAACAAATAGAAGAATGCAGCAGAATCACATCTTAGGCATGGAGGCAACTAAGTGCACAAATGCCACAGAATATGAAGGCTACTAAATTTTCTAGGTCCTTTAAGGGAATCATTGATATAACATAACTGACAAATATTACAAAATGTTCCCAAAAATACAAAGTGTGACATGAAAGACTAACTAGATATTTTTCAGGTTTCTCATTTAGGTAAATGTGAAAACAGTAAAATAGATAACCTTAGGTCAACAGGACAGAAATTCAGAGGGCTTGGAGGCAGTAATGACTGAAGGCATTCAGGCTTCCAGTTCTCTAACAGAGTAGAAATTTAATGCCATGATACCTTAACCATTCATTTGTATTTCCTTTTCCAGAAGGCATACAAAATGAATAAACCAAATTTCATACACTGGTGACTAGAAAAAAAAAAAATCCTTAAAGCCCAAGTTAGCACTTATTCTGATTCCATCTTTACAACTTTCTGTGTCAATTGACAGTATATTCAAAGGCCAATATTGACATTTGACACTTAAAACATGACACTGCTTTAGTGTCTGAAAAAAACGCTAGCTGTAAGATGACTGTGGACACTTCAGAACTATGAAAACCAGGATGCAGACATTGGTTGTGGAAAGTTTATAGTTACCTATTGAGCAAAAGAATCTGTATGTAGCAACTGAATACTGAAGAGGTTTTATAGAAAATAGTATGTGAAGTTATCCATATTTCTATACCAGGTCAATGAACACTGACAAAAGGTACAGCTGAATTGGTTTTCATCCAAAGTTAAATGCAGTTAACTCGTATTTAGTAGTTTTGTGTAACTTTGGCAGTTAAGTAGTTTAACTGTTGCTGAAGACCTCTAATCTGCAACGATTTGGAGTTAACCAGTCCTGAAATAACTCTCTCCACTCAGTATCCATTATAAAAAATGGTTCAGTTTTATCTAATTCACTGTTACATGTTGGACTATAGTTTGTTGAAGTGACCTGCGTCAGAATAGTTAGTGGCACTAATACAGTGCCAGTCTTGAAACTGCTTTTCATGAAGGAATAAGCAACTAAAATATGTAGTAGTAGGTTTAACAAATTTATAAGCTTGTGGAAGAACAGCCAAGTGTCTGACTCCTGCTCATGCTATTGAACAAATGCTTCTGAAAGAATAAATTGTGAGAGTGCTCTGACAGTTGTCTTGGAAATTGATGCAGATTCATTTTTGTGGAGATTTTGAAATCCTTCATGGCAAGCATTCTCTTTCTATTGAAAAATAGCCTGGAGGTGGGGGGGTGGGAAAGCTTTTGTAAGTTTATTACCAGAACCACATGAGTACAGGATCACCTTTGAGTTCAATATGTTAATGAACAAAGTATATTGTTTGTTGTAACTCTGTTTATTACTAAATTAGGCTATAAGCAGAATTAATGTGGTTTACTTCATCTAGTAAACACTTCAAAGAATTGTTTTTGCCAAATTCTTTTGCCCAGTATTTCCTTGAAAGCTTGAAGGAACAGAAATGCAGTGACTATTTCTGTAGTTCTGTTCATTCCCACAAGTCTCTGGGACTCCTTGTTTTGCTTTGCTGTGAAAAAAAAAAAAAACCAAACCCAAACAAAAAACAAACAAAAAACCCCCAAACAAACAAAAAAACAAAACAAAACAAAAAAACCCCAACAACCTATAGAGATTTTAAAGACCATTTAATGGTCTCATCTACTAGGCTTCTTTAGAAAAGTGCTGTTTGAACAAGAAGTTCCATTTCATGAGAACCTATGTACACTGACCTGTATTTCTTCTGGTTTTTGATATTCCTCTGACCATGCATACCGAAAGGTTCAGCCCCTCTTTGTAGGTCAGGGAAGAGAGACATTGTCTGCACATGTAAACAGGACAAATGTTGCCATTGAATTGATTAAATACTTCTAGGCTTGACATGCCTCATAGGCTAACAAGGTACTGTATGAACAAACCTGTGATTAGTGAATTTGCTTATGATGCACTGTAGTGCTTTAAGCAAGAGCAAACTAACTTTGATTCCTCTATGTATGAAGAATGAACTAATGTAACTTAGTAGGGTTCAACTGCACTACAACCAAATGAAGTAATAGGTAGTTATGATGTCCCTAATATTCCATATGTAGTTTGAATTCTATGTAAATAATCAGCTTAATTCCTAGATAAATTATTTCTCTATTAGTATTTGTGACTATCTTAAATTCTCTTGAAGAAACCTGCCTTTTAGGTAATGAATGTGGAACTTTCAGTTTCCAGTACAATATTTAAACTACTGGCAGTGTCAGCATCCTGGTTTCAGCTGACTGAACTCTTAACCTGTCAAGCTTCTTTACTTATTACATGCACTACTATTAGAAAATCAACGAGTGTTTTTTTATTCTCTCTAATTATATCTTAAGAAGGTCCACCCACATCCCAAACTGATTTTTCATACTAATAATATAGTGGGACTACTTCAAATAGAACCATACTATGGCCTATACTGGAAGTAAATGCCTAAATTGAGAGTAGTTATAGTAAGCAGGAGTTAAATTAAACTCTTGTTTGTCATTAGTTATTCCCTAAACAGCCAAAGAAAATCCTTAAGGTCCTTTTGGGTGTGATAAGACTGTATGTAAGTCTTGGCACTCTGCAGTTAGCATGTGCAGTTGTCTTGGTGCTGGAACAATCTAGATGTCTGCATAGCAGTGTTAAAAATAGTAAAAATGCAGTGGGTTTGCCACTGGACTTGAATCCAAAACAGGAAAAAAACTTACAATATGATCAACAGAACAAACACAAAACACTGTTTTTAATCCTGTTGCATTTTTTCTTAAAACTGTAAATTGAACAAATTCAAGTGTATAAGTGTGGGAGAGAGGAGGTGATATAAGAATTGGGTTGAGGCACAAAATTTCATCATCTGTTTTGTAAATGGAAATTGGAGGAATAATCTATGGTAGTAATAATAGCACAAAAATACCTAGGTGCAAAATAAACGGGAATTCCCTCTAGAGCTGTAACTACTAGGAACATGGCTTATTTTTAAATAATTAAGTGCATAAATCACCTGAATAGAATATTTTGAGATCTAGTATCCTATAAATACTGCATTACATCTGCTGTTTTTAAATTACTTTATTAAAAGCCTATTATCTTCTACCTTTCAGAACAGGCACGCTGTATAACTTAACAGCACCATGCAATGCTAACTGCAGATGTTTGCGCTCTCTGTACTACCCAGTTTGTGGCAGAGATGAAGTCCAGTACTTTTCTCCCTGTTTCGCAGGATGTACATCACATCTTTTTAACAACGTGAAAAAGGTACTCTATGCTACAAGGATTGCTGATGTAGTCTGTTCTGGTTTCCTGCAAAATGCATTCTGTATCAAAAACATTCTTCCCTTACTATGACAGGAAATCGCAGTACTTCTGAATCTAACTGGTAGTTACTACAGGAAAATTGGTGTGGATTGGAAACACGTCTAAATAGGATGAATGTTGGTATGTGTCAGAATCCAATACTCTCTGACCAGGTGCTTTTAGATATTCCACTTGTGGAAGGTGTAATGTTTAATATGAAACTTACTGATTTGATGACAGTTGATGTTACACAGGATGTCTAATTTAGCAGTGATAAAAAATAAACTGAAAACACAATACAAATGTAAGTTATGCTTTGCAAAATATAGCAATTGCAGTGCACAGTTCAGTCACAATACCAGTGTGATTCCTATTATTGGCCTCTATACCTTGCTAACCATCACAATTCTGGGTGTCCCCAGTTGTTAGGAAGGCATACATGGGTTGAAGCCAGCTCAAGCCTATTGCTCTCTTGGAAATTCTTCTGCTAATTGTCTGGCTTTTTATACTCTATGTTGGGCAGAGCCACACTCCCCCCATGCTGGTCTGGCTAACTTAGGGAGACTTTCATACTCTCTTAATGAACTTGGGGATAAATGTCTACACCACAGGTTGATCCATTCAACTGACGTAGCTGTTTCTTTTCTGCATAGCTTTCTTTGTAACAGCTGTAGTCACTCACAGCCTACATTGTTCTGTGAGCTTCATGGGCATATCACCTCTCCCATCTCCTCTGAGCCTTCTTCCGTTATAGGGTTTTATTGGTCAGTCACAGTGTGTTTCTCACTTATGCAATGTCATGATGTAAATGTTACTTCTACTGAACTTCCTAATGCTGAAAAGACATTAAACCTGAATGTTCTTTAAATAGAATCAGAAAGTAGAAATCAGCAACTGCCTTGACATTAAACTGCAGTTCTTACCTCGATCTTTAAGGATAATGTTTATTGTCTGTGTGGCAACCTGCTTCTGTCAGTTTCCAAACCTTGAATGTCAGTTGCCTCTGATGTAGGAAATGGTAAACCATGAAAGTGGCTCGTTATTATCAAGCCTTCCCAGAAAGAACTGAGAGACTTTCCATGCTTGTCTCTACTAGTACAATAAACTCTTGAGCAGGGATGTGGGAGGAGTGTAGGAAGATCCTAAAGGAAGGCAAGCTGAACCAGGGGGTGCTTCTGGGGACTTGATATATCAGAAAAGCACAATAGTAAATGTGAGGAGGTATTATCTAGAAGAAAATGTGGGAGACTGACTACTTCTTGCTGTGAAAACTTCACACTTCACTGATATATATTTTTCTTCTTTGAAAACAAACTTGGGTGGATTTAAATGAAGAGCATAAAGCTATTCTATTTGTTCACCTGCTTACAAAAGCAGTCCAACATTGCTTCTGTTCTTTCCTGCTTAAGTCTTAAGAGTAGAGCTCACCTCTCTTCCTGTCAAGTACAGCCCAGTGCAAAAAACAGCCCATTTATAGCCAAGACTGTCAAGCTAGGTGATCTGGAACTTGCCAACATCTCTGAAGAATGTGAACTGTTGTGGTTTCCAGTTCGTTCTGCTACTGGAGTGTAACTTTTGAATTGTACAGAAATAATCAGCAGTTTGGGTTAATAAACTAGGTAATAGTTAACATTAGCTTATTTCAGTATTGGAAAAATTACTTATGAGAACGATGTAAGATACTGTCTGCTGTAAAAGAACTGAAGCTTTTGGCTACTCTTTGTTCAGAAGTTACACTTTGCAAATGAAACCAGTCTCATATAGGGAAAGAGAAAAGGGATATTTCCTCCTTTCCTCCAAGCCTTGGCACCCTCCATGGTGTTTAATGTTTTCAAAGAGGTGATTTGTTTGAAAGTTTTATATTTGCAGATTTTTTTTTTATATCTCTCTATATTGATATTAAAAAAATCTTGTTTTGAACACTGTAGCTTGCCCTTTCTTAATTATATACAGTAACTGGTGTTATCTTCACTGATTCGTAATAAGATTTGTGTGCAAAAGTTAGTGTTTCAAGGCTTACTCTGGTGTTTTTGTATAATATTATGTACTGCATATGGTCACTCCTCTAATTCTAAAATCTTCTTTAGTTTTTAAGTTTTTATGCTTGTACCTAAAAACTTGGTCCACACAAAATGGAGACTATTGCTGTCTTTTCAGATCACAAAATCAAAAATAATTTTTGCTCAGGTGAGCTGGATCACTAAAGTTCTGCTGAATCAGTTTTAAAAAATGAGGGGTACAGTGCCATATGATCATCAGGAAATGAACTGTTTCCCATACTGTAATCTCAGGGTTTAGTCTTTTATTCAGTGTGATGCAGACCCAGTGAACATCTACCATATTAGTGTCACTTAATGTCATTCCTACAGCTAAATTTTGTTTTATAAATTACTTGTAGGTGTACCACAACTGTTCCTGTATTGGGAAACAAAAAAGAGAAAATGGTTCAGAAGACTATCTCTATGAAGCTGTCCCTGGGAAATGCACGACACAATGCAAATTTTTACCTTTATTCCTGACCTTCTTCTTTTTTGCTGTTGTTTTTACATTTATGGCTGTTACCCCAACAACTGTGGCCATTCTCAGGTACGGTTTTTTTGGGGGCTGAGAAGTGGGTAGCATTCTTGTGAAAACTCAGATCAGTGAAATTAGTCTAATTTTTTTTGCTTTGAAATGTGGACTTAAACCAATGTGCAAGGGATTTCCTGTTATAGTACTTTGTGTAGTAAGCAGGCAGTACTTGAAGCAGAGGACAGTCATACCACTGTTAGCTATCTCTGTAATTACATTTGGTTAGTAGATACTGTTTGAATCTATTAAAAAAAAAAAAAAAAAATTCCTACTTGTAGCAAAATCCCTCATTTATGGGAGCGCTCCTGATTGTTTTAGTCAAAGCAAGAAGGAATAAATGTGCCATGTGCTCGGGTGAAGAAAATATTCAACTATTCTGTGTATCAGTAGTGCCAGGATTTCAAATTGTACCTAGAAAAGAACAAAATAGCAATCAGTCTCATATTCTCAGCCTTTGATTCCTGTCTCAGTTCAGAGTTCTGACTTGCAAAATTGTAGTCTGTCAAGAACTGTAGACTACCTTTCATATGATATTGATGTTGTATGTATGGTAGTCATTAATATAAAATGTGACAGCATGTATGTGGCTGTTAACCAGTGGTTTGACTGTCCTTCAAATTGCTGAAACTCATATGCATGAAAGCTAGATACATTTTTTTTTTTAAGACGTTGTTGTCATTCTGAAAGTAGAGCTGTTTCACTTTGTGTTGAAATGTGATTTGTACCTCTAATACTTCTAGAGAAAAAGTGTTCATGATGCATAGGCATACCTGTACTATACACAGGATACTTCGGGAGGGTGTGGTTAGATGCTCTTTTTTCCAACTTTCTAGGCAGGGGGGCTAGGGAGGGGAGTGATACACTGCAACAGTGCTTTGTAGTAGCCTCCTGTTCAGGGTTGGTGTAAGTCTGGAAATAAGTTTGTCATATTAGTGTGGAGGCAGAATAATGTGAAGTGTTGCATTATTTTCAAAACTGAGCTGACATAGTTTTATTTAGATAATTCTAATTTGGAATTTTGAATCCTTGTACACTTCAACTGAAGTGGTGAAACAGTTTTTATGGAACAGAGGTCCGTAGAGCATTTTAAATATGGAAAAACTAACTTAAATACCTCACATTTAGCTAAGTTACTATGGTGTATTTTGATGTCTTTTCAGTGAGCCTATTTTGTGCAACTTCAAGTGTAAAACCATGTGTTTGTGACAGTGTTCTAGTGCTAGAAATAACCACCCACACTATGGAAAACTCATTCTCCTTCCTCAACGTGCCTTTATGGGTAGGGGGGTCCTAACAGTGACTACTGATAACTGCTCATCCTGGATGTTTTTCTATGGCTAATCCTCATACATACTGCAGAATGAGGGAGTAACTCCTGAATATTTAAATACTGTCTTTTTTAGTGCTGACAGTGTTTCAGTGATACAGTTTGTTAAAGAAAACAGTGCTGAAACTAAATTGTATAAATTAGGTAAGTTAAGTTGTATTTAATCTTTATGGTAGTATCTTGAAGATGGTGTCAAGATAAAATGTTTGTTGCTAGAGAAGTATCTGAAAGAAACGGGTAGGAGGTAAGGAGGTAAATTCTGCTAGTTTTTAAATCTGTTAAATTCTTCTAGTTGTTAAAATATATTGATTTGTATAGCTTAGGGCCAGAAGTGATTAATTGTAAGGTGAGGTGACTATATGTAAAGGTTATGGGGAATACAACACCTTGTGCTGTGCTGAAGCCTAGTCTCCATTCATGTATTCCTTATTTAGGAATAGTAACTCAGGATTGCATTCTAGCACTGTCTTTAAATCTTGGTGGTTCTGTGGAAAAAATGTTCAACAGTGTATCAGGGTGCTGCTGGTAAGCTAGCTTTTTATTAATACTGTTTTGTTAAACTAGTTCAATCTAAAATTCCTTGAGCTATAGGAGTTGCTTCTATCAAAAGAAGGTTTTGTTTGTCAAAACACCTCTTGAAGTTCTTTGATTACTTGTTCTGCACACAGGATTTCTAAACCCCTCTGCAATTAACAGGTTAAAAGAGTGTATTAAGACAAAGCATATTCACTGAGGGACAAAGCAGACATGGAACAGTTAAAACTTGTTTACCAAGTCTGAAACTGCAAATCTTGTTCACAGGTGTGTGCCAGATAAACAGCGCTCATTTGCTCTTGGAGTACAGTCGGTGTTTCTACGACTACTGGGTATGACTTTCTTGTTGAAACACTTGCCTCAATAATTTACTTGTTCGATGTTTTTCTCAACTTAAAAAATAATGCATTAAGAAGCTTTCAGAGTAGCTTAAAGCAGCCTGTCATTGCCTTATAGAATACACTTGTTATAAGGCAGATGGTATCTAGATTCAAGTTCCTCTTTAAACAGGGCGTGTGTCCTCATTTTAGCCTGTCTTGTTCTTATCGGCATGAACAAAGTACAAGTAACTGTCATTCTTTCAGCAAAAGGCACCTGCTGTCACTTCCCCCAGAAGGAGGCCTATTCTGAAAGCTGAGATAAGAAAAAGCGATGTAATAGAAAATAGCTTCATGTAGTTAACATCTCAAGTTCCAGAAGTTGAAAGAAAGTGACACTGTCTCTTATAGTTGTATCCTTATTTGCCATGCTGGTATATTTTAGAGAGTATAGGTGGAGTCTTCTCTCTTCTCCCTCCCCTGTCAATTCCTTTGACTAATTTTAGCCTTTATTGAAATTGTGGACACTTGTACATAAATAATTACTGAGTTTTTACATGGGAAATCTAGTACTTGAGTTCTAAATCTAAGCGTTTTCAGGATCTCAGTAAGACAGGTGAATCACCTTAAATAAAATATAAAGCTAAATGTAGATATTCTCTGAACCACTCATTTGAATTTTCTCAGGCATATTTGAAACTCTTGGTTTTGTCTTAGGCATTTTTTAAATGGCATGTGTAATTCAAGACTGGGTCAAGGCTCAGCTACCAAGTAGAATTTTATGTCAATATTTAGTACTGCAGCCATTCCCTGCCATTTGAGATCAAATATCTAGCAGTGTGAGTTGTGCTTTGCTGTATCTGTTGAAACTCCAATTAATCTAAGTCATTCTATAGTAAAGCATTACAAAAGTAAACATCCTTAAAGGTAGAAATTAGCTGGGAGGTAGTATTAAGTGTTGTATGAGGGCTTCTCTGTTTCATTTTATTCAAAGTAAAGATATCTATGGTAGATCCTTAACTCTTCACTGCACTGTGGAGCAAAGGATAGGAGAACTTTTGCACTGCCTGTACTGGCTGTGGCTGAAGAAGGCAGCAACTAACAGCATTACTATCAACAAGCTATTTATGCTGTAGACTTGGGGAATGACACAGGGGTCCTAGACAGAAGAGCTGTAGGGAGGACGTAGCTGCTTGTTAGCTCAAGAGCAGTTTAGGCCTTGAGTAGGTCAGGTAGACATGCAGTGATGTACCTAGAGTGTTTATAACAAAATTGTCTATACCTGAATGCAAAACACTTATGCCTTATAAAGCACTGTTGTAACAAAAATCACACATCCAATAAATTCTACACAGGAATAATTTTAAACATTACTGATTTTACCTGAAACTTTTCCTAGAAGCTTGGCTACACTGAGGGCTGGAAAAAAATGTATAATTGAACATGTTAACATAATATCTTAGTTCTCTGCATTTGAAACAGGTTAGTCTATATAATCTGAGGAAAGGGAATTCTTTTCCTTCAGTTAAAATCCTGCTCCCTTGGTTAGCTGTTTTTTCCCCTAATTTTAATCACATTTTTGTTTCCAATGACAACTGAGGAAGCTTTGAGAAGCTCAGGTCTTTAAACAAACTTTTTGCTTGATAAAGTGAGAGCTGTATGAAGAATTAACTGACACTCTGTGCATCTTACCTATTAATTGAGAGCAATGGAAGAGACACACTTGCTATGTAACATGAGCCCTATGACTTTGGTTAAAATGTTAGGTTTAGTGTGTGGCTATCCCATTTTATCTTCGCCACCAGCTTGGCATTTCACTGAATGCATTAAGACCAGGTAAGACTATGTCAAGTAACTCAAACCTTCTAACATGTTGCTGTGGTTTTTAGGTACTATTCCTGGACCAATTTTGTTTGGTGTTGCTATAGACAACAGTTGTACTCTGTGGGATATTAATGAATGTAGAACTACAGGAGCCTGTTGGGTTTATGACAATGAAAGAATGGCTTATCTGCTGATGGGCATAAGTAAGTGACTTCTTCATATTAAGTACATGTACAAGGTAATAGATATACTGACCTTGACTGCTAGATGGGAATTATTTTAAAATAGAATCTTAAACTTTTATTTTTCAGCAGCAGTGTTTTTTTTTAAACTTTTTTCCCTAAATAATAAAAATCAAAATGTCATGGAAAGAGCAAGATTACATTAAGTGGCTCTTAAAAATTACCTAGAAAACTTTTTTAATAACAATAATAGAAAATAGTTTTGCTCTTTGGTCTTTGTTCATTGTCACACTTTACTGTATTTTAAGGGATTGGTACACACTTCAGTCTTATCTGGCTTGGTCTGTTGGCAGATTAAGGTCTGAGGAGCTTTCTTCTTCTTGTCATATTTCAGTTCTTTTCCCTAAATTAATATCAAGATCTTGAAAATATCTATGAACACTAGTCAAAGCTTGTTTAACAATCTGTTCCTTTCAAGTGTGTGAGGTATACATGTCTGGGGGAGGGAAGGCAGGCTAAGCTTGCATCTGTGATAACTGCTGTTGTCCTGCAACTGTGATACTTACAGTGCATAAACTGAACTGCTAACATGTAATCTTGAAACTGAAAAGGCAGGAGGCACAACTTCAGGGGTTTCAGTATCTCTCAGGCATATTTGTGATAAAATACAATCTCTCCTCTTTTCTCCCTCTCCTTGCCCCCCCAAGCTGAACAAACGCCACTATGTACCAGTGATGAGTAAATGGAACAACTTTTTAAGGTAGCTGAGGAGAGAATACTTAGCAGGTTTGTACGTGGGGAGTTTTAGTTTGTGGCAAAGACAATATTGATGCAACGAACAAGAGTACTGAAACAAGAAGTAAGGAAGACTTGCACTTCAGGCTAGAATGGGTGAAGAAATGCAGAACTGAAGTAACGGCCATAGCTGCTGCAAGCAAGAACTGGCAGGCAGGTGAGGGGTCTTAAGTCAGTTGGAAGATTGCCTTTACCTGCTGTTTGCAGTTCATGTAAAATGTATTGAAATTTGCAGCATCCATTTAAGTCTTACAGGGTAACTCAGCATGTGAAACTTTAAGTGACTGACTCTTGTCTACTATTGAAGGTGACTGCAACAAGGGCTCTTCTGTTCTTTGCATTCAGGTGCTGTTTGCAAAATCATCACTATCATCTTTGTGGTCATGGCATTATGTTTGTATAAGCCTCCACCAACAAGTGCGGCCCTGTCACAAAAGGATTCAGAAATGGTGTCTGCTATACACACATAAATCATGAGCAAATCGTGCACTTTCAAAAGAAGCCAATAAGAATAAGCACTGCTGCAACACTTGTACCAAAGTTCTCGTACACCATTACCTAAATATAAAAGATCATATTAAATTCTTGAACAACTTAAAATATTTCTGAATATCTGTAGTGTTCTCTAGCTTGCTAAACATACTTTTTAGTATTCCATTGTTTATACTGAAAAAAGTGACACTTAAACTTGCAGTCTGATTTTAAATGTCTAATTTATAACTTAAGTGAAACGAGGTGGAATACTTGGATCAAAAAAAAACAGGAAAAGTGAGCTGAACTGGGCTGACTGTGAGCCCCATTTCCCCCTACTTATAAAGTAATACCTAAGTGAGACTGTAGTGGGAGAAAACAAGTAACTTGGTATATTAAAAGGAACTGTGGATGTTTAAATTGGACTTATTTTAATGTGCACGTAATCTGGGCTAGTGCCTTAGTTGGGGATTTTGACTGTAGATACACCTGGGAATGTGCAACTATGGACATGTTTAAAAAATATTTTTACATGTTATCTTAATGGCATAAGTTCACTTTTTAGTATGTGTTGAAAAATGTAAATAGTTGTTATAGGATAGTTGGATTTGTAACTGCAAAATGTTTGTTAATTTAAGTACCTGAGTTTCTACCTGGAACATGGACAGCAACTTTCTGTATAGCTGCTTTCTTTAGGCATTGTTAACATTTTTCTATAAGATTTGGAAATAAAACCTATTTTCTTACTACTTCTGTGTATGCTATGTCATTTCTAAGAGACTGAGTTCTAGGCTTTTCAACTCCAAGAAACACAATGCTGAAAGCTAGCAAAGAATATGTATGCAAGCATCAAAAGTAGGAAAATATAGCTTTAGTTGTTCCTTTTGACTTACACACTGCATGCTGTTAAAACTGGAGTATTGTATAGCACAATGGATGTGCTATACAAATATGCCACTTTCACCAGATATTAAACTATATAGCTTGCTACTGAAATATCATTCAATATTGACCAGAAATTTTTAATGAGCAAGATATCCTCTGCACATGCTTTACTTTAATATAAACTTCCTTTCTGTTGCACTGGCTATGCATGTCACTTATGTAGCCGTGTGTACCCTTTTCATCTGGTTACACGGACTCTACTCATTGACTCTACCAAGATTTTTAAACAAGTGCTACAGCAAAGGATTTTGGCATATGTGTCATGTTTCATCTAATTCTTTAAATGCAGCTGTTAAACTAGGTAGAGGTTAAGTGTACAACTGAAGAAGAGGATCCTCTATAACTACTTAGAAAGAACTATTCAGGAAGTAAAGCAAAATAGTCTACACTTCCTGAGAGCCCAAGACTCCATGGATTTTGAAGCAAAGGAGGAAGGGGCCAGAATATAACAACTGAATTTATGCTTGCTCTTTGAATGTCTCATGATAACATAGATTCCTGATAAATGGGCTCATAGCAAGATGGGTAAGTTCCCTTGGAAGAACTAAATACTGATCTTCAGTGAAGTTTGGGAATACAGCCTAAAACTCTGAATTCAGTTTCCAGCCCTGATGTGGTTTGTGTGGGATATAGCAAATCACTTACTGCATGTCTTTACTATGATTATGGTAGCTAAACTGGTAAACTTGCTTCTCTTGTTCTGTTTTAGGCTGTGAGGTCATAGTTTACAGTTTCTGCTGCTTAATGTGATTGCACAGATTACAAAACTTGTGGGGCAGAGCAACAGGAGCTTCCTCTTCTGAGGAAGTTATCAGCACTCTTAGTTGCATTGGAGTGGTTATTTGGGTGGAGAAGGAAGGAAGTATTGCCATGGTGTAAAATTACAGTTAATGCCATAAAGGCTGTTGCAATTTATAATCTAGCCTATGACTTGTTAAAGATTTCCCTCTCCAGGAAGAGCAGCACAATGATTAGAAGAAAGAAAGTATTTAGACCTAGGTAGGTTTACCCATTTACCTCATGCCATAGCAATGATAAATTAATAGATATAGCAATAGACAGTGGAGAGCCGTAGATGTGTCAAAGGTTTTACTAAGTAAAGGTGAACATCACAGACAAGCTGAACAAGCGTGCGTTAAGTATTTGGACAAGGAGAGTGAATTAAAAACTGCCCAAATGACTGGGCCCAGAGGGTCAAAGCACAAAGTCCAGTTTGAGTCAAGTCACTAGTGCTGTACTCCACAGATCAAAACTGGGGCCAATCCAGTTCAACCTCTCCATTAGTGACCTGAATGATGGGATAGATTGTGGTCTGGAGCAGTGGCTGATAGACCAGATGGTTGTGCTGCCATCCAGGGGGACCTTGACAAGATGGAGAAATGGGCAAATGGGAACCTCATGAAGTTCAACAAAGGGAAGTGCAAAGAACTGCACACCCAGGGACAAATAACCCCATGTACCACTAACGTGCAGGGGGCCACCCAGCTGGAAAGCAGCTCTTCAGAGAAGTCACTTGGGTTCATGGTGGAGAAGCTGACCACAAGGCAGTGATACACCCTTTCTTCAAAAGAGGCTGTATTTGGTTTGTGTTGGCAGGGTTTTGGTAGTGGGGGAAGAGTGGCTTCTGTGAGAAGCTGCTAGAGGCTTCCCCTGTGTCCCATAGAGCCAATGCCAGCCAGCTCCAAGATGAACCTGCTGCTGGCCAAGGCCGAGCCAATCAGCAATGGTGGTAACACCTCTGTGATAATATTTAAGAAGGGGGGAAAAAAAAACCCTCTGCAATTGCAGCCAGGGAGAGGCGTGAGAATATGTGAGAGGAACAACTCTGCAGACACCAAGGTCAGTGAAGAAGGAGGGGGAGGAGGTGCTGCAGGTACTGGAGCAGAGATTCCCCTGCAGCCTGTGGTGAAGACCATGGTGAGGCAGGCTATCCCCCTGCAGCCCATGGGGGTTAATGGTGGAGCAGATATCCACCTGCAGCCTGTGGAGGACCCCATGCCGAAACAGGTGTGTGCTCATAGGAGGCTGTGGCCCTGTGGGAAGCCTGCAGTGGAGCAGGCTCCTGGCAGGACCTGTGGACCCATGGAGAGAGAGGAGCCCACGCTGGAGCAGGTTTTCTGGCAGGACTTGTGACCCTGCAGGGGACCCATGCTGGAGCAGGCTGCTTCTGAAGGACTGCACCCCATGGAAGAGACCTGCGCTGGAGTTTGTGAAGAACTGCAGCCCATGGGAAGGACCCACGTTGGAGAAGTTCATGGAGGACTGTCTCCCATGGGAGGGACCCCATGCTGGAGCAGCAGAAGCGTGTGAGGAGTCGTCCCACTGATGAGGAAGGAGCAGCACAGACAACATGTGATGAACTGACTGCAATCCTCATTCCCCGTCCCCCTGTGCTGCTGAGGGGGAGGAGGTAGAGAACTCAGGAGTAAGAAGGGAGGGGTGGAGGGAAGGTGTTTTAAGATTTAGTTTTTATTTTCTCATTACCTTACTCTGATTTGATTGGTAATAAATTAAACTAATTTCCCTAAGTCAAGTCTGGTTTGCCTGTGACGGTAATTGGTGGATGATCTCTCCCTGTCCTTATGTCTACCCACGAGCCTTTTGTTGTATTTTCTCTCCCCTGTCCTGCTGAGGAGGGGGAGTGATAGAGCAGCTTTGGTGGGCACCTGGTGTCCACCCAGGGTCAACCCAACAACAAAGGCCAATAGCATCCTGGGTTGCAGTATGCAAAGCACGGCCAGCAGGTTGAGGGGGTGCTCTACTCAGCACTGGTGAGGACACACCTGGAGCACTGTGTTCAGTTTTGGGCTCTCCAGAGAGCATTACAGACTTACTTGAGGGAGTGTCATGCAGGCCTATGAAGATTATTAAAGGACTGGAGTACACTTCATCCTAAGAGAGTTGGGGAAGCTCTCTTCAGCCAGGAAAAGAGAAAGCTCAGAGGCATCTGAGCCTTGAAGAGGGGGAAGCCTCTGTTCTTATTAATGCCCAGCTGACTGGACAGGAGGCAGTGGGCACAAACTGAAACACATGAAGTTCCCTCTGAACACAAGAAATCTTTTTTTTAACTGTCAAGGTGGTCAAACATTGGAAGATGTTGCCTGAGAAGTTGTGGAGTCACCATTCTTGGAGATGTTTAAAACCTGTCTGGAAGTGATCCTGAATAATCTCTTCTGGCTGACCTTACTTAAGCCGGGGGGTTGGACTAGATGATCTCAGGCGGTCCCTTCCAACCTAAATGGTTCTGTGTTTCTGTGAGGTGCTCCTCAGTGTGGCCTTTGTCCCATTCACTATATGATGTGGAACTTCTATATAGCTTCTTGCAAGGGAAGATCTGTCTGTTCTCGCAAAGTGTCCTTTAGTTTCTTTTTTTTGGGTTTTGTTGTTGATTTTTATTTTTAATATCATCTTGTATCTCACATTAAACATCATTTAGCAGCTAATACTGTGTATGTCTCACTGGGTCTTAGTAGTTATTTTCGTGCTAACCGTGATAAAACATTTCAAACAGCAGTTGACAGTCTTCTGTGATTTGTACGTGCTCTGTGAACTACTGTTTAGTGTGCTTAGAATGCTAAATTTATGGACTCATATCTCTGAGTTTGTATTAACTACCACAGATTTGGGGTTTAAGAAGAATCTCAAGTATTGTCCAAGATAAAGATGATTTAAAACTTTTTGAAAGTTGCATCTTCTAACTGGCATGATTGTTTTTAGAAACAAATCCTAGTGCAAATGAGGCTGTCCAACTAAACATTGTAGTTGACCAAAAGTTTTAATTCATCTGTGAGCCAGAAGTAGGCTTCTAAACCTAGAGTATATTGCCCTGCATTGTTAGCACAAATAAAGTCTCCAAAACTTTATTGGAGCCTCTGCTTGGTAAATCTGTAGGATTCCCAGAGTCTTACAAGGGAGTGACAGTAATTAGCTGTTACAGTTGAGACTAAACTTCTGATCCAAACTTTCTTTGTCATTGTGTGTTCTTTCATCTCAAAATCAAGACTGCATTTCTCTGTTCTGCAGAAGAAGGATGATGATAAGGTACTCTCAGGCTATGTTTGGAGAGTGGAAACTGGAGCCCCTGTTAAAATAAGCTAATTCTTTGTATTTGAGCACTTCTCCAAAGTGAATAGCTTAACACTGAAATTCATTACAATGGCAAGAGAACATTCTTCCTGGCTTCATGAATACTGAGACAGGAAAATCTGAATTTTATTTTGTGTGTGGCTACCATACATATCATTACTTAAAAATATAAAGTATTTTGTATACATACCTTGCTTGCAGAGTCTCTTTGCATATGATTAGAGGTATCTGAACAAAACCCTGAAATGGGTTGGCTGTAAACAGAGTAGGCCCAGGTATGTCTACTGATATATTATGGACAGGAACATGGGAACCTTAGGAATGCTGCAGCTTGCTAGCTGTTTTTACATATTTGAAGTTCAGTTGCTGACCATTACTGAAGTGTTGACAGTGGGCCTTGCACTGCTTCCTGGTCTAAAACATGTTAAATGTAGATCAGGTGTAAACAAATATAAGAAAATTACTGAAAAAGCATCTTTCAGGTCTGAAAGTCTTCAAAAGGGTTGTGGGTTGAGTAGTATTTCAGTTTGGGAATAAATGAGTGTGAAATACTTCTGTAATCTTTTGTTACAGTAGCAGAACATACAGTTGTAAATTAACATATGACTGGGGTTTTTTGTTTTGTTGTTGGTGGTGGGTTTTTGTTTGGTTTTTTTCTGGTTGGAACATTACGGGTCTTTCGAGTGCAGAGCAGACGATAATGCAGCTTTTGCAAAAATATTCTGTTAATGGAAGTGTGACTGGTGTCTTTTGTCTGCTTGATTTCTGTTTTTGTAGTAGCAGTGACTTTCTTGTGGTAAATACATGAATATGCCTGTTCATGATTTCTTTTCTTTTTATGACATGTCTGTGCAGCACTCTATGCAGCTCTATTTTTGTATGTGTTATGGTGTTTATTTTTCCCCAAAGACAGAAATCCCTAGGCAACAAGGGTTAATGTTGGATTAGAGAAGCTTTACAAAAACATGGAGGGAGCCAATGAATCTTATATCTCACTAATAAATGATGCAAAAAAGCTGGAATACATTATTTGTGTGCTGCTCCCATGGCAAATACACGCAGAAAAGTGAGTCTGCTATACAGAGGAGTCTTATGAGTTTGAGCTGCCTACTCCTGTGTATGCATTTCAAAATCTGTGTAATATGAGTGCTGGTAACTGGTTATGAAACACCCACTCTTCTCCTGTTTACAGAATACCTTAGTAAATGCAGAAAACGTAAATCCCAGGGGCACATATAAAGTTTTTTTCTGATCATTATTAATCTTTAAGCATTCATATTGAATATGTGAATTTTTAGCATGAATTTGAGCTCTTGAACAGAGGTGAAATATAAGCCAGGAAAATAAAATCCAAGCTGAGTATGGAGACCATCATTCCCTCTAAATTATTCAGAAACTTCTAATAATGGCTGGGCTAACTTGAGACCTGTTTTGCCCCAGTATTTTGCTCTGAGATTGTCTTTAAAGGAGCAAAATGAGGGAATATTTAACTTGTTAAAAGTTAAAGACAGTGAAGGTTTTGCTATTTATTTAAAGAGAATAAGGGTGCTTAGACAAATTGCAAGACAATTGTTTGATATTTGATGCACTTACTATATATCCAGCTGGAGGAAGTTGGTGTCACAACATTGGAAAGATTTGGTCACCTATAAACCTTGTAAAAAATGGCTGAGCTATGACAGAAATGCAAGCTGGAGAGAGAAAAATCAGTGTTTTTCAGAAGTTTTTTTCCTACATAGTCATCTTTTAAAAATGTCTCACTTGTCATGTTTTAATTGGCTAAATATAGAGATTGGTTTCATAGATTAGGAAAAGCCTGCCGATTAATGCAAATCCACATCTCCACCTTTGTGCTTTGCTTTTCTCAGGCATCTGTTGCCATTCCTTCGAATGGCAAACTGTCAGGCTACAGATAATGGAGGCTTCAAAACACTGAAGTAATTACCTGCAATAAGTGAACTGAAGCAGTTCCAGCATATAAACATGCTAAAACAGCTATCACAGGAGACATGAAATGAGACAAGAGAAATGAGGGCTGAAAATGTGACACATGAAAGGAAATTCATACAGGAGATGAAGAAGATTACATTGCTACTGTATTTCATTCTAGTCAAAGTGAATGACCTTCATTTGAAATGCATTGTAAATCAGTTATTTGTGCCTATAGGAACACAAGGACGTACAGTGGTTGATTGCATAGAGGCAGGATCTCCTGGAAACAAACCCTGGAAGCAAATCTGGTACTGTGTGCACATTACAATATGTGGTAGGATAGCTAGGAGAAAAAAGGTACATCATATGCAATTTAAGAAGTTCAACTTTCTGATGCTGTAAAAATGATTTACCCTGTTGTAAGGTTGTGTCTTTAATATGCATATGCTAGTCTAATTTTTGTGATTTTTGCTTACCAGATGATATGCCAATGTTCCCTTTCCAGCTTCTTTGGGTGCCCCATCATTTGAAACAAAACTGCAATGAGGAATCTCTTTAGCTTGACCTGCTAAGAAAACAAGACAAGTGTGATCTATTCTTATCAGTTCACTTCATGCTTAAGATTTCTTCTATGTCCTCCTTGAGCATTTTTGGGCTGTGAGTGAATCTGTGCCAAATTTGACAGACAGAGAAGACACAGATATGTGCAACTTCCAGAAAAGTTCATCAAACTTCATTAGAACAGATATCTGGGTGACATCCGCTAAAGAAATTATAACTCGGCCATCTGCCTTTTTTTACCGCTAGAGGTCAGCCAGGCGATTGCATGTAGATCTGGAGGAGTAACTGCTGCTAGTGGATGACCAGTGAGACAGCTCTGGGAAGGCTGGGAGGTGTGCTGGGGATGTAGGACAAGTCCACAGGAACGCAGGCTTAGTTGATCCAAGTTCATGCATCAGCTTCTTTCTAGCTCGAAAATCCTTTGTTTTCTTTTCAATTAGATATGGTTTTTGTTTACTTTCTTGTGTAACCATATACCTCTCTGCTCTTGACCTACTCTGATTGTTTCCCCAGAAAAAGAGAATTTTAGGAAACCTGTAAAAAGCAACTTTATTCTTTCAAAATGGTTCCCTAAGAAGTGGAGAATAAAATGAAGTTTTCTGTTTTAAACCTGCAGTAACCAATACTGAGAGTAATCCAGGCAATCATTTTTATATTTAAAAATCTTCAAGATAACACAAATTTCAGTGTCACTTAGGTTTCATTCAAACAGGGCTCTGACTTCATACAGGTACCATTTTTACCATTACTTAGCACTGACTATTGAAGAACTGTCTCTTGCACACCCTCTTCACTGGAATAGGTGGAAAAGGTCTTGCCTAGTGTTTTGATCCTACCACTCTGTGTGTAAATATTTAACTTCAATTATGTGGGCAGTTCCTTCAAAGTATCCATAGATTTCAAGCTGAGCAGATACATAAACATTTGTAAGTAAACAGATATAAACAACTCTGTGAGCTACTGAGGCAGCGGCTTCCACCATGAAATGGTTTTCATTTTCGCATGATGTTCACACACACCTTCAGACAAGCATATGTTCTCATTTAAAGCACAAAGCCCGTAGTGTTATCAGGGGCCTCAGACAAGAATGCACCCAAGGACTGTGACTTTCCAACTGTGACTGGCATATCCTGGGGGAGTGCAGATAAACCTATGGAAACCAAGACAAAGAACCTGAGAAGACAAGACTCAGAGTTCATGAAAAGAACACTAAGAGACACCTCCTCAATAACCTCTAGGAACCACCACGACCGTTGAAGACCCCCCATGGAAACCCTCAGAGACTCAGGCCGCATGTGTAAAGACTATGCAAATATGATAATTAGTTCCAGGAAACAGAATGAATATGTATAGTAATTCCGGGAAATCCAACGCATATGTATGTAACAGGGGGATATAAACTTTCACTGATGCAACACACAGCATGCATGTTAGGTGGAACTATCACCCATGCATCCAGCGCTGCAATAAAGAGAATGCCTGCTTCTTAATGCTACATTGGTGTTAAGAGGTTTATTCCTGATTTCGGTGACAGTAGAAAGACTATTAAAAACAATTGCAAAAGCAATTAGATGTTACTAATTCAGTTCCTGTGTAAGTAAGTCTTTCCTACTTTGTGGATCTTCCTGCATTTGTGAGTGGGACTTATTACAACCTTTTGGGGCATTTCTGTTTTCTTGAATACTTGAGCTGTTACGGAAAGTCTACCTCAGAGCCTTTTGGAGTTAGAATTTTTTTATTGGTATATTACAAAAGCACTCTTTGTTTTCTTGCCTCCTATGTTAACAGGCTGAAGTATATTGGATATTTTTTGAATACTGAAGGTACAGTCCAGGAAATAGTTAAATAGATATTTTGTTTAGCTTTGTCTTTATTTTTCAAAAATTTGAGCCTATGTATGTGGAGAGTACTAACAGGTGCCTCTACCTTTGTTAAGTTTAAAAATTACCCAAGTCTGATGAAATTTTCCTCCTAATAGTGAGAGTCAGGCATTAAGGCATTGAACAGGACTAAATTTCGTAGCCCAGTCAGTCTAAGAAACTACTCAAGAGTTTTTTGCATGTACATGCAAACTTTGAAGTGCCTTACTTGGTTTACAGTGAGCAGATCGTAAATTAACTGGAGGGATATTGACTAATGCGATGAAAGTTTTCCTGTCTTATGTATCAGTCTGTGGTTTTTTTTTCATTTCAAGGCATGCAAACTGAAAAAAAAAAAGTTGAGATTATAAGTGAAAAGCAAACAATACATATTTTTTGGGGTTTCCTGCATTACAAACAAACAACTCAGTGTTAAGTGGTCTACTGGAGGAAAAAAATGCTATCCAAACATGCTGTGTAAAAAAACTTCAGAGTGCAACAGTCAAGTAGCAGAAGACTAAGCAGGTAAGATGGGCAAGAATTCAGCCAGTCAGTAGTAGATGCATGTATTTTGATTTTCTTTTTCCTCCCTTGAACTTGTACAGTGTGCACGCTGTGCTAAAGATGTACTTGATTTAAAGTAATTTTAAAGCTTTTGTAAGTCAATTCAGAATCATGGTGTTCTAAACGAATTACTGTAAGGGATGCATTTGGGATGATACAGATGTGTGGAATGCACAATGTTGTTAAATAACGATTCCACTTACTAACCTGATTAAGCTCTGAATTCCTTTGTATTCTTTGCTATGCACAGTTGTGTTGTGGGTTTTTTTTCTTATTTGTTTTTTTTTGGGAGGGGGGGTGCAATAGTGCTTGTAGCAGGTAAGATGGCTGTTGCTGGGGGCTGCGTGCATTAATTGAGAAACAAACTTTGCTCTTTTTCCCTCCCACTTTTAATTAAAATAACAAACATAAACCTGCTTGGAACAGCATGGGGACTTCTAACTAAAACTTCTGTTTCTGTAAAACTCAAAAAACCATAATGAGCAGCTGCTATGATCACTGTGTGAAATATTTATGGAGATATCACTGCTGGGCCAGAAAGTATATCACGTAATGGGATGATTTGATGTGCATGTTGAAGCCCTTAAGCTACAGAGCAACAGTTTGTCGACAATAAAATGTGATGGAAAACAATGTGGACTGGATAGAATTTGATCCAGTAGAACATCTGTCCTGAACGCTAGAAGTATGACATATTTGTGTTACCTACATACAAAAGCTACATAAATAATGGAGAGTCGGAAACGCATATGTTTTAGCACATTATTACTTAATCAAAGTACTTAGAGGTCATGAAGATGAAAGCTGTTCAAGAATAGAATATGAACTGATCAAGAGGTATATTCCCAGCATAATATAATTGAATAAACAGGAAAAAAGATCTATACACATTTCAATTAGGTGTTTTTATATTAAACTAGCTTTGTGCTAGTGGAGTTTCCTACTCAGCTAGAATATATTATTGTATGCTCTTTGTTAATGAAGATTATTGTACCATGAAGTCAATTTCAGGAGAAGCCCTAGAAAGAAGTGATGGAATTGCTGCAGGCATAAATCTGGAAAAAAACTGTGCAGTAGGTTGAACGGACATTCTATGTAGGTGTGTATGTATATATAGTGTATGTATATATACACCTTATATATATATAATGGCATATTAATACGTCTTTTGGAACTTACTCTTCAATTTCAGTGTTTGGGGGAACTTTGCATTTTGTGCATTGTCTTATGATGGCATTTGATACTGAAATAAGTGCAATTCAACATGATATCTCCTGTGCACATAATTGGCAATATTGAAGTTGGTATGGGCACACTGATTAAGTTTGGCTCTTTCTGAAAAATTAACAAACTAAACTAGACTGATAGCAGTGATCTAGTTAATTCTTCCATTTGTTCGTTTGTGTAGTTTGTTTATATATAGACAGACTCTGCAAATACTGTGTTTTTTAAATCATCAGCACAACCATCTTACCTGGGCTCAGTAGGGCTCAATGCTGTCGCTATGTGCTCTGTGGAAGAAGTGTGAAATCTTTTTATACACACAGTGAATGGGCTATAGTGTCTCATTTATAAGACTGTTCTTTGAATAGATTCAGACTTACTTTGAATGGTATTTCATTCACCTATGAACTCTGTAGCAGTCTGCATGGATTGCTTGGTGCATTCATTATATACTTTGTTATCCTTCACTTTCATATTGAAATGAATAAAGCAGAAAGTGATGTTTACTAGTTTTATCTTGTAAGTTTTTCACATTATTTGTGGCAGACAAAATATTTTCCTTTCATTTCCATTTTAAAATTTGATTTACAAATTAGCAATACCTCACATGTTCTATATGGAAATAGAAATGGGGATAATTTCTTACTTTTTTATATAAAGAAGCAAAATCATTAGAAAGATGTGCTGATTAGGCTTATTAGTATTTGCCTGAACAATAATGTCCTTTTAGCATACTGAATAACATCAGTTGTAGGTGGTAAGAGAACATTATTAGGAGGCCATCACATTACATATTTTAACAAGAGCATTGCTAGAAGGAGCCATGTGTTTCATTGTGGAGACTTTTCAGAGTGTCCAGGGGAAGCTGCTGAAAGTTTTGTGTACTCAGCAATCTGAAAAATAAGGCCATTTCATGAGATACCTGAAGGGACTATCTATATGTCCAACTGCAGTAAAATTTAGAAGTACCTGAGCTCTATTTTAAATACTGAAGGTAGAAGCTCCTGCAGGGACTAATTTATCCAACATTTCAGCTTTTATACTTGTTCAGGCAACTTTACGTGAATAGAAGTCTTCAATGTAGGCACCCTCAGAGGATCCTAAACTTCAACTTGCATTAAAAAGCAAAGCCTTCTGTGATTCTTCTATCTGGCATTTTAAGTGTTATTTGTTGTTGTCACAGGGAGCCATGTCTAGTTGTTCTTAAGTAAGTAATTTCTTTTCAGAAAGGATATTATGAGAGTAAGAGTAAGAGTAATTGAGATGATAGATAAAATGGGGCACTGAGGTCCCCTTCTTGCCCTCCCTCCCATATGCTTCTAAATTATTGTATTAACTGCACTGTAGTGACTACATGATCTAACAATACAAGTCTAAGCAGTTGCTGCTCTCTTAAAATTATGATCCTAATGGGAGTTTATTTCTTCAAGCAGCAAATTCATTTGCTGAGATCAGCATATTGGTAGCAGAAAATTAAAATGAAAGTAAAATGCTAACTGTCAGCATCTGATGCAGAGCAATACACCAGCAACCATTAAATCTTATTGTTCTCTCTGCAAAGTGAAAGGGATGATGATGATGATTACTTTTTTTAACACTTCCAGTTCAGCCCTGATGCTGAGCCTGTTTTTTAAAGAATTATGTGCCTGTACAAAATGCCCTTTCCCTTCTACAGTATTAGCCTCAGATTCTTGGGTTTAAATTTTCCTGCTAGTTCTCATGGAGTGTCCTAGCCATATAAAGCTTCTTACAAGATTAGGTTTATTTTTTTCACAGACTAAAAAGGAGTCAAATCTGAAACATGCCATGTCAGCTGCAGCATGTTAGAAAGGTTTTCTACCTTTTTTTCCTTGACAAGTTAAAATGTTATTGTAATGGTGTGCAGTTCAGCAATGATCCAGTGCCAAAAATCTTGGCAGATGCCTTGTGCAGTACTTGTATACACACGCCCAGCATGAAGGTGAGCCGCTATTGGGCACAGTGTGCATGGAGGGGTCCAAATGGTTCTTGAGAAGCTGTGAAAGGCATCACACACTGATACTGCATGCTTGGCAGGGATTCAAAAGGTTTGATTTGCTGCATTAGCAGTGGAAACTGGGAAGTTGAATTTTTCAAGGGTCCATCAGTATAGAAATTTAATGAGCACAAGTCCTACGCTATACATGTTTATACATTTTTTTACATAATCATGAAATTAATTTTAGAGAAAATAAATAGTAAATCTTTCAGAATGCCAGGTACCTAGTTAGCCTATATCAGGTCTTGTGACAACAGATGGAAAACTTATCTTTTCTTAAATTGTAGCTCTTAAAAAATGTGACTGTGAGCACGGGAAATATATGTTAAAATTTAAAATAAATCTGCTGGTGACAGGCTACAAACACCTTTTATAGGGTACTACACCTTTTTCTTTTCAGAGTTGTATCCCATTAAAATGACTGTTGAGTTCTCAATAATAGACCTTAAGGTGACAAGAAAGTACAAAGCCGTAACTGTTTCTGCCGTGCTTAAAACAGTGAGATGAGCCACTCCATCCTTTATGTGCACAGATTGGTTTTTTTGCCCCTTACTTAGTTCCTCCCTCTTACATCTTTTATAATCTCCTGATTTTATCTTCAGGATACTGCAAATATAATAAAGTTAGTGAATGGCTGGAACAGCCTCTGGGTACTATGGAAGTATTTTTGCTTGGTGTCGGGCTTTACTGTGAAACAACATGATTGCAGAACTGGGTTAGAGAAATGAGCTAGGATGTAGTCTTGGTTGTAATGTGGTTTTTCTGACCAAGTTCATTAATGGCTACCTTCATTCATGGGTGATTTAAGCCATCCCACGAGGGATAATTTTATACCTTTGACTGCAGACCAGTTCATAGTATCTGCATTTCACAGTAGATAACACTGTACTTCCACAACACAAGACAGAGTTAGAGAAGAGATGTGTGGGTGTTGATCAGGGATTCTTTCCTTCATTCTTCAGTGCAACTTACCCAGTCATCTCATGCTCCACTTGTGGGAACATTATCTGGGCTTTCAACATCACTGGGGGCAGCCATGGGTCTGTCTTTGTCTTGGGTCACAGTGATGGATCTGTTTTAATTTTCATGCTTTCATGCCAGTTGTGCATATCACATCAACAAGAAGGCTCATTGATGGAAATATTCACTTCCTCTTTAGTTTAGGAAAAACAATAAAAACATGAGAGCCATTTTTGTATTGCCATAATGGCTTTAATTGTTGGTGTAATTCAGAAAAACTTTTGCCCATTTCAGAAAGCCATTCAGCCCATGTGGGCAGCCACATGCATTCAGACTGAGAGGAGTGCAATGTCTGTGCAAGGCTGATAACACGAGCCAGAGGTAGGACCCACAGGAAGAAAGTTGTGTTTGGGACAGAAGGCCAAATTTTAGATTCTTGAAACCCTTGAGTGGTTGCTGTCTGTCTCAGGAAACACACAAAGTCTAGAGGCACCTCAGTTTCTGTTTGCAATCTTCTCCATATGCTTGAAGATGTGCCTTTGGGTAAGTCTCATTAATTGTATTTGAACTAATTATATTTCTGTGCTAATTGGAGTCGGAATATGCATCTCCTGCCTTCCAGCTCATTGTTCTAACAAAGACTTTAATGAAGGCATTGTCATAGTGTGTTGCAAGCAGCTGGAAACAAGTTCTGCTCCTGTTCTGATTTGACCAAAAGACATATGACTCTAATTAATGTGATCTTAAACTCAAGTTAATGAGCTCTGCTGAAAGAAAAGACATTGTAGCTCAGGCTCAGCACTGCGCTGACATGATTGCACGGCTCAGCACACACAGAGCATCTTATGTGTCTACAATCCTAGTACTTCCAGTCTCTCTGAGCAGCAAATACTGAATGGCTCCATACATAAGGGAATATTCTGAACAGGAAAGGCTGAATATGCTCATATTGTGCATATATGCAGATATCTGCTGCAGACTTTCTTTCTTTCATTTTTTTTCTCTTCATATTCCATAAATGGGGAAACAACTTTACTTTTAGGAGAAAATACAATACATACAATAAAAAGAAGAAACAAAAACATGTCTGTAAAACAACCACGTAAAGCACGGTTGGAAAAGTATTATTTGTGAAAAAGATATCTTGGTGCTCCATATTTATTTTCTTTTGAAGCTTCCAGATCAGATGCGCTCAGTTAATAAGTCAAGCAAGATTTTTCTAACAGCCCACACAGCATGCCCAGTGATTTATCTGAAATTCAAGCTGTGTTCATTCCACTTCCTACATCATCACTAACATAAACAGTCTGGAGTCAGAATTTCATTGGCAATCCTATTGATGCAATTTGCAAATGGAACATCTTTCTTTTCCTCAGTTATTTTGGCTCTAAGACATTGGCAGTATACATTACCATAAACTTGATTTGGACACTGAAGTAAACAGTCGTATCTCAGAAGGCAGAAAAGGAGAATATATGTGCAAACGACAAGGTTACTTTTTTCCAAAATCATTTGATCAGAACTGTAAAGAAAACAAATTGTTTTGGAGATGGTATATAAGAATCTCTTTTCACATACCTAAAACTTCAGTGTCTATCCTAACTTTTGGTCTGTCCCTGTCCAAAATCAAACTGAAACTTTTACTTTATGGTGCAAAGAGTGACCAAAATCTCAGAAATGTAGCCTAGTACCTCCTTCCAAGTAGTGCCTGGAAGTAATGAGAATATTTAGAAGCATGGTGGTCATTGCTATGTATAAAGTAAATCTACATGCTACTTTTAAAAAATGATAAAATTCTATATTTATTATAACGCAATAGTACTGAGAGACCGCAAATCAGGTTAGAGCACCGTTTGTGTGCAAGGAGGTTCAGTCCAGTATTGAAAGACATATAGGACAGGGCTGCAGTTTTGCAGTTACTTCAAGCTGCAATCGTCACATTCCCCAAAAGTTTACCTGTCTCTCAGATGAATAGTTTTAACCTGGTCTCTTCTCTGACTTGATTTCCTGACCAAAACATTATGCTGGCAAAAAGAAGTGGCTGTTGCAGGGACAAAGGTGGTGGGGTGGAGGGGTGAGTGAGAAGGAGGAGGATGAAGGGACGACCTTCTGATGGTATTTGATGGAGTTAGTGTGAGCTCATTACACATCAGTGGAGTGATACCCACCCCCGCCATGGAGAGTGGGAAGTCTGGTGAGCATTAGTGCTGTATCTGACTGAGTCAAGATGTAATCTTATTTAACTTGTGACTGTTCATATATGTTTAAAAAACCTTCTATTATAAAAGGAATAAAAGTGGATGAAAGTGGGTTTCCTGTTGTTGTTCTATAAGGGGGCAACTGAAATGCACATTCTAAAGAATAAAAAAAGCTTTATAATGAGAGCAGGCAATGACTCTGAACAGGCAGTCAGGAGAAGCTGTGAACCCTTGAAGGTTTTAAAAACTTGACTGGACAAGGCCCTGAGCAAATCAATGTAGTTTTTGAACTAGGGTTTGGAATAGGAAGTTGCACTAGATGACCTCCGGAAGTCCTTTCAATCATATGATCTTGTGGACTTTGGGCTGTTCGGGAGTCTGGCTAACAATGTCCCTTGGGAGGCAGTCCTGAAGGGCAAAGGAGTCCAGGAAGGCTGGACATTATTCAAGGAGGAAATCTTAAAGGCACAGGAGCAGGCTGTCCCCATGTGCCGCAAGTCGAGCAGGCAGGGGAGAAGACCGGCCTGGCTGGACAGAGAGCTTTGGCTAGAACTCAGGAAAAAAGGAGAGCTTACCGCCTTTGGAAGAAGGGGCAGGTGACTCAGGGGGACTACAAGGATGTTGTGAGGATATGCAGGGAGAAGATCAGAAAGGCGAAGGCGCAGCTGGAACTTAAACTGGCCACCACCGTTAAAGACAACAAAAAAAGTTTTTATAAATCTATCAGTGACAAAAGGAGGGCCAGGGAGAATTTCCCTCCCTTGTTGGATACAGAAGGTAACCTTGCCGCAAAGGATGAGGAGAAGGCAGAGGTACTTAATGCCTTCTTTGCCTCAGCCTTTAATAGTCAAGCTAGTCATCCTCGGGTTATTCAGGCCCCTGAGCTGCGAGATAGAGATAGGATGCAGAATGAAGTCCCAGTTGTTGAAGAGGTGGCAGTCACTGACCTGCTCCTCCACCTGGATGTTCACAAGTCCGTGGGCCCAGATGGGATCCACCCAAGGATAATGAGGGAGCTGGCAGAGGAGCTGGCCAAGCCACTCTCCATTATTTATCAGCAGTCCTGGTCAACCGGGGAGGTCCCAGATGACTGGAAACTAGCAAATGTGACGCCCCTCTACAAGAAGGGTCGGAAGGAGGATCCGGGGAACTACCGGCCTGTCAGCCTGACCTCGGTGCCGGGGAAGGTCATGGAGCAGGTCATCTTGAGTGCCATTATGCAGCAAGTGCGGGACAACCAAGGGATCAGGCCCAGCCAGCATGGGTTTATGAAAGGGAGATCCTGTTTCACTAACCTGATCTCCTTTTATGACAAGGTGACCCGCTTAGTGGATGAGGGGAAGGCTACATTAGTATGGCCTTTGACACTGTCTCCCACAGCATTCTCCTGGAGAAACTGGCTGCTCATGGCTTGGATGGGTGCACTCTGTGCTGGGTTAAAAACTGGCTGGACAGTTGACCCCAGAGAGTGGTGGTGAATGGAGTCAAATCCAGTTGGCGGCCGGTCACGAGTGGTGTTCCCCAGGGCTCAGTATTGGGGCCGGTCCTGTTCAACATCTTCATTGATGATCTGGGTGAGGGGATCGAGTGCACCCTCAGCAAGTTTGCAGATGACACCAAGTTGGGTGGAAGTGTCAATCTGCTGGAGGGTAGAAAGGCCCTACAGAGGGACCTGGACAGGCTGGATCGTTGAGCCGGGGCCAACTGCATGAGATTCAACAAGGCTAAGTGCCGGGTCCTGCACTTGGGTCACAACAACCCCATGCAACGCTACAGGCTTGTGGAGGAGTGGCTGGAGAGCTGCCTGGCAGAAAAGGACCTGGGGGTGTTGGTTGACAGCCGCCTGAACATGAGCCAGCAGTGTGCCCAGGTGGCCAAGAGGGCCAAAGGCATCCTGGCTTGTATCAGGAATAGTGTGGCCAGCACGACCAGGGAGGTGATAGTGCCCCTGTACTCGGCACTGGTGAGGCCGCACCTTGAGTACTGTGTTCAGTTTTGGGCCCCTCACTACAAGAAGGACATGGAGGTGCTGGAGCGTGTCCAGAGAAGGGCAATGAAGTTGGTGAAGGGTCTAGAGCACAAGTCTTATGAAGAGCGGCTGAAGGAACTGGGGTTGTTTAGCCTGGAGAAGTGGAAGCTGAGGGGAGACCTTATTGCTCTCTGCAACTACCTGAAAGGAGGTTGTAGTGAGGTTGGGGTCAGTCTCTTCTCCCTAGTAACGAGTGATAGAACGAGAGGAAATGGCCTCAAGCTGTGCCAGGGGAGGTTTAGGTTGGATATTAGGAAAAACTTCTTCACTGAAAGGGTGGTCAAGCACTGGAACAGGCTGCCCAGGGAAGTGGTTGAGTCTCCATCCCCGGAGGTATTTAAAGAATGGATAGATACGGTGCTCAAAGACATGGTATAGATGGACTTGGCAGTGATAGGTTAACGGTTGGACTCCATGATCTTAAGGGTCTTTTCCAACCTTGATGATTCTATGAATCTATTGATACAAAAATTCACGGATGCTTCTCCTCACAGTCTGAATCCCCCCAAGGGAGAAACGGGGTATTCAGAGAGTCCCTGAAATGAAACTCAATAGCAACGAAGTTACTATTAAGCAGGTATTCTTTATTGCAGCGCTGGGCAGCACTGGGGATTCTCCACCATAAGTACTCCACCGATTTGGTGGACTTTCAGAGATTATATACTATGAAATCCTACATATTCACAGGATTTCCGCGAAATCATTTACATAAACATGAGGTTTCCTGGAACTTTTTAACATATGCAAATGTCCGATCCACATGCGCAGTCGTCTCCCGTGGTGGTCTTCAGGTGGTCTTTGGGGGTCTTCGGATGAAGGCTCGTAGTCTTCTTCACTGTGTTCGCTGACTGACCTTTGCTTCTGTGCAAACTCAGTCCTAGGATCACGTAAAGGGTGTCCTTCAAGGCTGTTGTCATTCTTTTGTGACCTCCTATCTTCCATGTATTTGTTCTCCCAAGGCCCAGTTGTCTGAGATGGGATTATCCTGGAGCCCCCTTATCTTACAACCGTTCTAACGACTCCCTAAATCACAAAGCCCTTTCTTTTGTTTAGTTAAGTGACTAAGATATTTAAATATACTCCTTGCCCCTAGGCTTTCAGGAGGCATTTTGATGCAGTGGCTTTGTCTATCTTGGCTTTAACCCTTTTACTATAATTGATTCTATAATCTATGATAATACCGTAAGTGACCTCTCCAAGATTACATGTTAAGGCCATGGTAAAATGTGCTGGCTTTTTTCCCTAATCTCGTAGAGAAAGCATGTTTTACAATGCAGTGGGAGGCAGTCTGTATGCAGTCTATCTGTTTTTCTTTACTAAATGATCTGAACTTTACCATTAGAAATATATTTTTTCTCCCCTTTAATCTTCTTTGATAGTTCCTCGTTGGATATTTTGGAGCAGGCATATGTGCCCTGGATATATCAGTCGGGAATTTTATTTTGGTGAGCTGCAAATGCTGGCAGCTTAATGATGATGATTCTTTGTGGATGGTTATTCTTCTTTCTTTAAACTTTAATTGAAGGAATAGAAAAGCTAAATTCCTTGTGTTTTAATGTTTGGGTGTGAAGAAGGTGACTTAGTAGCCAAAGAGCTAAATGAATGATTCTTAATTACAGATGGATTCTTGTTCTTTTGCCAGTTAATGACCAGTTGGGAGGAGTTAATGGTCCTCAACTGCATCTTGGACCATTAACCACTGAGGAGATTATTTCTTAGGAAGTGCCTGCTGTTAAGAATTTTACTATTACAAGCTAAATGTATTTTCATGTCTTTTGAGATGCTAGTGGTTTTTTTCCCTGAACTCGTTTTGCATATGTGATGTCATTGCCTGGACTTAACTTTTTATTTGATACCACTTAACCTGTCAACAAAGAAGGCACCAAAATGAAAGTTTCTTGTAGTTTAAAAATTGAATGAGTCAATACTCAAAAGTATTTTCTGTTATTGGAATTGAAATTCATTCTTTTTAATCCACTTGAGCAAGGAAGAAACATTGTATAAAACCTAGGCAATTTCTATCCTTCACAGTGTGCTTGGGGATGGCATGAGGACAAGGATGGTGACTACATGTAATCTCCGTAATTTGAGTAGTGTTGGGTTTGTTGCATATTGGGATTGTGCAGCATCTATGATAATTCTTCGGGATATGCACACTGCACATAAATGCACTCAATGTATTATAGTTTTTTTCTTTACATTCATTTTTTATTATTTATTGGCAACAGCTGTACAAATAAGTTTTGAGATGAATGATCATGAAATCTTTGTACTGTCTCAAATTAATTGATGCACCTAATGTCAGAAAAGATGGGAGTGGGTGGAAAATCTTAGATTTATTAGTGAGTTTATTCTGGAAAATTTCCACATAAAGCAAGTATTTTTAATATAAATAACATTTCTATCTACTCGCCCTGGAAACTATAATGATACAAAAATTCACCGATGCTTCTCCTCACAGTCTGAATCCCGCCCAAGGGAGAAACGGGGTATTCAGAGAGTCCCTGAAACGAAACTCAATAGCAGTGAAGTTACTATTAAGCAGGTATCCATTATTGCAGCGCTGGGCAGCACTGGGGATTCTCCACCATAAGTGCTCCACCGATTTGGTGGACTTTCAGAGATTATATACTATAAAGTCCTCCATATTCACAGGATTTCATTTACATAAACATGAGGTTTCCTGGAATTTATTAACATATGCAAATGTCCGATCCGCATGCGCAGTCGTCTCCCGTGGTGGTCTTCAGGTGGTCTTTGGGGGTCTTCAGATGAAAGCTCGTAGTCTTCTTCACTGTGTTCGCTGATTGACCTTTGCTTCTGTGCAAACTCAGTCCTAGGATCACGTAAAGGGTGTCCTTCAAGGCTGTTGTCATTCTTTTGTGACCTCCTATCTTCCATGTATTTGTTCTCCCAAGGCCCAATTGTCTGAGATGGGATTATCCTGGAGCCCCCTTATCTTACAACCGTTCTAACGACTCCCTAAATCACAAAGGCCTTTCTTTTGTTTAGTTAAGTGACTAAGATATTTAAAATATCCTCCTTGCCCTTACGGTTTAATTCTTTCAGGAGGCATTTTGATGCAGTGGCTTTGTCTATCTTGGCTTTAACCCTTTCAATAAAACCTCTAGAAATTACCCATGTTTTTTCTTTTTTTTTTCATACTAAAAATTTAAAATCTTAAACCCTTCTCTTTCTATTAGTATAAGTTGTAGTATTTCTACCCCATAATATTACAGTATGTCTACTTGTTACAGAATTCATAATGAAACAGCTTCCAAAAGGTAGTCCCTGAATTCTTCTCATTGACTTAATCTTCATTGGGGGGCACAACCAACTGATGTTTTTTGACGAACAAAATATAATAAAAGACTACTTTGTAGTGGAAGTTCTGTGTTGAGCTTGATGTGTAAAGATGTAAAAGACGTAAAGATTTTTTTTTAAACAATTCTATCCTGGCTTGGAGGAAGGTATAGTAAAAGTAATTGCTTTTCTTTTACTATAATGCCGAACAAACTCTGAACAATAGAGCTGCTTCAAATTAGAGAATGCCCGTTCAGTCTGGTCTGCTTCTGCTTTATAGCTGATCTGAAAACACTTGGCTTATGAAAAAATAATTTGCTATTTGGGGTTGAAGCTGAACACGATATGCCTGGGCTATTCAGTGTTCAAGTAGTACAATAAAATCTAGAAAGAAGGAAATGGGAACTTTTTTTCTGCTGGAATGTCACAACTGGTTGGGGTACTAAGCAAAATATTGATGAATGAAGGCACATCCTTGCTGAAGGACAGCACTGGAAGAATAAAGTGAGTCAATGCACTGTTCTGCTGCCATAGCTATAAAGGTAGAAATTTAGACAGTCACCTGAGTCTTGTGAACTTGCATTAAGCAGAAAACATTCAGAGAAAAAGAAGACAAGAAGGTCACAAAAGGGACCTGAAAGGTTGGAATGGGACATCTAGGAACTGACCAGAATGCTGTGGTATCTGGACCCTACTTGATCATATTTCATCCCATTGTATCATAATGTATCATGCTGTGCTATTATTATTATTATTATTATAATTTATCAAGAAACCATAATGGCTATTGCAATGTAGGGCTTGCAATTTTTTTAAAAAAAGACATTTATTTCACTGTGGTGATCATGTCATATCATTGGTTTCTTTATTCTATCCATGTCTGACAGAAAACTAAAATGTTCTGTAAGGCAAATGTTCTGTAAGACAGCCCTGCTGGATCCAACTGTGTTCCCTCTGCTCTCTTCTGTTATGGTCCAAGAGTGGACATCTAGAGAGGAGCAATAGAAATGAAAAAGGACAGTACAGCAAACAGTAATGCTTCCTATGGGCTACTCCAGGCTCTGGCGATTTTCTGACTCAGGGATTTTGTGAGTGATTTCTCTATCTGCAATCTGTGTTTATTAGCAGATGCGGTTTCCATGAACTTGTCCATTCTTCCCTTAACTTCTAGAAAGCTTTCGCATCCATGACATCCTGTGTTAAAGTAGCTTGTGGGAGTGTGTCTTCCAGGAAAAAGGACAAAAATTACATGAGTGGGCTTAAAAATGATCAAAACTGAAAACTTCTGAGTTTGTTTAAAATGAAATGTGTCCACTGTGTTTGTGTATAAATTCTCACAGAGCAAGAATGTAGCTTTTCAGATTTTCTTTGGATTCACAAATTTCATGGAAGAGTTGGCATTACCATCTTTTCTTACAATCAAAAATATGAAGTGAATAAAAAGAGAGTGATATACTTGTTGAATCTTGTTTTGCATTTACTCTGGTATCTTATCTTTGATAATGTTATCAGAGTGATAGTGGAGATGTTTGAGTATTCAGAGCACACCACAATGCTCCTACCCATTGCTGGTTCCTGTGCTATGTTGTGGCAATGAATTCTCAAGATATCACTTTTCATTTTCAGAGAATGTTGATTTCTTCTCATGTTATGACAGATCCAGCTGAATGCTTCATCTCATCCTCTCTTTTTTTTTAAATTAATTATCTCAGATATGTCTCTAAATACCTTTTTCTTCAGTCTAGTTGTGATATTTCGTCTCTCTTCACAAGGAAATTTTTTAATGTCCTTTGCTACTTTTACTGTGCATCTCAAAGAGTTTTACTGTCATGGCGTTTTCTGATGGAGCTGGACTCAATATTCGTTTTGTCATTGATTTATATAAAACATTTTCAACATTAGGCTGTACAGAGAGAGTCATAGAATATCTTGCATTGGAAGGGACCCATAAGGATCATCGAGTCCAACTTCCTGCTCCTCACAGGACTACCTAAAACTAAATCATATGACTAAGAGCATTGTCCAGATGCTCCTTGAACTCTGACAGGTTGGTGCCATCACCAGTTCCCTGGGCAGCCTGTTCCAGTGACCTACCACACTCTCAGTAAAGAACCTTTTCCTAATGTACAATCTGAACTTCCCCTGATGCAGCTTCATACCTTTTCCTCGTGTCCTATCACTGATCACAAGAGAGGTGAGATCAGCACCTCCCCCTCCGCTGCCCCCCTTGAGGAAGGTGTAGACTGCGATGAGGCCACCTCTCAACCTCATCGGGTCTGGTCTGGTCTGGTCTGGTCTCCTCTCTCTCTCCCCTCCCCTCCCTTCCCCTCCCCTCCCCTCCCCTCCCCTCCCCTCCCCTCCCCTCCCCTCCCCTCCCCTCCCCTCCCCTCCCCTCCCCTCCCCTCCCCTCTTATACAAATGCACAGAAGTACATTAATTAAAAAAAAGTTAACAATGTATGGGTTGTATGTTTGTAAGTGTGTAAACTTTCCAGAAACAGAGTTTATACTCCTGTCACAATGCTTTGTTTAGCTATAAACATCAGAAGTGTCTAATGCCTGGGTGGGACATACAAGGTTCCCTCTTTGCATGTACTAAAATGTAAATAAATAATGAAGTGCTATGAACAGTTATTTTTGTATTTGGATGTATGCAGATTCGTATACTCCTCCTTACCAACTAGTGACTAACCATCTGCTTCTCTCTTCTAGTATAATCTTCTGGAGTTCTTTAAAGAAGTAAAAAGTTTGAGCTTCAATAGTGTATGTTGAAATACCTCCTACTGAAATAATTAATAGGTATATGAAGATGATACTGATCTTACATTAATGTGCAGTGACTCACTTGAAAGTACTGCAAAACCTAAAAAGCTGACATGTCAGTTATATCCAGGGATCATGTAAACCACTGAATTAAATTTGTCAACTTCAAATGATCCAAAGTCTTTGTAATTAAAATGAGAAAGTATGTGTTGGGAGAAATTAATACAGAACTACTGAACCTTAGTCTTAATTTTTTTTTTTTTATAAGCAGATGCTGATGGTGATGGTGAGCTGGATTTATGAGCACGCAAAGTAAATTTTTAAGCAGCTAATCGTAACAGTCTGATGCATTAGTTTAAAGCACAGGAGAATCTCTAGTGAAGCTAGATTGCACAGATAATTGAACGAAGGTATGGATCTGTAAATTACTTTGTATTCTCTACCATGGCAGTAAAACAGAAATGCAATAATGAAGCTAACTCTAACAGATAGCAGTGAAAGATAGGCTGTTGACAGCTGTCTTTGCTCCAGAGAGTCCATTTAGGCTATGTTTTAGTCATTATTGTGCTTCTACTTACAACTTTACTGAACTCCTCTATAAACTTCTTTACAGCATAAGTACTTATCACATTTTAAGAGCTATAATGTGTGTCCAATAATATATAACTAGCTAGGATGTAGCACCAATAATTGCATTTTATGGATTTTAAGGACCCCACTGCCACCTAAAAAGTGATTATTGCATCATTCAAGTTAGAAGCCTATAGGTTATAGTCTATGGCTGGCAGGTCACAGCTATGAGTACAAGGCTCTTTTCTAAAACAGTAGCAGAACCACAATAACTTCTTCATATGATTAAGTAATGGATTGCATGTCTGAATTCATGCAGCAGATTCTCAGCCTCATTCAAGATAAACTTCCTGAAGGGTTTTGGGAAGAAGTGGTGATGTCTTTTCACTCTTTGTAATGACGAAGGAGCCAAGATCTGCAGGTTAGCAGAGCAGCTGAGGTTCTCCCTTATGTATAAGAAAATTGATTCTACTAGCTCTGTGTCAGCTCCTATGTGGTACTAAACGAGGACTGCCGGAATGCTTTATACTTCTGCTATGTATTTTCCTCCTGCACCAGCATATGTCAGGAAATCATCAGATCTGTGCCAGGAGTTAAGAAAAAGTGAAACAAAACAATACTCTTCCCCCTGCCAACGACACACATTCTGTTACCAGGATTTGCACTACTTGAGGGAAAGTCATGGGAGAACCTGGATACAAAATTTTACCACACAATCATGATGATTCACTGAAATTTGTATGTTTTACAGAGCGGTTTTTGTTTGGATAAACTGCCCTCAAACATCAAGCAATGTTCTGGTATATGCTGGAATGGGGGATATATACTTCCCTCTAGGGGGGAGCTCTGATGAATCCCTGACCACTTGCCCTATTTCATGTCCCCTTCATGACTAGCTGTTTTCACATCCTTCCTGGGGACTGTTAGGGACTGAGCTCTGAAGAGCTCAGGGTTTGTAGCGAGTACACCTCAGGAGCAGCTAGCAGATGATAGTCCAGAGATCTGAAGTTTAGCCTCTGATCTTAACCTCTGCCAGGACTCGGTGTTGCTGCTGTTGAGAGAGGCCATCTGGACAAGTAGGATCCCATCGTTTTCATTTTTTCACAGATCTTCAGGACTGTTATTTCACAGACATGGAAAGGAATTACGGCACAGAGTGAAACAATAAATGTTCCCCACAAAACTGTACACCAAATGGTTGCAACAAGGCTGCCAAAGATTTGCTAAGCATGGAGTCTTGTCTCATCTTTAGCTGAACCTCTGATGGGTGGTTCAAACTTCCCTGATATTGACAAGGGACCATTTAAGGGATATGGAAAATATTGCTTGGAAAATATCTATGGAGAGCAGACGCTGTCTTCAATTGTATTGACAGGTCTCTTCCCAATTCCTTGTTCTGACCCTACAACTTGCATCAATGTCCTGTTTTTCAGGGAATTTTTCTGCAAAAATAAGGTCCTTTAGGATTAAAATAGTCAAATATGCATGCTTTTTTTCCCCCATGGAAGGCATACTGATGGTAAAACCAGTCATCTAAAAACACGATGGCTTTAAGTTTCAGCTACCTTTCCACTAGGACTGAGATACTCCTATATTGTCTTTGAAAACGAGTAAACTGTTAGAACACATTGGAGGTGAAAGTTGCCCACTTAAATTGAATACGTTTTAACAAACAGAACAAGGCTTGCCATTTTTTTAATTAGCTCAGATGTATTCTTTAATAGTCTGACCCATTTTGTGAAGGAAGATTGTGACTTGGAGAATGCTGGTAAGAATTTACTACATCAAAGAGCTCCATTTTGCTGCCATTTTTTCTGAAAGCAAACAGGTCTTGACAGAGACAATGCAATTTACTGTTCCTTGGTGCAATGGTACATTTTTCAACAAGGCTGAGTAACTAGATAATAATAAATGCAAGCCAATGTAAAAGAGAAAGAATGGAACTATGCCAATATTTGTGGCCTTGCAGTTAGAGTCTGTTTTCTAGCTAGTGAAAGACACATTCTTCTTTAATGTTCAGCAATAATGAACTTTATGATCTTTATTTACTGAACTTGGTGAGAAGATTATGTACTTTAGATACCCACTAAAGCAGACAAATGAACAAAAGTGAGAGTTTGATCACATCAAAACAGTTGGGCTTCATAAATAGTATCTTCCCAACATTTAATTTTTTTTTCCCTAGGCCTATTACCCTAACAAAAGATCGATGCATAGCAAAGAAAAGGATTCTTTTCCATCCCAGCAACATAATTGAGGCTTGGGATGATGCTCTAAGGTCTGTTTCCAAAATTTTGATTTGAAAAAATTGTTCCCTAATTAACCTGGGGAAGAGCAGTAAAGAAAAGTTAATGATCAGCAAATTTCTTACCTAGTAACCTAAATTTGATATATATTTTCCTGTTCTAACTTCAAAGAGTACCATGCAAACCTGTCATATTTTTGCTTCTATTTCCTCAAAACTAGATAATATACCAATTTAGTATTTAAATCAACCACACAATTAGTGTAAAGTCTGGTATAAAATTGTTACGTGTTGACTTTCTGAAACCTCTCATTAACCTCTTGGTAACATAGTTTATTAGATTTAGAGTGTAAGCTTGTCCTTTTCGACTTTCACTTGTGCTCAGTGCTATGGCAGCTACAGCACACATAAAACATGGTAAGCTGTACTGTTTAGGGTTTAGGTTCCACAGGCTCTGTTGCTGTAAAATTATTACAATGAGCAGGATCTAAAATTATGCATCTTGTGATTTAAACTTCAGCTAATTTTCATTATTTTCAAGAATAAAAGACAGAGAGTAAACATTTGTTATTCACCTTCTACCTGCCATTCATGGTTTTACGTACCTGTCTTAACTTTCCTCAGTCATCTCTTTTCTAGGTTAATGGGGACTGTTTTGCTTAGTGCTTCCCCTCAACAGATGTGATCATCCTCTGAAATTTCTCTGGTTACCCTATCAGGGCTATTAACATCATATTTCCAAGTATCAATAGTAAAGTGTAAAAAAATACTCATGCACCAATAATCAAGCACAGAGAAGTCTTTATGGGATATCACAAACATGGATGTTACAAACATGAATTTACAATGTGTTACAGCAGAGATGATTTTATACGTCAGAATCTACTTCAAATACTAGTAGGTCTATTGCCAAGAAAGAGATCCTATGAAATGTACTCCAGTGACTTTTGAAATCTGTTTTGGACAAACAAAACTTAATTTATTTGATGCTTTTCTGAGAAGTTTACAAAATTAAATACTTGCTGATGTAAGTTTCATTCACTGTTAATTCTTTGAGTGTTATATTTTCTTCCTGTTGATGTGGTGTCAGCGCTACAGTTAACTTAATGTAGCATTCAAATAATTACTGACTGTGCATGCTTCCAGTAATGTACCTCCCACAGTACCGTACTTCTATGAAGACACATAGTCTTGATAAGTAGCACCATCATGAATGAATCAGCATTCTGTTTTTTTTCCCAATTAAGTGCTTATTAGTACTTTGGACTGGCAGTCACCATATATATGAACCTTGACTCATTACGTGATCATAAACAAGTTACTTAACTACATGTACTTCACTTTTTGATCAATAAAACAGTAGCAAAAATAAATAATTAAAAAAATCCAAAACTAATTAATATAAAAATGCAAAAATGGATGGCTACGTATTTACAATGGCAAAGGCCTTTAATTTATAGTTGTTAACATCATAACCTGAAGCACCATGTTTAAACTTATGAAAATGTTTATATTTTGAATTTTTATTCTGGGGGCAATTGAGGGCAATTCCATGTTTTTCTTTTCAATGACTCTACTACTGTAGTTAGCAATTGGAGAAAAAGGCCAGATGAAGCCAGAAGAAATTTTTCTGTGGTGCTGAAAGATTCAGCACTATTTACTTTATGACAAGATGAAGGATGCTGGAAAAGTTCAATGTACAGTTTCTTTTCCCGCTGAAGTACATTTTCTTAAATTTAATTTAGGCTTTATTCACATATATGGCATTACATAATTTATTGTGACTTTAATATAATTTCTGCCATTTGAAAATCTTACTAATCAGATTTATAATCCATATAAGCACTAATGGGAGTGTATGCTTTATTGAGGGAATATTCTAGATCTTTATTGTCTATCTCTTAATTTCTTGTAAAGATGTGAGAGAAACAAGGCAACACAATTTAACAAGGGAACAAAAACCAAATTGTTATGGGCTTACAGGAAAAAGCAGCGGTTGAGCCGTGCATCTATGATGTCATGAGAGTACCTGGAATATGTCAGCTACAGAAATGCTGACTAGTTGAAGTCTACAATATTTATAAGAAAGTGGAGAAAGGCACCTCACAGAAGTGTGGAGAATGATACCTTCACTGTACAGCCATGGGGCTAAAGTAAGATATAAGCTCAGCTCTACCCTGCCTTAGGGGCTGTGCAACCCCATGACTTCGTGCCATCTGGTGTGTGGGAGGGAAGATGGCCTCCAGGTCATACCAGTAAAGGTGAGGAAATAAATCCTCCTTGTAAATTTGTGTATCTCCCAAACTGGCGCAGACAGTCTACAGGGCAGACAGCACCTAGTCTGGATGGATTTGCTCCACCTGCTTGATCTTGTAAGTGGCTTTGGTCTGATAGTTCCCTGCTGCTTTAGTGGGGTGAAATTCCTGCAAATTGCAGTCCTCTGGTGTCAGAAATAGTTGTCTTCCTTCTGTCCAGCTTCAGTGATAATTTTGACATGGTATTACAGAGCCAGTTTGAATTTGATCTGCTACTGACCATTTCACTTAGCAGTTTGTGCACTAATATGAAATGTGTCTCCCTAGAAGCATCTTGTTTGGCACCGTTAATCAGCAGAGGCAAGATGGTGGGTAGCCCTCAGCATTTTATGTTTAATTTATTGATCAGGGATTCAATTATCACTAGAGATGAGAGTAGCTTGCTTGTGTTGGTAGGAACAAAAATGACGGTATTCATGATGTTCGCATTGTTTTATCATGACTCATATATTCCATTTTAGTGTTTTCTAAAACCGTTAATTTTGTATCACTCAGATAGTTGTTCTTAAAGACCATTTACTTTTAATGAGAAATTTAGTACGATGCCTGGAATTTTTACTGTTATTTGAAACAACCATTTTAAATTAAAGTACTCTTAGTCTTTTTTTTCCTTCCCCATTAAATTCCATGTTTTAAAATGTCTTATAGATGCAGAAATATTTTATAATGCCTAAGCATTAAACATGCTCCAGATCTGGATAGAATGTGGATACATTTTGTTATGGATCTCTAAAACTGCAACAAAAGAAGACTGAAATGCCTTCCGCACTAGTGAAAGCAGGGCTGGAGTAATCACAGGCAGGACAGGTCCAGTCCACAGGTTTGTGTGGACTGTTCTGAAAACTGACATTGCAGTATGCTCTTCCTTATAATGTATTGCTTCAGAGAAATACCTCAGCTAAAATAATGGGTAGCTGAGCACTTTCTTTATTCCGGACAGAGTAAGGGAAAAGCAATATTAGTCGGTGTGGACTCTGAATGCATGAAGAAATTGATGTAAAATAAATTCCATGTGAAGTCTGAAATATAATTATTAAAATCCTCATATTAAGGAAAGTTTTAACTAAGTAGTCATTCTAATATAGGTACATGATATGTAAGAAAAAATACAAAATTGATTATTTGGGCAGAAATAATAAATTCAAAAGAATGCACTCATTGACAAGTGAGGGTACTGTTACATACCTACTTAAATGGCGATATAGTTGCAAACTGGTGTTCAGTCTTGAATTTGCTTTTTGAGTATTAGCTTAAATAATTCAATTGCTACATTGCCCTGGATTTCACAATATAGCTACACTGTTCATCTTCATATAGCTCAATAGGTATTGGTAGATGCCGAGATTCATCTTGCTATGGAAATCACTGAACAAAAATCTCTTGACTGTGTTTTGTGGATTAAAAACTGAAGAGATCATCATGGAATTTATACCAGTTTTTAAAGTTATGGTCTTTTGAATGAAATCTGGAAGGAATCTGAGGACCTTTCAGTGTAGTTTAGCAGTTCCTGTGTTGTTTCATAATACTATATTATGAAAAAATATCTCATGTTCCTACCCAAATTTCCCATCAGTTGACACACTTGGAATGTGTTCATAAAACAAAAAATTTGAGTCTTTCTTTCCCTTCTCCTGCATAATTTTAAAATTTCTTCATCTAAATGTCTGCGTTTGTGACAGTAAGAAGAGACCCTAGCTCTCATGTTTTATTCTTCTGGTGCATATTCCTCTAGGATTGCTCTGCTTGGATCTTTGGCTTTCCATCACCAACTATTGGCTTCTATTAAAAATAATCCAAAACTACTACCAAAAAGTTCTGATTAGGAAAAAAAAAAAAGCCTTATCCTACCCCTAGCCCCAATCTTTAGTCTCAGGAGTGTTATTCCATATACATTGATCTGTAGTAGAAGATTCACTGGTGATTAATAAATGCCTTTTAATAAATACCTTTGTCTTAACCTATAAATGTGTTAGGGGTTTATCAGGCTGTGGTGTGATCATAACTGACAACATTTGATATTTGTAGAATTTTTACTGTGGGACTCGTGGTGTTCCAAGTAGTTGCTTCTCCATATAGAATTTGCTCCCTCAAGATAAGACAGTGATGGAAAAGTTATAATTACTTTTGTACTTCGACAATCCTGTTCTTTGAACTTGGACGGAGCAGTCCAAGGAAATTTGAGTGGTTGGCTTGTCCACCACTGATGGAATCACTGAAGTCACTAAACTTTTAGGTATGTTTGACCTAGGATATCTGTATTTCTGTGTCCTCTAGGAAAATGGTCCCAGCTTGTGGTCTTATAAATTCAAGATTTTTCCAGAGTAGGATGAGATCCTTAAGCTGCTTTTTCCTTTGCTCGTAGTTTGTTTTTATCTTTGGCTATTATTGGTGATTGATCCAAATGAAAGATTACTTCAAATTAACTTACTTAAAATGTCATGTTTATCGTGGGGTCATAATGAGGAATACAGAGATGTGGAATTCACTTCGAACTACTACTTTCAGCTATTCACTTTCAGTGGTAGACAATATATACCTCATGTTCCCTGAGCACTGTTTGAAGTATAATTTGTAAGTGACCATTGGGTGTCACTGTTGCTGCTCTTAATAAACACCTGCTTTCATCACTAGCAAAAGAGTAGGCCTGAGGATTAATTTGGGGAAAAGAGGGGCTCACATTAATTTCAAGATCTGCTTTTTCCTTTTTGCAGCACAGAAAAGAGTAAGACAGCAGTGACTGATATCAGTAAAGGAAAAGAGCCACAGTAACTGAGACGTTTCTATAGATATTCTGCAAGGTCTAATGTGTATAGTTAAATGCAATTGCTCTGGGGTGATATTGACAAAATTATAATAAATTTTTCCATTAAGGAACAAATTTCCACTTAAGTTAAATCAAATGCTAGTTTGATTGTTAAGGGAATAAAGGAGTACGCTATCATGTTGCAGTTCTTAAAATAAAGACAGAGTTTTGGGTAAAAAATAAAAAGAAACAGTGAAAATCCTGAAATCATAAAGCAGCATTAAAATTAAACTCTTCACATATTGATTAATGAAGGAGTGCCTTACAACACCAAAAAGCACAGCAGGTGGCCTGCGGACCTTGAAAGGTTGATATGTTTCATACTGTTTTTAGAAGCAAATGTGGTTTCATCTTGGGTTGAAAATAAGTCTCTAATACTATAACATACATGTGTGTGATACAAATCATTACCTTTAGACTCTTCTGTATTGGCAGGCTCTGCACCTGCTCAGAGGCACACTGACTTTCACAAGACTCAGTTCAGGCCCAGAAGTCTGTTTATATGGAAATGCTCCAGGTCCAAAATACATACTGTAGATCAGGAAGAATGTATTTTTTTCACATCCTTTGTATCTGAGAAATCAAATCAACTACACCATAAATATCTGTAAAATATATACAAAGTGTTTCTAAAAATAAATGTGGCTAGACTGTGTTTAATGGACCTTATGCTATGCATCTTTTTTCAGTAACAAGAATTTTATAAATGAGCTTTTTTTCTTGCTAGGAGTAAACTATTAGCAGAGAAGATCAATGCTAGAATTTTGCCATATTTTTAAGATCAAAGACATGAATTTCATTTATAACTTTAATATTACCAATTTGCAAGGTCTTAAGATGTTTGTAGACCTCAGTGAAATGGCTTTTTCTGGATCATTTATATGTTTAATATTTTTCTCTTCCTTTCATGAAGCCGTATAACCCTATGTATGCATCTACGGATATTTCTTGCATGGATAATGCTATGTTTAAATTAACACAATATGCTCTATAAAACTTTTATAATGGTCTTGTGTTATATTGTGAGCCCAGGTAGTGCTACTATCCTTGTTTTCAAAGGTGGGGAATTAAATAAAAACACACCAAAGGCCTTACTTTTATTTACATAAGATGTTTTAGGAGGAATAAGGAATTGATGCTAATAGTATACAGCCTAATGAATTTTTAACTACTGGATATTCCCACTAATTATACAAATAGCAAAGACATGGGAAAAAACTTACCAAATTTAAACTTTTTTTCTGAAGGGGCTTTTTAACTTTGGCAATAGACAACTATTGCAGACTTGTAAAATAAATTAGACTGGATGGGACCTCTGAGGGTTCTCTGGTCTGACCACTAGCTTAGACCATGGCCATCAAAGCTACAATAGGATGCACAGAACCACATCCATTTGATTTTTAAGCATTTCTAGGAATGGGTTACCATAGCTTCTCTCGGCCACATATTCCAATGTTTGATCACTGTCACAGTAATAAATTTCTCCCTTACCTCTGATCAGAGTGTGTCACTGCTGGGCTGGGAAGCACAAAATGCTGTGAAAAGGTGCTGATGTGTGGGTAACCTTAGAACTGAGGATGAAGTAGGCTTGTATCAGGCTTCCAACTCCTACCAGGAGAGCAAAACATACATAGCAATATGTACATTTGTTTCTCATGCAGTAACTCAAGAGTAATACACATGACATTTAGCAACTATTATAGCAACCCAAGCTGGTAGCATATATTTTGTTGATCATAGGTTCTAATGGGTACAGCTCCTGTAAGAAAATTAAAGTCATATTCCACTAAATATTAAACTGATACAACTTCTTCCTGATGGCATAATTTTATAGGAATAAAAAAAAAAATCAAGCGTAGGTCTGTGAATCTTTTAAAGTAATTCATGAAATCTTAGCACAGCAAGATTCTTCCAAGACATATAACATCATTGACTCTGCATTTCAAAGAAAAGTAACTGGCCAGTACCTTCAGCATTTAAAGTTCAGGTTTCAGATTTTCTTCAAAGGTGGCTCTCTCTTTTGGGATAACATGGAGGTGCATAGTGTACAGAGAAATTTTAACAGATGTATTTCATGCTTTTGAAGACTGATGTTCTAATATTCAGAAGATTAACTTCTGAACATAGGAAGTCTACTGTTTTAATCCAAGCGATGACTCAGTTCCTGCTCTGTCATTTGAGATGTTGAAGGAAGAAAGATGCACATGCACTTTTCACAAAGAGGAAGCTTGGAATGTTTTCACAAGTTTTAGGTGTGCTGTGAGATAAGTACTTTTGATACAGAATTAGAAGTACTCTCCTTACTCCCTGTCAGTTTAAACAAGGAGTTGTTGGGGAGGTGTTGTATATTGCTTCTGTCTGTGTCAGGTATCTGGGAACTCCTTATGTAGCTGAAACATACTAGTAATATAGTAACAATAATACAACATTTATATAGAACTTCATATGGTTGAAACACATTAGAAACAGTAATCCCTTTGGGAGAGAAACAAGGAGATAAATGAGATTATAGTTTTCCCAGGAGATCACAACAATAATTTTTAAACTGAAAATGCTGGAAAAGTTTCAGTTATATCATCTCTAGATTCAGCAAAATACTTCAAAACATATTTGAGAACAGGAGTCTCAAGGAAATAATTAAGCATTTTGTTCACTAAAATGGAACCTGTGTGTATAAAACGTGTATGCAAGTTACAATGGGATACACATAATTTATTTGCATTATTTTTACATGGTAAAATATAATATACTCTTGTATATTATGCCTTGATGTTCATAATAGTTCTGCCATTTTAGGTCTTGACACTCTCAATGTACTTTTCATGAGCTAAATTTGTTTAAATAATATTTCCATTTGAGTCTTGGACTTCTTTTGCTAACTTTCCTTTCCAGGTCTATGAGATTCCTTTTTCTTCTGTATTAGTACAGTGTCAGTACACTACAATATATAAATCACCTATAGGAGAGGAATGTCCAAAATTTACCAAAATTCTTAGTACAAAATTGCCAGGAACTTTATTTAATTTCTGTTACATTGATCTTAACTTTTAACCTGCGGAGTACTGCCCAGAAACTAGAGGTTCCAATATCATACTTTGTCTTGACCAAAAGGCCTTCTGTTCACGTGGAGTTTACATCTTGTTTATGTTTTTTTCTTAATATATAATCCACATGCTTAACTGGATGCTGAACTTACTATCAAATGGCCTATATTTTGTTGCCCTTCATGCACGAGAACCCTTTGAAGGCAAGTCTATAAACCAATATTGTCTTTAAAACACACAGTGTATGCTGTGAGGCATTGTCTGAAAGATGAACGCTTAGAATACTGATTAGTGTATCATGTTGGTATGACATTCACATAAAAGGAGACAAACACTGTTTGAGACTTTGTATTTTTCTTGCACGTAAACAGTCATTATATGGGGCAGTTTTGGCCAGACATCTGCCAGCTGTGAAATAAATGGTAAACAACAACAAAATGCTTAAGTGCACAGAAACAGATGGGAGGAGGAAAACAGAAAAAAAAAAATCATACAAACTCTTTAGTCAAAGGTTTCTTAATGTAATTCTGGAAATCATTGATCAGAGATGGTAAACTGTGGATTAGAAAGCTAAATTTGTCAGATTTAGAGTGTAAGAACTTAAGCACTTTCAGCTGAACTTTAAAAGGTACTTGTCTAAAAACTGACATTTCATCAGGACAAGTTAATGCATTCATCAGCCCATTCATCTAAAGATTTTGTTATTATCTATGTAAGGTCCATGAAAATGATATTGTAGAAGGATCTCACAATAACAAATTATAAAGTAATAAAATGGCAGGTTAACTTAGATATTGATAAACAAAAAGGAATATACATAAGGGGATTACTAACCTATGAAAAAAAGAAACTTTATAAAAGCATGCACAATGGGTGACTGTACTCAATTCTCAACAGAGTTTACACAAACTTGCTTTTTCCATTGCTGAACTGCAGAATTCATTGTCCTAAGACATTCTGGAAACCAAACCTTCTTCAGATATTTCAGATACCTACAATCTGATGTCATAATGGCTATTTTTCTGTTTTAAAGATAATCTTTAGGGAGGGTATTGTGAAAGAACTCCTGACTGACAGGAAAATGTAAACGCTAACAGATGTGTGTTGTATTTAACGAGTGGACCATGCTGTAATCTTATGCTGACTTCCATCCTCAAAAGAAGAAGGAAAGTTCAGATTTCATTCTGAAGCTTGTCCTTCAGGAAGATTGTCCTATCTCTACCTCGAATTTTTACATCAACTCCTGCTCTTCAAACTTCAGCCATTAATAAAGTCCATATAATACAAGCATAGGTTCCAAAAAGGAATGTTGTATATGTGTATCTTGGCAGTTGTAGATCCTTCAAAATTACTCTGAAATGAACAGACAATACTCTTTCCATTCTCTAGCCCTACATACATGCAAATGCATGTGTTGGCAAATTCATTATTATTAGATACAAGGTTTATGTTTACGAATGTGTCGCGAATGAGCGGTTACATTGCTTAAATAATCACCACCACAGATATTTGCAAATAGTGATTTTAATGGAAATTCATAAAGGGGTGATTTAACAAAGTTCGATGGCAAGATTCACTCTATCACTTAATAAATGAATGGAATATGGGGGGGGGGGGGAGAGAGAGAAAGGGAAAGATTGTGATAAAAGGAAATACAAGGAAGGGGGGGTAAAGGAGGCCCTCCCATTGAGTCACGAGGTTCAGAATGGACCCCCTTGCTTTCTAAACTCCTTCTCAAGAGAGGAGCCTAGGTGCAGCTGGATCCAATTCTAGTCTCAGACATGGTCAACAGTTTATGTCTAAGAATTATATGTGTGTATATATATGTGTGTATATATATATATATTAGCAGCAACTTAGGGTTTGTTCACAGTAAGGAGAGAATCACAAGAATGTAGCAGTGACTAATAATTGGTTACTCTAGCATCTACAAAGTGATTAAATAGAGTTTACTACAATATGTGAATTGATTCTCACACACACACACAATCACACGATAGGCCTAATAAAGATACCTCTTAGAATCTCTCGAGAGTCTGGTACCCATCAAAAATTCCCCTCAAGTTCAGTGAAATACTCACTTCAATGATTGTCTCAACAGATGAAGATCAAGCCTCAAGGAGTGAAGGGCACCAGAGATCAGCCCAGGTCCTATTGCCAGGCCTCCGTATGCAAACTTAAGAATTCGCAGCTCTGAAAGGCATTCCACTCAGAGGAAGATATTGACGCAGCCCGCTGTGGTCCAGGAGAGCTCAAAGGGTCTCCCATGGTACTGCTGTTTATAGGGTTGTGAGATCATAGAATCATAGAATCGTCAAGGTTGGAAAAGAGCCTTAAGATCATCGAGTCCAACTATTAACCTACCACTGCCAAGTCCACCACTAAACCATGTCCTCAAGCACCATGTCTACATGTCTTCTAAATACCTCCAGGGATGGAGACTCAACCACTTCCCTGGGCAGCCTGTTCCAGTGCTTGACCACCCTTTCAGTGAAGAAGTTTTTCCTAATATCCAACCTAAACCTCCCCTGGCACAGCTTGAGGCCATTTCCTCTCGTTCTATCACTCGTTACTAGGGAGAAGAGACTGACCCCAACCTCACTACAACCTCCTTTCAGGTAGTTGCAGAGAGCAATAAGGTCTCCCCTCAGCTTCCACTTCTCCAGGCTAAACAACCCCAGTTCCTTCAGCCGCTCTTCATAAGACTTGTGCTCTAGACCCTTCACCAACTTCATTGCCCTTCTCTGGACACGCTCCAGCACCTCCATGTCCTTCTTGTAGTGAGGGGCCCAAAACTGAACACAGTACTCAAGGTGCGGCCTCACCAGTGCCGAGTACAGGGGCACTATCACCTCCCTGGTCGTGCTGGCCACACTATTCCTGATACAAGCCAGGATGCCTTTGGCCCTCTTGGCCACCTGGGCACACTGCTGGCTCATGTTCAGGCGGCTGTCAACCAACACCCCCAGGTCCTTTTCTGCCAGGCAGCTCTCCAGCCACTCCTCCACAAGCCTGTAGCGTTGCATGGGGTTGTTGTGACCCAAGTGCAGGACCCGGCACTTAGCCTTGTTGAATCTCATGCAGTTGGCCCCGGCTCAGTGATCCAGCCTGTCCAGGTCCCTCTGTAGGGCCTTTCTACCCTCCAGCAGATCGACACTTCCACCCAACTTGGTGTCATCTGCAAACTTGCTGAGGGTGCACTCGATCCCCTCACCCAGATCATCAATGAAGATGTTGAACAGGACCGGCCCCAATACTGAGCCCTGGGGAACACCACTCGTGACCGGCCGCCAACTGGATTTGACTCCATTCACCACCACTCTCTGGGGTCAACTGTCCAGCCAGTTTTTAACCCAGCACAGAGTGCACCCATCCAAGCCATGAGCAGCCAGTTTCTCCAGGAGAATGCTGTGGGAGACAGTGTCAAAGGCCATACTAATGTAGCCTTTCCCTCATCCACTAAGCGGGTCACCTTGTCATAAAAGGAGATCAGGTTAGTGAAGCAGGATCTCCCTTTCATAAACCCATGCTGGCTGAGCCTGATCCCTCGGTTGTCCTGCATATGCCGCGTAATGGCACTCAAGATGGTCTGCTCCATGACCTTCCCCGGCACCGAGGTCAGGCTGACAGGCCGGTAGTTCCCCGGATCCTCCTTCCGACCCTTCTTGTAGAGGGGTGTCACGTTTGCTAGTTTCCAGTCATCTGGGACCTCCCCGGTTGACCAGGACTGCTGATAAATAATGGAGAGTGGCTTGGCCAGCTCCTCTGCCAGCTCCCTCATTATCCTTGGGTGGATCCCATCTGGGCCCATGGACTTGTGAACATCCAGGTGGAGGAGCAGGTCAGTGACTGCCACCTCTTCAACAACTGGGACTTCATTCTGCATCCTATCTCTATCTCCCAGCTCAGGGGCCTGAAAACCCAGTCTGACTATTAAAGACTGAGGCAAAGAAGGCATTAAGTACCTCTGCCTTGTCCTCATCCTTTGTGGCAAGGTTACCTTCTGTATCCAACAAAGGAGGGAGATTCTCCCTGGCCCTCCTTTTGTCACTGATAGATTTATAAAAACATTTTTTGTTATCTTTAACGGCAGTGGCCAGCTTAAGTTCTACCTGGGCCTTTGCCTTTCTAATCTTCTCCCTGCATAACCTCACAACATCCTTGTAGTCCCCCTGAGTTGCCTGCCCCAGCTTCCAAAGGTGGTACCCTCTCCTTTTTTTCCTGAGTTCCAGACAAACCTCCCTCTTCAGTCAGGCCGGTCTTCTCCCCTGCCTGCTCGACTTGCGGCACATGGGGACGGCCTGCTCCTGCGCCTTTAAGATTTCCTCCTTGAATAATGTCCAGCCTTCCTGGACTCCTTTGCCCTTCAGGACTGCCTCTCAAGGGACTCTGCTAACCAGACTCCTAAACAATGCAAAGTCTACCCTTCAAAAGTTCAGGGTAGTGGTTTTGCTGACCCCCTTCCTTACGTCTCCAAGAATTGAAAACTCTATCATTTCATGGTCGCTGTGCCCAAGACAGCCTCCAACCACCATATCACCCACCAGGCCTTCTCTGTTTGTAAACAGCAGGTCCAGCGGGACACCTCCCCTGGTTGGTTTGCTTACCAGCTGCGTCAGGAAGTTATCTTCCACACACTCCAGGAACCTCCAAGACCGCTTTCCCTCTGCTGTGTTGTATTTCCAGCAGGTATCTGGCAAGTTGAAGTCTTCCAGGAGAACAAGGGCTAGAGATTGTGAGACTTCAGCCAACCGCTTGTAGAATACTTCGTCTGTTTCCTCACCCTGGTTGGGTGGTCTATAACAGACTCCCACCAGCATATCTGCCTTATTAGCCTTCCCCCTGATCTTTACCCATGAGCACTCACCTTATCATTACCTTTGCTGAGCTCTAGACAATCAAAACACTCTCTAACATACAAGGCTACCCCTCCCCCTCTCTTTCCTAGCCTGTCCCTTCTAAAGAGCTTGTAGCCATCCATTGCAGCACTCCAGTTGTGTGAGTCATCCCACCATGTTTCCATGATGGCAACCACATCATAGTTTTCCTGCTGCACAATGGCTTCCAGCTCCTCCTGTTTATTGGCCATGCTGCGTGCATTGGTGTAAACGCACCTTAGTGGGGCTATAGATCTCTTCCCCAACACAGGCATGCCACCCCTAGGCTCATCCCTAGCAAGCCTGATAAAAGCCTGATGATTGACTTTAGGCATCAGTAAATTTCCATTCTGGCCACAGCTCCAGTTGGTAATTGCCGCGTTCGCAGAATGGAACAGGAGATCAGAAACATGAACTGGAACTTTCTTAGAAAACAGGGGGTACAAGAGAAACTTATAGGGATCCAAGCAGCAATCCTGGCAGGCCAGGCCAGATACTACAGTGGAATTCTCAAGGGCTCCAGTGGAATTCACATGTTACTGAGGAAGATTTGCATTCTACTAAAACAGCATTTTGTGTGAGAGAATCATTATTTATAAATTTTTTGACTGGCTTTTCTTCTGAGATTTCTGAGACAATGATAAAGACGCCTGTTCCAGCTGCAGTCCAATGTCCTGTTGTGAATTCTCCTGCTGATTCATGTTTTAGTGGGTCCACCTTTTTTGACCTGTAGTTGTGTACGAGGCAGATGTGGAAGGGTGAATGTCCCAATTTCTGATTGTAACTGCCAGATGTGGCAATTTAAGACAGGGCCTAGTGCGTGGAGTGGCAGTCAGCAGTGCCTCACAGCTCCTGAGGAACAATCTGTACTATCTGATTGTTGAATTAACTGTCTAAATAAAATGGAAGAGTTTAATAAAATTAATGCTGTGGAGACACTTAGAAATGCAGCAAATCCCACATGCTCTAAATGCTGGAAAATATATTTTACAAAAATGTTTGCTTCTAAGCTCTGCCTGTTGCTTCATTGAAATTAATGTTCCTCTCAGAGACCTCCTGGTGACTCAGAACTTGTGTTGTTTTCCAGCCTCAGGGTCATGATTGCTAAATTATTGTTACTAAAAGCTAGAATTAGCTCAAAAATAGGTTAATTTGCTTTCCTTTTTGTTTTTAATTTGGCCTCTGTTATCACATAGGGTTTCTAACTCTCAGTTTCTCACTGCACTACCTTCACATGGGATTGTGAAGTAAGTTGCTATGCCCAGGGAAGTTTGAATGATGACTGAGGTGTACCGTTAATTCAAAGACAGCTGACAGGTAGCAATGATTTTGCTTTACGATCATATGGATATGAGAAGGTAAACCGATGACAGAAAAGTCTGTATATACTCAAGGGGTATTTAACAGAATTCATTCACATAGAACTTGCAGGATTTAAAGGAGATGAAAAAAAGCTCATGATGTAAATGTTTCTAATGAGACTGGAAGTTGTCCTACTTTCTGTACTTTAGAAAAGTCTATGTTCAAAGAGTTCTCTGGCCTGACCTTGTTAAAGAAACCCAATAATAGCTCCCTGTCTTCTTATTGCAAGTTGTGGGCCCATGTTGTCAAAATCTAGTAAAAATCAAAATCCCTTTGCATTTTCACGCTTATTAGGAAGAAGGTCTGTACTCTAGGCTGATTGAAATTTTCAAAAAAGTGCAATGAATCTGTGGTTCATATTAAAGTGTTCACAAGATGACAAATTATAATCAGGGTCTCTTCATATGAAATAGGCTGCAGAGGTCTCAAATTTATTAGTGCTAGCAGGGGGTCATAGTATTCTACTGCTTCATTAACCATTTTGCTTCAGATTTATTGCACTTCTTAATTTAACTTGGCAAAAGTCTTTGCTATTGGCCACTCAGTAAGGGGCCTACTGGCATATGATGCCACATCCAGAATGTTCAGGATGACTTCCCACAAGCAAAATGAGTACACACTGATCCCTGGAAGAAGGGAGATGTGCCACCCACAGTAGAGGTCTGTACAGATTTTGGTATCCACCTTGCTTGGGAACTCAGCTGTGCAGTGTTACTTTCCTTTTTCCCTTCATGATATGCTACCCTACTCTGATCGGAAAATGTTTGGTTTTGAGGCCATTAAACACGATCTATCACATTAAAACATCTGAATATGTTGAAGGTTTCTCTATTTGTGTTCGATTCAAACAAGGTCTACTATTGCATGTTTTCAAGGAGTCAATTTCAACAACGATCTCTTAGGAGGAGGATTTGCAGGATTCGTTTGCTAAATTAATTACCTCCATCCTTCCTCTCTCATGCCCATGTTATTCTCTACTGCTTCACTCCTTACCTTAGAAGAAGAAAGAAAAGTCAGTTTTTCACTCTGCTACTTTGTGCATGGAGGGCAGCATAAGTACACTACATGAAAAACGTGACTCCTAGCTAGGCTGCTACTACATGGTTGGGAAAAATAACTAGTTTCCTAAATGGCCACTTGTAATAGGAGGGCTGTTTATAATTTTTTTCAGCCTCAGAGCGTCTTTTTCTTCAACAGCTCCATACACAGAGGAAAAAAGATACCATCAGGAGGGAGGTTAAAACCAAGGAACATGGATGTGAACGTCTAAGGAAGGAAGAAGCCCTCAGGATCAGGCTGATGAGGAAAGAGGGCTGAAGGCAGGAAGAAGACATCAAGGAGCAAAGAGTAATTACAGTAAAGAAAAGGATTAATATTTAAGGGTCTCGTCGTGTGAGTCTATCTCGTAGCTTCAAGTGTTAGTGACTACTGTGTCATATGTTTAATGAACAAAAATTTTTATATGTTTGGGTTTTGTAAATATGAGCTAAGCAACAGTAACTATATATTCCTTCAATTAAAATATATATTACCTATACATGCGCCACTACCAAGCACATTAGTGCGAAGCAACACTAAAACTGATGACACTACTTCATGTTATGAATAATGTGGAATTGGAACAGAAAACCTTATTTCAATGATAAACCAACTATAAAAAATAGCCGTTGAGCTTTGATGTTTTTTTTGATTTGTTCACCTATTTTAAAATGTTCAGATAAAATGCAGTACTTCAAATGTTATGTGCAGAAACATGGAAGATAATCAAACAGCAAATGTTTCCATTCGGCAGTTCAATCACAAATGTATGTATGTGCAATTATGTCTAATTATACAGAGCGGGAAGAAAATGGAGACATATAATGATTGCAACGTCATTATACCAGACAGTTATTTAACACGTACAGTTTTCAGCCTCTGTTTTGAGTGTCTTTTCTGATGAAGAATGAAAGACATGTTGGGTTTTCTCCCTTTGAAGCAGGCATCACACAAAGCTAGATTCAGAATTCCTTTCTCCCTAACAAAATGTATTCAGTGACTTGTTTTTGAGGTGACAAAGGAAAGCTGACAAAATGAAACTGCATCAACTGTGCAGCTATATGGCTTTTTTACTTTTCAATGGTAATTTGTATAATTCTTCATTTGCTGCTCTAACCCTTGACAAACACATTTATGACTCTTAGATGGCTGTTAATTACCTCAAGGTTACCTAGCATGACATGCAGCTAAAACTATCCTGAAGGCTTGAACCTCCAAAATACTATTTGTACCAGTTAACTGGTAGGTAGCATTCTTAGAGTATTAAGACCTGATATAGCTTTAGAGACTTCCAATGCAAATCATTCAAATGGTGAGCAAGAAAGTATCCCGAGATATCAGGTGAGGTCAGCAGATTCGTGTCTCTGGCCCCTGCAGGAGGGAGTTTCCTACATCTGTCCCATGACCTTCCTCTTTCCTGCAGACATCAAATTCAGACTCAGCTGGTCCCGATGAATTCCCTGGCAGGTGCTATCCATCCTCACCGGTGACCAGGGCACTATGCCTGTGCCGAAGCAACACGTTTGCAGGTGGAGCAGGAACAGGCTTCCAGCCCTCCCCCCTCAACGGCCACCCGCTGTCACCTGCGTGAACACGGCCTCTGGCTGTCCTTGCTGCCTCCTCGCCTGCGACTCTGGACTCCGCAGATTCTCGTGCTACGACCCTGGCAAGCTCCTCCTTGTTCTCCGGGGAGGCAATGGTTGCGCCCAATGTCCCAAGGGCGCTGCCACGCTCCTCCCTGCGCGACGCGTCCTCCTGGGATGCGCCCGGGGGAACTGCCACCGCGCCCGGGCCCCGCCCCGCAGCACCGCCTCTGTGCCGTGCCACAGCGCCCCCTGCAGCCGCCCGCCGGGGCCCGGGCGGGTGCGTGCTCCTGCCCGTGCTTCGCCAGAGGGAAAATCTGTCTCGATTTGCTGCTTATGGGAATCATAAACACCATGCCTATACAAGTAGTCTCTCTACTGTGAGTTTTTATTGGAGCTACTGTCTCTTACTGGTGTGCTGCGTATTATTTCCTCATGCTGCCCAGGCAAAAAACAGTTATTTCTAAGGAGCACAAGGCGGTGAGTGGCTCGTGTTGAATTCACAGCCAGCAGCCATTAACAAGTGCCGGCTGCTGCTGCTCTGACGAGGTAATCTGACAGCTGGCAGTGTCATCCTGATAACCAAATTTTCCGTGCTTTTACGATCAGGGGCAGAGGCAAACCTCCGATACTGATTTTCAGAAGTCCTTAAAAGCCTTTTAAATTTAAATAGTTCTTTTATTTTCGTTTCTTTCTGCCTGCCCAATGCGTCCTGTGTTGTTCCAGTAATCCTTCCCAGTGATCTCCCCAGCCAGCTGCCTGCACTGCCCCGCTAGCTAGGTTCTCTGGCAAGGCTTGCCTGCCCAGAGGCTATGCAGGAGGGACAAGACTGGAGTGCTATCGGTGGCAGGATTTACACTCATAAAAAAATGGAGACCTGGACTGAACTGGAGCTTTTTCACATTCTCCGTGACAGAGAATAAAGTTGGTATTTTGTCTTTGTGTGTGCTTTGTCCGAGATATTTTGAATCTCAAAACTCTTGCGAGAAAATGCTTATTTTCTGAAGCACTCTGGAAAACAGAAGAAAATACCAAAGGAATTCCCAGGAAAGTGGAATGTGATTCTGGAAATCATCAACTGTGGTAAATGTTGGACAAAATCAGCAAGCTGGGAGTTAATAAAAAAGAAAGGGAGCTCCTGGAGAAGGATAAATGTGAATGAGGTGGTTTGACAACTCTTTGTTCATTGATATTTGTAGTTAGCACAGATCATGATTTGGTCACTATTTGTAGTCTTTAACTCCTGGGTGGAAGGGGAGGTACATGAAATAAATTAAAAAGGAGTGAAGGTGCATCTGAAGATGGAGAGGAAGGACAAAGAAACACCTGTTACTGATTGGAGTAGATGCCTGATGGAGTTAATGAAAGGATTGTATGCAATCTTTTGAGTTTGCTCATAAAACAAATAGAAGAAATACATGGCAAGATAGTAGTCTTGGGAAGACCAAGACTTTACTATTAAATGCAGGGGTATAGTGTTTATGGTGCAATAGATGGCAAAGAAGAGGTAAGAATAGTACAGAAAGAAGGTTTTTCTGTCAAAATTACTTCAAGAAGTGTATGGTAAGAAAGACTCCACTAAAAAAAAATGTTGGGGGTTGTGCCAGATTTGGCTATTGGTCAAACCTCTGTCATTCTGCTGTTAGTTGAGTGGTTTTGACAGTTAGAATATAATGGAATGATGGGAGAATTAAATTTATCAAGTGAAGATTAGAAAATAAATGTAGAATCATAGAATCATAGAATGTCCTGAGTTGGAAGGGACCCACAAGGATCATCAAGTCCAACTCCTGTCCCTGCATAGGACAACCCCAAAATTCATACCATGTCTGAGGGCATTGTCCAAATGCTTCTTGAATATTGTCAGGCTTGGCGCTGTTACTGCCTCCCTGGGGAGCCTGTTCCAGTGCTCCAGCACCCTCTGGGTGATGAACCTTTTCCTAATATCCAACCTAAACCTCCCCTGGCATATCTTCCTGCCATTCCCTCGGGTCCTATCATTGGGCGTCAGGGAGAAGAGATAAACGCCTGCCCCTCCTCTTCCCCTTGTGAGGAAGCTGTAGACCATGATGAGGCCTCCCTTCAGTCTCCTCTTCTGCAGGTTGAACAGACCAAGTGACTTCAGCTGCTCCTCATACAGCTTCCCCTCTAAACCCTTCACCATCTTTGTGGCTCTCCTCTGGACACTCTCCAGTAGCTTCATATCCTTTTTATACTGTGGTGCCCAAAACTGCACACAGTAGTCAAGATGAGGCCGCAGCAGTGCAGAGTAGAGCGGGACAATCGCCTCCCTTGACTGGCTAGCAATAAATACAGTGCTTGATGCACAGTCAGGTATGTCTGCATATTTGCAGATATAATAGCTAACATTTCTTCAAATTCTCTTAACAGACAAAAGGTGTTTATGGTTTCAGATTTGACTTTGATAAATAACAAAGGTGATATAAAAGAACTGGTTCTAGAAAATATATCAGCTGCAATAATTAAAGACTGATTCATTGTAAATGAAGAATAAAAAGAAGGAGACCAGTATGTCAGCTGCAAAATAACAGCGTCTCAGACATTAGAGGTCAACTTCATGTAGTCAAATGAATGAGTTCAAATACATTGGAAAGTAATTAGATCAAATATACAAAATAGCTAGAATTTGTGTATTAAACAAAGGAGAAAGACTGAAGTAGTTGCTGCAGCAAAGCTAAGGACTAGCAGAAGTCTTCAGAAATGGAAAAAGATTTTCTCAGCTGAGCTTAGTTTTTAATCTTAGATATGTGGCAGTTAGGAATAAAGTAAGAATTGCTGAAAGTTGAGTCTAACTTTGCAAAACAAGTAAGCCAAAAACTTCAACGTTCTTCAACTTCACCAATAAAAAGAATAAGGGGATGAGACAAGGTTACTATCCTGTGAACCTAGAGATTTGGAGTAGTCTAGGCAAAGCCCTAAAACTGGATTGAACTTTTGTGTCAATTTTCATCTAGGACAGTAGTACTGAAAATAGTAGATAACCTACAACAGTGGTGGGGGAAAGGCTAGAATATGAAAATTGCTTCATCTAGGGTGGAAGTAAAACTCAACTGAATGTCTTCAAACCAGATTATTTAACCTTTTCTCTTGACTACTAAAAGAAGTGCCCCATGTTCTTTCACCACCTGTGTAGAAAGCTTCATTGTAAGTCATAGTGTGTATTTCAGAAGAAGAGCACAGAAAAGGATTTGGAGCCCTTCCCAGCATTTTTCTTTTCCTTAGGAAAGTGAAAATGTCCAGGTAGTTTTGTACCTTTCATTAAATAAAGTTCAGGGACTCCTCTACATTACAGTGCTTTGTAAGGAAAAGAGCAATAAGAGCATTAGTCTGTTCTTAGTATTTGAGAGTTTAACAGAACCTTTTAAGAAAAGAGAAAATACAGACATAGAAGTAATGGACTATGACTTAAAAAAAAAAACAAAACACAACACCTCATGGACTAACCGAAGGTAACATGTTAGAAAATATTTCAAAACATTTCTTTGTAAATATATTTTGTAAAGACTTTAAAGTGGTTAAAGAGGAAATTACATTGGCCTGCTCTGAAAAGGAAATTGTCAGTTTGGAGGAAAGTTACAGGTAGAGTTGTTCAGAGATCAGTTTTGGGACCAATATAATTTCATATTTTCATTACGGTACTTGGCAGAAGAATGCTAATGAGGCTTGCTGATAAAACAAAGTTAGTCAGCATCATCAAAAGAGAGATGAAAAACTGGGTGACCTTGTGGAATAGTCTGCAAGGTATGAGATGAAATGTAATAGTACAACTGCTTGGTCATATCCTTAGGGAGTGGTAGTAAGAAAGTTCATTATTAACTGAAACTGTTCTGTTTGAAATGACAAAAGATTAGAGGAATCCAGTGTAACAGTTGATAACAGAAAAAGTATGAGCCAACAGTCATGAAAAAGGATGTTTTCAAGAAAAGGGGCAATGAGATTCCAGGATTCCTTGCTAGCATACTGTATTCTTTTCTAGTATAAGAGTGTTTATTAGGCAGTGTTTAAGAAAAAGGAATTATGTCTTATACAGGCATAGGTGAATGTGCAATCTCTTATGAGCTACTATGAAAAAACTATGGGTTGTTTGGCCTAGCAAAGTGAAGGAACGACCTCTAGAAAGGGAAGAGGACTAGTTAAGCTTTATAACAATACTGGTAAAATGAGCAAATAAGTGACCACAAATAAGTTTAGAAAACTGGGGAAAAGGTCCAACTATCAGAAATAGTGGAAGGTTCTGAAAAAAAAAAAAAAATCCAGTAAGGCTAGTGGGGATTGACAGTCTAAGTACTTTTAGGGCATTCTGATGAGCTTGTCACCAAGCAGAAGGTGTAATAAACTTTCTAAACATGATGAAGTATTATAAGCAATTTTTTTCAGGCTTTACATCTATTACGTAATTTGAGTTTTGTTGAAGACCTAAATGTTCTCCTAAGAGTTTCACTGTAGTTGTTCATACATTTATAACCATTTTCACCTATTTTCTTTAATGGTCATTTACTTGTTTGCTACTTCTGTTCTTGTAGATGGATTCTTTTTTCTGCCCTGAAAGACTGAAGACAAAAAGGTGGCAAGTAAACCCAATCAATGGATGTTGTGTTACCTTTTTGAAATCACCATAACTGCTCTTGAATTACTCTTTATCTTTTCAATTTTTTCTATTTCCCTTCTCCTTCCTTTTCAATGAGATTCTTCTCCCCTTTTCTTCCACTTATCCAGTTGTCATGCTGATCTGTTAACACTTCCTTTTTTTTCACCTCTTCTTAACAAATCAGCAGTGAAATTGTTAAAGCCTCAGGTTTTACAGGTTTCATGCTGAAGAGAAGCCAGGCACCTTACATCTTAGAACAGTATTATTCAGCCTATTTGTAGCCATAATGAATCTATGTCAGTTCACACTTTGTTTACATCACAAATTATTTTTTTAAACATGAAGATTAGAAATTTTACTTTGTGAGGAATAGCTCAGTTTTCAAAAAAATTTATTGTATGTGCACCAAGTCTGCATGAACTTGTGGTAGTTTTTCTAACCATAGTAGTGCTTTTTTCCAGTTGAGATTCATGAACCTACACCATCTACTGCCCCTAGATCATACATGAACAAATCAAAGGGGATAAAGTTTTCAAACATCACTGAAGCGTAGTATAAATCCATGAGAGATGGGATCCTGACCCTTCTGGAAGTGGTATTCAGAACCTAAAGAGTCTCCGACTGGTGACCATTTTACTATATGAATAGTCAAAACAGAGATCCCTATCTTCCCGTAAGGCATTCTTACAATTTCTCTCTTTTAGACTGACCATAACTCTTTGCTTGCAGTTTTTTGGATTGCTGTCCCAATCCAAGGATAAAATGAGATCTTTTAAATATTCAGCAGCATACTGTTTTGGTTGAGAGAGATAGGATTGCAGTGACTGACAAAAATTATGTTTGGACAGTGTTGTCTGTCCACCTTGACATGCTGAGCTAATAAAACAAATATGAAAGAAGAGATTAAAGGGAGCTAAATGGTGCATGCCAATTCAGAGAGCACTGGAGAGTTACGCTGGCCATCAACAAGCATTTCTTTTGGAGGATGGCATTTAATTTTCATTCGTGTGGACAAGAATATCTCTCAAAAAATTGTTGTTCTCCAATTTTTCTTAGCATGATCATGGAAGCAATAAACAGAGCTGCTGAGGCTTGGTGCTGAAGGCAGTGATTTAGGGAAATAATCAGCATTTAGGAAGATGAAATTAGAAAATAAAATAACTCTTGTTGTCCCATAATTTTTTTTTTATGATATACTACTGTAGCTCTGATATGCGTAGACATGATCTCATTTAAACTTGGGTTGTTTCAATATTGTTTATACCTTACCAGTATGCAGGTTTTTTTTTTCCCTAGAAAAAGTACTTAAATGCTTTTTTGCATTTTCCATAAGCACTTCCCACAGACATTTTGGTAATAAAACACTGACTTAAAGGTTATAAGAGTGACTATAAATCTGTGCTATCATACCATACCAAGTTCTGTAAATCCATGGCCTCTAGACAATGAATTTGTTAGTGAGAGTAATGCTGAATGACTGCACATTCTAGTGTCATTCAGAATTTTGAATCAGGGTATTATGTTGACACATGCTAGAGACTGTTGAATAATTCAGAATTCTGGTTGCATATGCCATTCATTCTGATGAACTGAAATTATAGTTCCCAGGAATCACACTTTCTGACCTGACATGCTTCTGAGTATACCAAGGAAGCATCTCCTTCATACTGAGATTTGCAAGGCTTTCTCTTGTCCCAGGTCAGTCTGTATTGACTGCAGATCTGATCACCATCTGAAGTCAATGGGAGCTTTGCTATCGGTTTCTGTTGACAAAATACACAGCACAGAGAAGAAAATGCTCTAGAAATGTCTTACTGTGATACTGTCTGTCCTCCTAGTGTTCTTTGATCAATAAGAGGGAGCTTTTTCAGAGCTCAGAAGGTCTTTTGTGAATTGCAGGAGTGAAACCTAGTTTTGTTTTGAGTTTGTAGGAGTGTGCTCAGCCTCAGTAGTACTCACTAAGTCAATAGAGCCTTGGAATAAAATTTTTCTTTGAGTGAAGTTAATGGAGATTTTTCCATTTTTAATAAAGCAGATGGTTGAGTAGCATTGTATTGTATATTTTATAGTTGTTTATGATGATGTAGTGATAGCTAAATTGCTATTTGGAAAAAAAAAATCTATTATTGTTCTCTGCAAAATGTATTGCAAAATATATTCCTTATTTCCATTGGTGTTCTTTCAAAACCAATAGAAAGACGTCAGTGTTTTTTATAAACAGAAATATAAATAAATCCTTTCTTTGTTTTGTTTAGAATTTGCTCTCCTCCCAAACCAAGACTCTTAAAATATTTGAAAACATTGTTTAAGTCGTTCGGGCTCCAAAAACAATCACTCTCAAAATAAGTATTTTTTTTACCCTCTCTCTTTCTTTTTGTCTTTAAACTAAGACTTGGTGTACTACTTTCTGTAGAGAACAAACAAGACCTGTTTTTGACTTTCAAGTGCTTTTTTCCCTGAAATCTGTTGGCAGTTTTGTTGGCTTATTGCAGGCCTTCATTATGTTGTTTGGAAAGGGAGGTTGCATGTCTTTAAACTGATTGATAGCTTGAAATCCTGGCTGCTAAGAGTTCACGAAGCACTTCAAAAGTAAGAACCAGGTAGTGCTATTTGCAGTCGAAGACCAATTACACAGGATTACTATTATTACTACTTAGTACATAGAAAATGTGCTCACAAAAGTGCACCTAAAGCAATTAGTGAAGAAAGAAACAGACAACAAAGATTTCAACTTCAAGAGTGGTGCATCAAGTTTAGTAGCTGCATTTGGACAAGGAAGACCCACAACAATGCAGCAGGCATGCTGATCCTGTTGTGATTTTATCTGATCCGATGACCAGTAGGTGAGCCTATGAAAGCTTCTTGACTTCTTTGTCCTCTAGTATTAATGAAAATTAATTTTAAAAGTCACTAAGGGAGCAGAAAAAAAATTGCTTAAGTTTGTTTGGAGTATCCTTAATTAAGGAGAAATAATTGAATAGCTGGTAACGTGGTTCCAGGCACTGCATGTCTGTTTTTACTGTTTCTTACCTTTCTGTAAAGACTGAAGATATATTTAGAAATAAATACAACTTTCAACTTACCAGTTTTATTCTCAATGCTCTTACAGTCTTGATCCAAAAAGAAAAGTATGGTTAGACACTCACTGAAATTTTATGATACCTATGCACACGTGCTTATTAACTTTACATTGCCTTGTTTGGTGATTATATTAGAGAATATCTTTAGTCAGTAAACTTTAGTTTTCCTTCAAGACTTCAGCTTCTGTGAGTGTGTGAGAGAAAGAAAAAAGGTGGAATTTAGGACTGCGACTTGAGCTTTTAGGCTTATGTTCTGTGAGACATTCTGCATTTTTACTTCCCACTGCAGAGTTTTGTCCTTTCCTATCTATATTTTTCTTAAATTAAAGACTTGTTCCTCTGCTCCTGAATCAGGCCATGCAGCCACTGATTTTTTTTTTTGTGCTTTGCTCTGTTCCTGATTAGGAGGGGACAGCAAACAGCAAATTGAGCACAGGGACTGGCAGATGTTTTAAAATATTCCCAAAAGAAAAGAATAATACTTGTTTCTGCAGAGCTTTTGGGTGTTTGAGCAAATCTGTTCGTTAACACAGCAAATGAGAAGGAATCTACAAAAACAAACCATGAAGAGTTCAGCTTTGTTGAACAGAAGGAAGGTATTGCTATTTTAAGCTGAATGTCATCCTGATTATAAAGTTAGTAGACAAATAACACATTTTCATGGAAATTTTGGTATGTTTGTATATCACAGAAAATATGTACTTGAGTTATGTCTCTACATGTTTTAAACTCCAATTCTTAGAGAGGTTTGTCAACATTCAGTTTGATAGCATTTAAGCACAAGAGTAAATTTTATGCACATGAATAAGTCTCTAAAAGGCATTTTGAAATAAAACTGGAAAAACAATGTGGTTCTTCCTCACTAGGTCACATAAGAGAGAAATCTTTTCTTTACGTTCTTAAGCATTCTGGAAAGCTGATGTGAAGGAAAGTATTGGGTTATCTTATCTAATGCCCCTATTTCCATGATAAATCTATTTCTGCTGCAGGAAAAGGAATAATACTCAGCATTACTTAACTGCATGTTCTCAGCAATAATGATAATCTGTGGAATCAAATTCTAGCATTTGGGTGAAATCCAATATCAGTCTATGGAGGAAAAACATCACCAAAGTGATGGCTGAGTAGAGAATGGAAAATGAAAAGCATAAGGGAAAAAACAAAGTCCTTATCGCCTGTCTACAAATTCCTAAGTATTCTGTACTAAGGCTCTAATTAAGACTTCCTGAATAGTGGAGGAGCTTTTATATAAATTTAAATTTTAGTTTCTCAGTTAACCTTAGAAAATTCAGTGAAGAGATCATTAATGTAGATGTTCTTGAACTAATTCTGTAGATGAAAATAGAGCCATGACTAAGCTTTAAGGTTTGGTGGAGAGTAAAGCCTTTCACAAGCATTCTAGCTACATCTCTAAGCATACACAAATTAAATTCGATGCTAATCAAGTAGAACTGTCATTTTAGGACTTAATTCTTCCATGAGATGTCATTTGTATAGGTGAATTTGTTTAATTTCCAAAATGCACTATATGCTTACTATTTTAAGAAAGCTTGTTCTCTAGACCATATGGTTCTGATATATGATTTTGTCCTTGCTTCATTTTTCTTTTAGTAAAACTTCAAGTTGGTTAACTGTGGAAAATTAGAGGTCTACTGGAGAAGCAAGATATTCTCTACATCTATTATCTCAGTAATCACAGGTGTAAGAATGACTGATTCATGTGCAAATGATGCGTAATAATCTTGTTCGTGATCTTGGGGAACAAAAATCATCTTAAGTTCAGGGAAAAAACACCTCGTTCAGCAGCCCTTGTACCCTAATGAGTGGAAAGGAACTGTATTTAGCAGTAAAATGCAGTTGCAGTAGAAGAACATAAGAGTATAGTATAATACAGGAACATAAATTTACCACAACATTGAGATTTCAGGAGAAATACTCTTTCATAATTAGGGTGGATCATGCTTTGTTCAATTCAGATTTCTGACTGGCACTGTGTGCAATGCACAGACTATATTTTTACATTCTGTGTTACTTCTATGTATCATGTAATACTTTCATAAAAGATGCTTCACCAAGGGCAAGTCTTGCCTGACCAGCCCAATGGCCTTCTATGATGGAGTCACTACATCAGTGGACAAGGGAGAAGTTACAGATGTTATTTATCTGGACTTCTGCAAGGACGTTGACATGGTCCTTCACAACACTCTTCTCTCTAAATTGGATAGATATGGATTTGATGGATGGACTATACGGTGGATAAGGAATTGGCTGGATGGTCACATCCAGAGAGTAGCAGTCAACAGCTCAATGTCCAAATGGACATCAGTGACAACTGGTAACCCTCAGGGGTCTGCACTGGGACCAGTACTGTTTAATACCTTCATCAACAGCATATACAGTGGGATTGAGTGCACCCTCAGCAAATTTGCAGATGACATCAACCTGAGTGGTGCGGTTGACACACCTGAGGGATGGGATGCCATTCAGAAGGACCTGGACAAGCTTGAGAAGTGGGCCCATGTGAGCCTCGTGAGGTTCAACAAGGCCAAGTGCAAGGTCCTGCACCTGGGTCAGGGCAATCCCCAGTATCAATACAGGCTGGGGGATGAAGGGATTGAGAGCAGCCCTGCTGAGAAGGACTTGGGGGTACTGGTTGATATAAAGTTGGACATGGGCTGGCAATGTGCACTGACAGCCAGAAAGCCAACTGTATCCTGGGCTGCATCAAAAAAAGTGTGGCCAGCAAGTTGAGGGAGGTGATTCTGCCCCTCTGCTCTGCTCTGGTGAGACCCCACCTGGAGTACTGTGTCCAGCTCTGGAGCCCTCAGCCCAGGAAAGACATGGACCTGTTGGAGCAGATGCAGAGGAGGGCCACAAAAATGATCAGAGGGATGGAACACCTCTGCTATGAGGAAAGGCTGAGAGGGTTGGGGTTGCTTAGCCTGGAGAAGAGAAGGCTGCAAGGAGACCTTATTTTGGCCTTTCAGTACTTAAAGGGGGATTATAAGAAAGATGGGGACAAACTTTGTAGCAGGGTCTGTTGCAATAGGACAAAAAGTAATGGTTTTAAACTAAAAGAGGGTAGATTCAGACTAGATTTAAGGAAGAAATTTTTTATGATGAGGTGGTAAAATAGGTTGCCCAGAGAGGCTGCAGATGCCCCATCCTTGGAAACATTCAAGGTCAGGTTGGATGGTGCTCTGAGCAACCTGATTTAGTTGAAAATGTCCCTGCCCATTGCAGGAGGTTTGGACTAGATAACCTTTAGAGGTCCCTTCCAACCCAAACCATTCTATGATTCTGAAATGTATCGTTCACTCCAAACTCAGGGGTTATCATATTCAACACTGTAACCAAGGCATTTATTTTTCATTTCTCAATGAACACTCTTCATCAGTATCTGATTACATTATAAAGCAGCAGGTTCACAGACTGAGCCTGACTGGCTATTCAACATTTGCCAGCAATTGTTAAGTTTTAGCATGGAGCATTTTAACTGTAATTGACAATTTATGTTGTCAAAGCATTTATTTAAGTAATTTCTATGTGATTGGAGGGGGAGAAAAAGGACTGAGGAGTCACACATCCTCTTGGATTGGCTTGTCAGGCCAAATAGCTTACTACTGCTCAGTATTTATTATTCCTTCAATTAGAAAATCTAAATCTACTGGGAAACCAGCCTCCTGACTTCTGACAGTTTAATAACTAGTCTAATTATTAATAATTAGTCTTTGAGATTTCCTTTCTTGATTGGCAGGTGAGATGCTCCTTTTATTGCCCAGTTCTGTATTGCTGCAAAGATTTTGCTGTGCTTTAGAACTAGAGATGTAGTAAAATTACAAACAGAAATGCAATTTGATAGCCAGAAACTTCAGAGAAAAGAGCTCTTCACTCCTGTTCCATGTCTGCTCAAAGAAAGTACTGTTGGGATTCTGTAGGATGATGTTAAGAATTAGGGGATATTTTTGGTATTTTTTCTGCACTGATTTTCTTGTAATTAACCATGGATACCCAAAGTTGAAATTCTTTTCCCTTCTTCCAGGAACCACTAATACTGTAACTGCAACTTGTTCTGACTGGCACACTCTTTATATGAAAGAGCATTGCACTTTTTATCTTATGCATGATGGGAGTACACACATTACATATCATCAGATCATGCTTTCTTTCCCTGGTGGGGGTAATTCACATCATTATGCAAGTATAAAAGCTAGGTATCACTTATCTCTCATTTGTGCTGCATTTTTCATTGTTTGTAAACGTTGTGCTGACTTGCTGCATGGGCAAATTTCATTACATTTCAGAAAAGAAACTGCATGCTAGAGAATTAATTGTGCGGTAGATCAGTGAAGTACTTCTTTGTTCTTAATCTCAAAGCTTTGATAACTAGAAGTTTACTATGTGCCCTGTATGTCCTCTCACCATTTATTTTCAAAGCCAGTTCAAGACCTCAGTCTAAGGGCCTATGCTTCTCTGTACTTGAGGAATGTGTCTTACCTTAGAGATCCCCCTTTAAACAAGAAGCTGTGTTTCCAGCCCTCAGGGCTACAGGGAGAAACTGGAAATGCTGCCAAAGGTAAACAAAACAGTATCATCTATTAGAGTCCCTAGGTGACCTGCTATAGTAATCCTGAGAGAGGTGGCTGGGTCATTCCCCTGCCTTCCTTAGCTTTGTCATCTTTGGAAGGATGTGACTGGTCATCTAGCATTTAGAGGAAGAGAAGTTGGCACATTTAGCTGGGCTTCTATCAGTCGTTTGGAGCTTGAACTCTGGTAGGTAAGTATCAGCAGTCCATATCTTGTCTCCAAAACAGAGGTAATAAACATTTCGTACATATGGGGTTGTTGTGATGAATTAGTCAATCATTTTGAGGCCATAGTTTCTTGCGTTCCGATTTAGAAGCACATTATGTCTCAAAGAATACCTTCTAGCCTAAGTTTCAAAGAAGGCATTGGTATCTACTGGTAAAACGTCTAAAAAATTTGATACTGCATTGTTATAACTAGAAATTACCATAGTTACCACTTGGAAGCTAGTGCTGTAAAACATCGTGTTTTTTTCTATGGTAAATTGTTTTCAGAATGCTTCCTTCCTTTCTTAAGATCAGTATTTGTAAAGGTAGTATACATCTCTGGAGATGCTCCGTGCATTGACATCGCTGAAAATGTAGTTGTCTTGCCTACCTATGAAGCACAACTCAGTGTCGTAAAAAGCAGCACACTCATTCTTAGAAATTAGCATTATTCATACCAATGTTATCAATCTTCCTCATGAAGTATAATATAACAAACATGATTAATAATTGGGGGGGGGGAGGAGCAACATATTATTTTGAGCTTAAGAAAAGTCTCAGAAATATAATCTCAGCACTGTGCAAATACCACAAATTTTGGCTAGACATATTAAGTCACTTGCACATGGTAAAGCAAAAAATCCTAACAATTCTCAGTTTAGTTTCTGTTTGCTTGTATCAAGAAAATGAAAAGCAATTCCTCCTAGGGCCATTTTTAAAAATAATCTGTAGGAGCAGTAAAATGCTGAAGTTGAAGCTGGGAAAAGCGTGAGCTGTGAAGAGGTTATTGATGGCTGTTTTGATCATGTTATGTTTATGTTCTTCAGTGAACCTGTTTTAAATATTATGAATAAGCTTGAAATCTACAGCTGTCCAGGATTTTCCAATGAAATGTGAATTCCTCAAATTCAAAGCTTCCTGGAAGAAATAGATCAGTTTAGCAGTTTTTCAAATGGGAAAGAAATTGAAAATCAAATCTTAATAATAGTGTATTTAATTTTGACAGTTTAAAAATAACATTTTATTTCTTCATTTGAAAATTACTTTCATTTTTACCTTTATTATTTTAAATTCAAATTGATAACAATTTTTAAATAAATTATTTGAAATTGAAATTTTTGAATTAAATTCCCATTTATTTTGTTTCTTATTAAGATTTTAAAACTTTAAATTAAACTATGCCTTTCTCTTAAAAAGAATTTGGCGTTTTATTGAAGATAAAAAATGTGTTTAGAAGACTGATGAATCTGTTTCCTTATCAGATCTAATGAGTTATCTTCTATTCCCTTCTGATGTAAAAAGACAGGCAGCAATAGATAATTGTCAGAACTTTGTGCCATCTCAATTTCTATACCTCCTATGCATTTCATCTTATCATCATGACAGGAATGTAGAATGAGAGGCCTGTGATCCCAATCATAAAAATTGAGCTCTTGAAAATTATGTTGAGAGACTGTTACAGTTCGCATCTTTCATAGTAATATAACACCATTATGGGGGCATTACTTTTAACCTAGAGATTTAACGCATACTTTTGATTAAATGTGTTTATTTAATGTAATGTACTTGATTTTCCTTCCTTCCATAGATGTATATGGCACTGTTTTGTGGCTCAGGTACTACTGCATCAGTATAGTTCAGTCTAGATAGCCAGAGTAAATAAAATGGATATAAAATTACAGGACTTTTTGCAAGGAGGTGAGGAACCACTGTGCACAATGGGTTTGTTGTTAGTTATAACACACAAGTTGAACTTTCTGTGTGTAGGCTGTATTCATTCTGCATCGGTTCTACTATGACTATGCCACATCTGTGGGTGCTGCCAGCAGTAGCCAGTTTCCAGCCCTTTACAAGTTCTTCCTCAAACTAACGGTCAAGATTCTTTGCTCTGACCCAGAAGCTTCCCCAGCAGTCCTCAGTTTAGATTTACTTCAATACCCACCAACTGTGAGTGAATCACTAAGCAAGCTGTAATTTGTGATTTCTTTCAGCCAGAACTCTATAGATATATCCTCCTCTCCTCCCCCTAGTAATTCCAATAGGACTTTCTATTCTTGCTGGTTACCCCTTGCATTAGCATGTCCAGCATATCTCCATGGCATGCCTGTTTCCAGCTACTGAACACATCCACAGTCAATAGGCAGCATCATCCCACAGTGCAGCTAGGAAAGCCTGTCATTGTGTCTTCTGGAGAGAGCTGTGTGACGCTGAACCATCACTGCCTCACTTGGGTATTATGATTTTTGTATCAGTATTGGATTGCAGAAGAGGTGTTGAGGGTAAATGGAATTTGCTTTTCTCTCTTGGTCAGTACAGATTTTGCACACTTCTTGTGAAGCTCAAGAAGGAGATCTGTTCATATGTTCATGATGTTGTTGACTGGAGGTTGGTGCCTTAGGATTCTCCTCAGCTCTGCACTTCTGTATAGCATCATCAAAGAGCTATTTTTGTCCTGTGCATTTATCAGAGGAACTGCCCTGCCTAATCTGTCATAGCGAAGTGCGCCTTGTGAAAGGCTCACAGCAAATAAGAACCTGCCTGTAACCAGTAATCTTCCAGGATATTCACTGTCCCAAAGGATAGTTTTGTTTCTTACCAAATAGAGGTGTTTTTGTCACTTCAGTTCTGCTGGCCAAGCAATCCTCAGTTTGGGAGTAGCAGTGATGGTTTCCAGCATGTTACTGGAGGAGTTCTACACAGAAAGCAAATGCAAATGAAATGCTGTAAAAAATACATATAATGAGGGGACCACTATGAACCTCTATGAAAACTGCTCACACAGTCTTGCAACTATGTAATTCATCAGCAGCAGGATATGGAGGACTCACTACTATCACAGGCCAAAGGGATTTGTAAATTTTGTAGTTTCACATCATTCATTTTCACTGATCTAACTAATTAGAGGATGTATTTCTTGCTCTGAGTACAATACCTCACCAAGACTAACATGTTTAGGAACTTGGAGCTTTATGGGCTATCATTTATGGCATGTTATTATATCAATAGTTTGCTTATTATCTAATTTATTTTTTTACATAATATGTGAAAGCAAATTAAGGAAAGGTTTGTTTGCAAGCTTTAATATGCTATCATTAACATATGTACATGTTAATATGGGTATTATTTATATATTCATAGTTAGTTAAACATCTCAACATTGGGAGAGTAGGAAATGTTCCAGCTAAAATGTTCATCACAAAGGAAAATTATTTTATATTTTCTTTATGTAAATCAGATATGGATAATTGTGAGAATTACAGGATTTTCTGAACTTCCTGTGAGTGCCAATGACAGATAGCATTCTTGGTTGACTGATTTAATATGGTTTGATAAATGTTCTGAAAAGCTAATTTAGGTTCATTTTGAAAATTATATAAATAGCCTGGTGAAATTCTTTTCTGAAATTAGAATAGCCTCTACAGTGATGTAGCAGTTGTCCATAATGGATGTGGTATTAAACACTGTGAATGACACCAAGTTAGAGGTGAGAATGTGGCTGTACCTCTTTTGGCATTAATGAGGGATGGCTGGTTTTAGAGCAAGCTGACTGTTTGCTTTCTAAAGCGTATATAACAGACTGCAAAGTGAGCATGAGAAGTTTTGGAGTTGTATTCCTGAACTATCTGTCATTGACTTAGATCACTTGATGGTAGCACACAGAGTTGGTAAATGCTTCATGTTTTCTTTTGCATTAAACCAGAATGAATTCTGGAATCTCAACTTTTAATTATGAAATGAAATTTCTGAAATCTTTAACTCCAGAAATATCAGAAATTCAAAGTATATTATTTAGACAAGTAGAGTCCTTTTCACACTTTTGCAATACAGTAAGTCATATACATATACAGAATATACAGAACACATGAGATCATCAAAAGGAAGAATAGTTTTATCTTGCAAAACTAACATGTTTTAGTCTTTGGTGGTGCATCAGCACTGCTACATTTCTGCAAAATCTCTTTAGCAATTTTCAGGTCAACCTTTTCCAGGAAAGCTTCTGGAAAATGAGGTTTCTGGCTCTTCAGTAGCAACTTCAGGGCAGATATGGCCAGGGAATATAATTTCAAGTGTCACATCTAAAGAATTGGTACAGTGAGAGTAAGGGAACTTAAAGATGCAAGAAAAATAAGAGAAAATAAAACAAATACCCTATTATTAACCTAGCCCTATTATTCTGCTAACTAGTAGAAAGAAGACAGTAGTCTATTTGCTTCAGTTTATACTAATCTTATTTCTAATGCATTTCTCTAAGCTTCATAGAGATGGCAATTACATCCTACTAGTATTATAAAATTAATCTGAAGGCATTTTAAATTGGAGTGCGAAAGTGCAAGAGAGAGTTTCTGAGGCTATCCCTGATCTCACAGAAATAGAAGCAGCATGTGTCTTACTTTCTAAGAAAAGAAAGGAATATGAAAGGGAAGGCTTTCCTCACGACATATGTTCTTCTTGTACCTTCTACTGTTAAGTCCCTTTCTCATGGGTCCATGTCCCTTTGTACGTCTCAACTATCTTCAGTTATGAACATGCAAGCTTTATAGGCATACTAAAACTCCTCTTTCCTGAATTCTGGTAACTTTTTTGGTGGTAGGATTAGGTATTGGGATTAACACATGAATACATTATTAGCATTAATTTGTCTAGTAACTACTTAGCCTTCCAGTAAACATAGAAGACAAGAACAAATTGTCGTCTTTTTTTTTTCTACTGAAAAGGAATTCAGTACTGATGGAGCACAAAGTCTCCAAGAATGTTATCTATCTCTTGTGACTTAATTTTGGATAGCCTTTTCTTTTTGCACATGTGTTGCTTTCATATATAGCTAGAGCTTTGTAAACATACTGCATCAGCTCTTGAACATGCATATAAAATGAAATAGTGGCTATAACATCTTGTTTTGCTCATTGAGCATGATTATATCTAAAACAGCTTTGTCATCTCTGGGAGAGGTGTGCAGTATTGTCAGGGAACAGCAAGGGCTGGTGGCTCCCTGGAAGTCAGGGGTGGCTTCCCTCAGGCAGAGCATGGCAGGGCAGGGCAGAGCAGGGCAGGTCTTCTCCAGGCAGAGCTCATTGCATGTTCAGATGCCATCAACCCATTTGTTGGTTTTCAAGTATGTCTCATCTCCAGACCTGTCATGTTAAATCTGAAGAACAAGCATTTCTGTTTCTTGGAAAACTGGACTGCTTTCCAAGAAAAAATTTTAGCCCAATGAAATATTTTCATTTTTCGTTTGTAGGGTCTGCATACGGCAGCAGATGCTTTGCAAAAGGTTAACATCTCTATGAAAAGATCACATTTTTCATAGAAAAGGCACAATTAATATTCTTCAGGTACAATAATGCAATAATTTCAAAAATTTTTTGCACAATTTTCATCAAAGTTTGGAAAGAACATGCAAATTATTAAGGTAACTTGAAAATTAGGATTACATGCTAACAGTATGTTTCTGCGTTTTGTAAGTATTTCTGTCCAGACTTCAACTGAAATGTTACAATAATCAACAGTGATTTCAGACTCAACTGTCATGTAGCAGAGTAGAGCAGGAATCAGTAGATAAGCTTTGACTTCAAAAATGAAAGCATATATATAGCGCAAAGTGAAAAAAAAAAGGTGAATATATTATTAAGTTATTCTTGGTTTATTGGGTGGTGCTGCTCGCTGTTTCTATTTAACAGTTCTTGCAGCAAAGTCACACATTCTGAGATCAGTGAAAAGGAAGCAATTAGGGTTTTTTTCACTACATAGAGAGACAAAGCAGTAATCAGTATCTGCTTGAAACAAGCCTGGAATTCATTTTTGTTGAAGTGGCTGACAAGTAAAGCTTTGTGATGTTGGAAAAAGTTTATTTTCAGCATTTCAGTTTTCTTTTTATTTTTCTGTCCACCCTTTTTCATGCAGGTTAGGGATTGACTTTTCAAATGGAAGTACCTGGAAAGTCAACCTAGTAGCTTTGAGAATTTGCAAGGTAGAATTTTAGCAGATGTAGAATGTCCTGCATGTGATTATGATATCCAGGTAGCTGTCCTCACCACAGGATCTAAACTGTACTTCAGATACCTTTGTATTTCCCTGCTGTCTGAAGCGGTTAAAGGAAAGCCAGAAATTCAGTGCCTGAAATTATCTTCAATACAGGAATAACCGAGCAGATCTCTGCAACTCAGTGACGTAAGCAAGGATTGCAGGGCTTTCTATATTTGCTATTTCTCCTTTGCCTCAGTACTGTCAAAATATCTCTTGCTGTTCTACCCATCCTTTCCATCAACAGTTTGTTGATACTAGAGAAGGTCATGGATTTTAGACCAGCTTTTAGGTGCTCTGAGCTATAAGTGTTCTCCTTTACTATAGGCATGCTTCGAACATGCTGCATCTCTCAGATGGCACCAGCTCAGTTATCTGCAGATCCAGAAGTAGCTCAGTCATGTTAGTGGCTTTCTGCACTAATGCTCACTAGAGGAACTGGGTTAACTGCAAAGTCCACCAGACTGTTTTCACGATTGCATTGTGTCATATAGCTGTGACAAGAGATCAGTCTTGTCAGAAGAAAGAAAGAATAAAAGAAAAGAATTCCTTTACTGTGCATGACTGGGATCATACCGTCTATCACCATTGTGTTTAAGATAAAATTACCGTCATGTATTACATGAATGATATTGACACTCTTGTTGGAAGCTGCGGTACTAGGGAGTTTGGATAGCTTATCAGCCTCTGATCTGTTGCCTCCTCCTCCTTCTGCAATTGATTCTTAGCTGTGTGATTTTTTTAGAGTGCAGAACTGCTGCTTGCTGCTGCAATTGCCCTGTATTTTCTCCTCTCACCTACCAGTTTACTTACCCAAAGTAAAGACAGTGAGACAGGGGTAGGAGTTGGGCAGCTGATCCATATGTGAACTCTGAGATAAATTCCTTTCCTGATGCTACTTCCTTGGTCAAACCTCCAGAAGGGAAAAACTTAAATTGGTATCAACGAGGTTTATTGTTTTATTAACAACACATAATTAACTGACAAACAGTGAACTGTAATTCAGGATCAGTACCAGATACACAACAGATAAGCTGCAATACTTAACTACTATGAATTTTCATGCTTCTTTTTGTACTTTTCAAAACTGACTCTGAAATTCTTCAGTTACTGTATAATCCAGCCGATGGTCATCCTCCTCTTTAACATAATCAGTTTTTGACAAGTGACATTTCAGGCAGCTTTAGGTATTTGATCCAGATGTATTATTTATACTCACATTCCTAGCATAACAGCTGTTGCTGTCCGGGGTCATTTTGGTGGGCAACGCAAACACCCTTGTAGACCCAATTAATAAAAAAAAACAATGACGTGAACTGGCATTAAGCAAGCATTTCTGATGGGATTTGGGCTAGGGCTGTCAAGAAGAGCAAATAGCAGTATTCATTGTATTACGAAAAGATGAACGTTTAGTTGAGAAATATCATCACGCATAAAAGGAGCAACTGAAGGGCTCAACCACATGGGCCCACATTAATATCAAAAAAGATGTGTATGTCCTGTGCATTGCATGTTGCCACAGAGTTGTGCATGAGGTGATGGTCAGATCTGTCTTACTTAGTGTATGGGTCTTCAGGTCAAACAGAAGAAGATCAGAAGTGTGGCACCAGCATCCCCAGCACTTGCATGCGGTAATGCTGCAGTCTGCATTTGAGATGACAGAGGACTTCCCCTAGCAATCTGACAGGTCTGTTTCTTCCGATTGAAAGCATTCACTTGGCTCCTCTCCTTTGCTACGTTCCATCAGCAGCTTTTTGCTCCTCGTCTCTCTCCAGGCTCTGTGACAGGTAGTTCAGGATAACCAGACACATCAGAAAAACTGTCCCATTTTGACGTTGTGAGCAGCAGCAACATTCTCTCTGTAGGCCACTTCTAAGACGTCCCTCCTAATTTTGTAAATCAGACATATTTTTTGACAGCTGCTCTCTGAGATCTGCAGCCTAAATTGTTTTCTAGGAGGTTATCACTGCTGAAGAAGCTGTAATAATGCCTGGTGCCAGACCCAACATTCAGCTTGACCCTTGTTAAAGGTGCCTTTTCTGGAAAAATACCTTCTTTTGACAATGGAAAATCACTCCTGCTGCACCTGCTAACTAGTTTCATTTCTGAAGGCTATGTCTGATGCCAGGCCACAGCAGAGCTGTCATCTTTCTTAAGGACTACATTTCCTTTCTAAAACTGCATATTGAAGTATAATCATCTTGCACTTAATGCCTGCAGTTCTAGATATGAGGAAAGGAAGCTATTTCTAATTATATTAAAATACGGGGAAGGAACTCTGTTGACAGATTTGACAGTTTTTATTACCTAAGATTTTAAGCACAGCAAACCCAACATGCCCTCAGCTTCTATCTCATTAATATCAGCATATGTCAGGGAAACTATTGAAGAAATACTCAGGAAATAGCAAAGTCAGACCTCAGAACTTTATCTGACAGATCGACTCAGCACATGAAAAAAGGAAGACATAGGAAGAAGGGTAAATCAGCTGCTCCCAGAAATGTGATTTCTGATAACTTGGTGGCAGGAGGGTTGCAGTAAGTGCAGAAATCAAAGATATAGCATGCATATCAGATCATTTAACTTGTTCAAATTTAAATTTGACAAGTTCAAATTTAAATTTTTCATTGCCTTGCAAAACAAATTTTTTTCCCTTGAGCATCTACATTTTGAACTCAAAAGTTCTTTGTGTGGGAGAACTTATACTTAACAATGTAAAAATTCATTCGGATACATTTGGAATGGTGTTACAGATTTTAAAATTCACATATCTAGTCACAAATGTAAAGTAGCCTTATAAAGTACCAAACACAGTCTAACAGCTCTAATGAAGCTAAAAAATATTGTGATAATAGCTGTCTACAGAAACAATGTATAGTACATACGTACCCTTGTGCGATGAGGTGTCTAGATGGAGAAGTGTTAAAGAATGCTGAGACAAAGCTAGGCAAAATTTTTATAAACTGAGTAACACTTATTTTCTTTTAGGAATCCACCACCTGTAATTAGTTTTAAATGTATGGTGTTCACGGTACAAGAAGACTGGGGAAATACATTGTTTGGACTCCAAATTATGCAGTAGTATCAGCCAAGTTTTGAGAGGAATATGTATGTATGTTATGTATTTATTTTGTTTTGAATATAAGAATACTCCAAATTCAGAAGAAAATAAAGGTACAAACTAGAACTGAAGGAAAAGCTTCCCACAAACATTTTCAAGTGGCAACCAGTCAGTTCCCATAGAGTAATTTCAGTGTGACAGGCTACGGGGATCCCTTTCATCTTCACTTGCTAATCTGCTGGGATAAATCTATGTCTCCACATTGACTGGTGTAGAACTATGCTCTGATCTCTTTTTTCTTGTTCTTCCAATAAGGCAGATTCTAAACTAGAAAGATAAAGCCTGTAAAGTGAAGACAAAATTGTGTCATGAAGGTTGAATGAGAAATTGTACATAGGCTTGACAAACTAAACTAAATTACTTTAGCAAGAATAGAAATCATTTTAGAAGATACACTATGTTCTGTATAGGTACATGGAGCATGGTTTCATTACAGTGATCTGCTTGATATGTTGGATTTCAGTGATGGCTAATGTGATCTCTGCATATTATAGTTTATAGAAGTCTCTAGATTTTTTTTGGTGAAAAGTGCCGTGTAAGAGTAATGTGGTATTGATGTTGACCATTCCAGCTAGAGCTTTTCTAGTAGCTTTAACAGTCTGGTTTTACACATTCCAGATCTTGCTGGGTAACTATTAGTTTTGTATCTTGCTTTTTGTCCATATCTAAGACAAGCTAGAAAGTGCCTATTACCACCAAACACAGTATTGTAAAAGCCAATATAGCTTTCATATTAGCAAATATACGTACTGTACTGAGTCTTTCACTTCTTTCTCATCAATTGAGCTGTAATTACAATAACCACATGGAAATGTTATAAGGTATGCTAGTAGTACTACTTATTAAAGATTAACTTACAGATTAGATTGCAACTGTAGTTCTGACATAACAGTTCTTCCTGTTCTCTACCATATGAAAACCCAAGAATTAGTTACATGCATGTATAAAAATCCCTTTTTTCCATTAATACCTTTCTAGTTAACTTCAAATGCTGAATTTTACAATAGTATTTAATACTTCTAAATTGTTAGAATGAGGAGAAGAAATACTACTTTTTATTTCTCTCTTTCTCTCTAACACAGGGAATATATTATTTCTGTGCAGTGTGATTCTCCAAATACTCACTTTGTGTGAGAGAAAAATCAAAGGTGCTGAAGAGGAAAATGCAACTGTGTGCTGCAGAACATGCAGAGATGACAATGAAAGTACTAGCACAATCCTGTATTTTAAGAAGGCCAGAGATGTGACTAATCACAGCCCATTTTTTTTTTTCTTTTTTATGGAAAAGATTTGTTACTCAACCACAAGCATCATGGCATAATGATGGAATAAAATGACAGGTGAAAAATCAATAGGAAGAAGGAGGTTCTTGAGAAATCTATATTTGCAGTCTATTTCCATAAACAAGGCAGACATGTCCTTTGCTGCTGGAGAACAGTGCCATGAAAGTTAGTATCACTGAACAGCACAGATAGCCCAGAGCAATCTTGAGATACAACTTGAGCTCGATGCTTCTTAACTTCCTTTGTAGAGACTTCAGAGAGCCGTTCGTCTAACTAGGATTCCCAGCTTTGGTCAGCTTCCTGGAGTCCTCTGGCATGTCACACAAATCTCTCTATGAGATCCTGGGATCTCAGAGCGATTCTGGTGTGGCCAAAGGCAGACCTGCAGGTGAGTAGGAGAAGGTAACTGGTGAAAGACAGGTGATTAACACGTAGAGGCAGGATCTCAGTTTTGGACTGAACTATTATATGATGGCAATTAGGTACCAGGTCCTGGTGTGAATCCAACTCTAAGCTATTCAAGTAGCTCAAGAGCTGTACAATTTCATAGATTGTTATGTGATATGTAACAGGTTACTTACATGAAGTGTGGTAAAAACCACCTTGTAAGAGGCACACATACCTTCAGCTAATTCCTGAAAATCTAAGCTCTCATATACAGTGCAATGCTTTCCCTGCAAAGGCAGTAGGCAGCAGGCAATCCACACAGAGATCTAACATAATTAAGTGAATGAATGAATTACAGTAAATTACTGAAGATTAGTCTTTGCATTATTTCTCTATGCTGTAAGAGACATTTTGAACAAATGTTTGAAGGAACCACTTGAAATAATTTCAGTTATGACAGAAATCAGTTGTAGTGATGGAAGCCTTGTGTCTTGCAGGAGGCATTCAAAAAGCCCTTGGGATTGATATCTGCATCATTTTTCATTAGAAGCATGAGTGCCTCAAGCGCTTCCATGCCCCAAGGAAAAATTAATCTTCCCCTGCTTTTTCAAACTGCATTTTACAGTTCTGACTGTTTAGCACATGTCTGCTGCTTCAAGTCCTCTCCTCCATCAATTCTGACTTGCCAAGCTATGGGCTAAACACAGAGGAAAAATGGCACACACACTTTTCAAAAAGTACTCTGTGCTAGCTTCAGAAGGTATAAATCATCATTCCATGACATGGATTTGTACCCAAATCAGGTAATATTGATGCCAGAACACATTTGTTACTGCAGTTGATGCCCTTTCAGCTAATCAAGATTGAAAACAGAGAAAAGACAACAATATATATTTATATTTATATTTACATATATCTATATTTATACTTTCATACATTTATATTGGGCATGCATGGAGGTTGTAAGAATGTTTTACTGCCATGGGTTATGTTACACCCAAGTGGCAAAGCCATGAGTGGACTACTTTTGTCAAATGCATGCTGCTAAGCTCATATTCACATAGCACCATATACTAAACCCTTGGCATACTGCTTGTCACATAGAGACAAAATTGGCACTGTTTCAGGACAGTTTTGTCCTAGTTTTCTTGCATCTCCTGTTATACACTCTGTATTTTTTTCTCATAAATTTACAAGGTGCAGTTGTTTTTGTTTTTGTTTTACAAGATATTTCCTGAGCAAGTGTTGGAACCACAGTTTAGTTTTCGAAAGAGAAAAATTAAGGTTGCAAATGACTGAAGTTATTCAAGTTCATAAATGCAGGTATAGGTGTATGTATGCTGAGTGCTTTTTATGTAGATACCCAGGTTCTTTCCTGACCTCCTCCATAATTTGTGGGGTGTTCAGGAGAGAAACAGGAGGCTCCATGACATAGGAAAACCAGAATTTATGTGGAGCTTTACTTTGTAGGTTGCTAAAGACTGTCAACACAACCAATAAATAATGCTGAAAAGAAAAGACCTGAACAGATTTCATGCATGCTGCTTATGTCTTCTTGGGCTGGGAAAACAGGCTGTCAGAGCAAGAAATTTCCGTCACGACTACATATGCATTTCCTCACTTACAGGTGCCTGATTTATAACCTGAATGTTCTTCTAATACAATTAAGAATCTCCTCCAGACACCCAATCCTCATAGGCTAATTTTTTTTTACAACTAAAATGTTGAGTAGGAATTTTCAATGTTCTGTCTGTCTTGCTTTTGGAAGGCTGAGCAGGTGTAACCAGAATGGAAGAAGGCCTTTCAGCAAATCACAGTCTACACTGGACATTGAAATTAGGAGCTTTCCTGATGCTAGCAAAGATGACTCAATTGGAAGATCAGGTTAAACACTACTTTTGAGCATGTGGACCACCATTTATACTGTCTCTCTGAGTCTGGATTTAGGGTTTGAATATATTCAAGGACCTGTGGAGTCAAAGGTACTTGAGGAAAGGGAGGAGACTGTCTTCTGCAGTACTATTTAGGAATAAACACCTTTACAGGGACCCAGTTGAACCCATTATTGCTACTGACTTTTAGCAGAATGTTCTTGCCCCTATCCCCTTATTTCCCTCTTTTCTCCACACTTCCAAGTTACATGAGCTATGACTCCCTCTCATCCCTACCTTAGAAATTCCTGTGTGATGAGACCTGTCCCATGACAGTTGTACCTTAGGACTGAGCATTCTTGCTGAATAAGTGAGTTTTCCTTCATTCTTCCCTCTTCCCATCAGTCTCCTTTCCCCAACTTTATGTTCTTCCAGAGGAGGACTGAAATTTAGCTTTCAAGCTGCAGTTATTTTATTTTTCAAGACAGACAGATGAGCAGCTAGAAGTCAGGCAGGCAACCAAGCTCCCTTATCATTGAAAAGAAACGAGCACCTGGTTCAAAGGAGGAGAGAAGACTGCAGGAAAGGAAAAGCGACAACTAAGCATGTCATCAGTCAAATGCTCTGTGGATAGGCAAATTAAGTGTTACCAGATTTAAAAAATCCCAGGAACAGTTAAACATATACAGACTTAGAACCTAGTGCCAGTCACTTAACAACTATACTGATGGCCTGATGTCATCAACATGTTAGCTTATGTTGCTGAATCTACAGACTGTCTTGAAATTTGGTCTTGCTAGATATGCTCTTAGCATCTCAATATAAGAGAAATATCTGACTTTGGTAGCTGTTGACAGTTGATGGAAAATGGTAGAAATCATGTCTGAGTAAGATAGCTTCACAAAACCAAAGGACAGTGTCTAAAAGAAGCACAGTATGTATGTCCCAATTCTGATTAGCTCTGAGAGGGTGATGGGAAGAACTAAGCAATGGAGAAAAAAGGTGTCAGATCTCACCATGAAGAAGCAGAAAACAACAAAAAAAAGATGTGATAGCACTCTCTTTCATGACATATTTTCTTCAGATTGACAGTCTGCGGTGAAACCATACGGAGAATTAATCTGAACTAAGGGGTGCTGTAGCCAGTAACTACTGCAAGGAGGTGGCGCTGGTACTCATCTGAACTATGTGACTCATCTGAAATACATGTTCATCTACTGCTTCAGAAACCCAGCAATCTTTCTAGTGGAGATCACTCGTTTCAATATCATGTATGTGATGGGTTAGGGGCAACAATGCAGCAATGAAAAAAATAATAGTCACTTAGCTATCTCCTCTTGAGCTGAAGCCTCCCCCATGCTTGCAAGTGAGAAAAGAGTTCAGTTAGAAAACCTGTGGAGGGAGCTTTTAGGAACACATCTTATTTGTACATAATGTCTTCCAGTCAACACTGATTCTCTTATCTGCCCTTTCTCGTCAGCCACAGACTAACTTGACATCAATTTTATGCCTGGCCATCACCATTTCCGTCAGTCAATGTATACTCATTTCTGCATGGCAATTATGTTGTTGTATTTCACATCTGTTTTAGAAGCAGTAAATGGGAAGAACTGATTAGATGCAATGACAAAATATCTCTGCAGTAAGGAAGTTGATACACTTGAAATTGCATCTCAATACAGTGTGCAGAAACTGGAACGGTTTGCAAGAAAAAAGTTGTCTGGCTTACTGTGTCGTCTGTGGTCATGTAAAATGATTTGTGACCAAGACACATAGACACAGGGCTGTGGATTTGAAAGACTAATGCACTTAGGTTCATTATTTATATTCATATTAGGTTCACAGAAATTTTAGGCATAATCTTAGGTCAGTCTCTTACTCTGAATTTTTTCAAGCAACTGTGGGAAGTAAGACACCTGTTCTCATTATCACCTGCAGAATGGCTTTCTTCTCATTCATTTTCATATCTTGCCCAACTCTAGCTATTACTGGCCTGTGTAACTGTTTGGGACAGTGTCCTACTGTTCATCTACTTCACCCTAGTAGTCAGCATCAGCAAAACCTTCCAGTTTAATTACTTGAACTTCCTGCACTCTGCCCAAACTGTCCACACTGATTGTAAGTTGAAAAGTTTTGCATAAAACTAATGTATTCATACTTTTTCTTTTTTTCAATATCGGAAGACCTTTAAAATCTTACAAAACCAAACCTGACTTTTTATTTCATTAGGTATGGCATTATGCGGTGATACCTGAAATCTACAGGACTTTTAAATTAAAATGAGTGGTTTTTAAAATATTTCTTTGTGGAAGTCACTTCAGAAAACTGTCATTGTAATATGCAATAAATTCAAATCTGATTCATCTCAGGCCTTCATAAAACAGAAATGTTGTCCTGCCCACCTTGTTTAACATTTCAACTAAATTGCTATATTTAAGACACAATTTTAATATGTCTGAAATTAAATAATAGAGATGCTATTAATTTGTGTCTAAAATCACATAATTATGTCACTGCAAATTCATAAATCTGAAATAAGAGGTTTATAAAAGAGAAAAGGACTTCAGTTCTATTTACAATAAAATGTGACTGTAAGATATATATCTCTGATTCTAATGCACAGCAGCTATTTTTATAGTATGTTAGAAGCTGAACAGATCACTTTACAAATGACTGCAATCACCAAAGGAAAATTCAGTACTTTGTATGCTCCTGGAAATACTCTTCAAAATATGTCCATCTGACTTTTCTTCAAACATTTATCCTTAGAACACCAATCATACTTTGTCCAGGTTGACAGGTTTACAGCAAGACTTGAACAAGCTTTTCAAAAGGCCCAAAATCTTTCATAGATTGTGTTTCTCTTATATTTTTAACTTGGTTTATATCTATTTAAAATTACCTGGGTCTTTGCTTCTTATTGCATAATCTTATGTATTAGTAGTAATATGGATCATTTAATGTCTATTTGTTTTAATGAAATTGCTAATAGGGTAGTAAGAGTAATGGAAGAATTCTACTGTTACCATGAACATGACAGACTTCTACAGCTACTGTTTGCAAAGGCTGGTATGATGGTGTGCTCTTTCTGCTTCCTGTTCTCTTTCTTTTTGCTAGTCATTCATTTTGATGTATTACAGCTAAAATATAGACTTATTTTTCATTAATTGACAACTTTTTGGGTTTTTTGCCTATGTTATGGTTTTAGAATCAATTTTTAATAACAGAATTTGTGGCTAACTTGTTCACTAATAGTACTTATATTATCAGTATCTGTGTGAATTTTATTATTTGGACATTCAAAACAGAAGAGGGCAATGTTAATCTTATTACCAAGACCTAAACTTATGTTTAACTTTATGTGAATCGCTGTTTTCTTTCCCTTAAACATTATGTGAAGTATGTGCCTTTGGGCCCAGTCCTGCTTTTATGTAAGCCTGTGACTGATCTACTGAAGTGCATAGGTTTACACATGCAAGCATGAGCTACTTTTATTCATGTAGTGGTAGGACTGGCTTTAACTGTGAAGCACAGATTTAGATTGTAACAGAATATTACAACATATTTAATATTAAAGACTGTAACTTTCAATTCATGTGGGCTTAATATAAATGAAACACTGCTCCTCAGGAGCCACACCAAGTCAGGTGTGCATACATACCTAGGTTATGATGCTTTCAAACCTGACAGTGAAATGGTAGCCTTATTTAACGAAAAGAGTGTTAACCACTGATTTCAGTGGGATCAGGTTTCTACCTAAGTTCTGTGTTAAAACTGAGGTCTTTAGTGGCATCAATTCTCTTCTCTTTGTAGCTGTCTAGTTCATATACATGCAAATATAGGAGCACAGCAATCCATGCCTTTCTGAACACTTGGGGAACAATTCACAGATTCCTCATAACATAAAATGGTAAATTCCAGTTCAGTACATGCATGAATTCTTTGTTGCCTAGTCAGTTAAGAAATCTGAAATAAAAAAAACAAAACACATAGAACATTAATATTATGAAAATTGTCTTGTTCTGGAACACATGAATAGTCTTGGAACAATATGAACTATTAGGGCTCCTCTACCCAGTTCATGGTGTGCTGGGTGATGAACTGGCTGAACGTCAGGGCTCAAAGGGTTGTAGTGAATGGGGCTACATCTGGCTCGCAGCCAGCCACCAGTGGTGTTCCTCAAGGCTCAATTTTAGGTCCAGTTCTGTTCAATATTTTCATCAATGATTTGGAGGCAGGAGTTGAATGCACCATTCGTATGTTTGATGATGATGCTGAACTAAGAGGTGCAGTTGACTCTCTCGAGGGCCTTGCAGAGGGATCTGGATAGATTGGAGCAATGGGCAATCACCAATGGCATGAAATATGACAAGAACAAATGCTGGATTCTGCACCTGGGATGGAGGAACGCTGTACACAAGTGTAAATTGGGAGAGGAGTGGCAGGAGAGCAGCCCTGCAGAAAGGGACCTGAGGGTGCTGGTGGATGGTCAGCTCAATATGAGTCAGCAGTGTGCCCTGGCAGCCAAGAGGATAAACAACATCCTGGGGTATATCACACACAGCATAGCCAGCCAGTCAAAAGAGGTGACTATTCCACTGTATTCAGTGATGGTGCAGCCTCACCTTGAGTATTATGTGCAGTTCTGGGCCCCGCAATCTAAAAACAAGGTCCTTAAATGCATCCAGAGGAGGGCAACCTAGCTGGTGCAAGGGCTGGAAGGCATGTCCTGTAAGGAGCAGCTAAAGACTCTGGGTTTGTCCACTTTGGAGAAAAGGAGGCTGAAGGGAGACTTCATTGCTCTCTACAGCTTCCTGAGGAGGGGAAGTGGAGAGGAAGGTGCTGATTTCTTCTCCCTGGGATCCAGTGACAGGACGCCATTGGGAATGGCTCAAAGCTGCATCTGTTAGAGGAGGTTCAGGCTTGACATTAGGAAACATTTCTTTACTGACAGGGTAGTCAAACACTGCAACAGGCTTCCCAGAGAGGTGGTCGATGCCCCAAGCCTGTCAGTGTTTAAGAGGCATTTGGACAATGCCCTTAATAACATGCTTTAAGTTTTGGTCAGCCCTGAATTGGTCAGGCAGTTGGACTAGATGATCATTGTAGGTGCCTTCCAACTGAAGTTATTCTGTTCTGTTCTGTTCTGTTCTATTCTATTCTATTCTATTCTATTCTGCTCTGCTCTGCTCTGCTCTGCTCTGCTCTGCTCTATTCTCCCCAGCTGTTTGCCCAAGACTTGTCTACACAGTTTTACTTCTGTCTCTTTTCTCATTCTGATACAAAGGATGTTGGATACTCCCTGAAAAATGGCAGTTATGACAACAAGACCTCACTCATCTCACCCTTCCAGACTGTCAGTGCCTACAGCTGAGAGAGTAGAAAGTACAGGTTTGAATGCCTGCAAATATCTGCATGCTTGTGGAATTCAGGTAGTCCAGGACTATGTGGGATGACCAAGTCAATAGCTGTCTATGTTTCTAGCTTTTCTTTGAGCGTCATAGTAATGTAAGAAAGGAGCCCCAATCAGTCTGAGGGACTTTCTGTCCATGTGCAAAAGCAAAAGCCATAGTGGATACCAAAGGGAGAAAAAGGAAGACTCCTCCAGAAGATAAAACTGGCAACTAATGCCGTCAGGCAGTATTGAGTTACAGTCTTCAAGCTCACAGCTATGGATTTAGGTACTTAACTACAAACTCAGAGCAGCTCTGCATATTAAGGACTTACCCCTAAGACACATTATAGAAAGGATGCTGAAACGGAGCCTGGAGCTGTGCACCTACATCAATTACATGTTTAAAGCTTTTCCACCTATGGTAGGCGTTACTCTAGCCTTTACTCTAATGCAGAGAAGCTGCATGTTTGGGGCTGACTGATTGAGCTGACGTATCTCAGACTGAATCAAGTTAATATTTGCCATTTCTGACACCGTCTAGACTGTGCTGAAAAAAAGGGTTCTACACACCCTTCAAAACTACAGATGGATTACTGAAAATGCAACTGGTTCAGCTGCCTGTTTGTAACAGTTGTTTCATCTTGCTTGCTTTAATTTTAATCTTCTTTTGCTGTAAAGACCCTGCTTGTGCTAATAGTTTTATCTGTAAGCAATGAGAATATTTCTGTCCCGGTGCTCACTTTTAGAATGTCAAGCTTAATACGTTTATATGAGACACACCATGCAGGATGTGTAGTTGCAAGAAAATTAATATGTTCCAGGAACATAAATCATGCAGGCAGGGCTCTCTGAGTGATTTCAGATGCCAAACCCAGCAAGTTCCTCCCAAACAACACATCAATCCCTTTCAAAAAACATAAATTGAAGCTCACTTTTTGTTGAAGAAAGTGGGAAATTTTGCTAGTGAACTCAGTGTACCCAAAAATTCTTCTTGTCTCAAAGTCTTTTTTCCTATCAGATTTAGGTTGACACTAAATAAAAAACATACAATGTGAAAGCTGCCACATGGTTAATCTTATTCTGTTTCCCTCCCTCAACCTTCGTCATTTCTTCTCACCTATCTCTGTCATTCCAGGTCCCTCCTACTTCACACTACTCTGTAATCCTTGTGTGCACTGAAACAGGATTGCCACCAAGAATTTTAATCCTTAAGAATACATCATGTTAGAGACCCTAACACCATCATGCAGCGATGTATAAGGTATTAAAATATTATAACAAATCAAAATTCAGCTAAGTGAGTCTGGAAAGCTTTGACAAGGTGGGTTAAGCAAGTTAGAGATTTTTTCAGTTGCATATAATGGAGTGGAAACAATTTTTTATAAAGCCATTGAATAAGATACATAATTATTTTATAAATTATAAATTATTATATAATTAGCTGTTTGTTAAATAGACTATGATGCATAATTTCTACAAGTTGTCTCCTGCAAGATGTATTTGAATAATTATATGTACATGGAAGAGTGTAATCGATAAAGACACATCTTTGCCCTCACTGAGATTATATGCTATTTGGTGATTTAATGCAACTGTGAAAACACCCCATTTGGTTAGAAGGATTTAATCTTTCATCTTGCACTCTTTTTTTGCTGATCCATAATTGGATCCATAATTGATTTACAACCTAACTGGCACGAAATTGGGAATCACACTTCAGCAAAATAGTTGGATTGTTTATTTATAATCTTAAGCAGCTGTAATAGGGGTATTAGCAAGTTCTTCATCCTTTTGTGAATATCTTGAAATAGGACCTCAAAGAGTCTTCTCCTCATGCAAGGGAAGTCCTCAAGCTAGCAGATGAGCTTTGTCAGTTCCCAAACTGGCTCCAATGTATGTACTTTAATTACAGCTTCTGTGTTTGATGCTGTAGGCATCCAGGCAAAAGGATGCTGTAGTTACATTTGCTTGGAAATCACAATTAAGCCTTGTAACTTATGCCAGTTCTTACTCTCCTTAAACTACTGCACATTCTTTTTATTTTCATTTTTAGTTCTTGTGAATGCTGAAGATTTTCCTTCTTTTGTTCCTTTTTTCTTGGTTATGGACAGTACAACTAATATTTTTCTGTGAAGATATTTCTAAACGTATACAGACAGAAATGCTTTTTAATAAAATAAACATGATAAACATGGGAAAAACTCAGAGAAAAACAGTGAAACTTTTTTTAAATGTGTTAACATGATCTGGAGTGACCTTTGATTAGGATTTCTTTTCAAGATCGCAAGCATATTCTGTTGTCTTCTATTTATCTAAAGATAGATAGGGTGTGGAAAGATTAGCTTGAAACTCATTACGAATGCTTGAAAATCCTTCTCGGGTGGTGTAATACAGAATATGGACCCTTCAGTTTGCTGTTTTTATCTGTAGCTTTGTGTAACATAAATACTCAAATTGTGCTCTTCTGAGATCTACTGTTAGAGGTGCACAGCAGAGTGAATGCTTCTGTGACTTATTCATAGCACCTACATCATGACTGTTCATTGTTGGGCAAATGAGGGATAATCATGGATCTTACATCACAAATGTTAATGTGGGAAGATCATTCATAGTACTTGGACAAATCAAGAGATACTGCTTGTGCTGTGGTTTAAGCATTCTTAGTACCAAATGCTGAATTGTCTTAGCAGAAGGAATGGGAAAAATGATATATTGTCCTTTAGAGGGAACCAGAGATCTAAATGGGCATTTAAATGACACAGTTTCAAAAGATTTCTGCAACTGTTTAGGGGAAAAGCTAGCTGCAGTACAGAAGTTGACTTCTGTTGCCAGTCGTGATGGAGTACAATTGGTCAAGTAGTTTTATGATCAGTCAGGGGACTGATATCTTGGAAAATTCTGATCCATTGAAACATAAATTTCTTTCCAGGTATGTACAGTTTTGAAAAACTTTTAGTGGAAATACTTGAAATTTTTCATCAAACTAAAGAGCAATAGTTGCTAAAAAAGAAACAATAATGTGGTGGCCTGAACACTTAGCAGGAATAGGAGACCTACATTTAGGTCTTTGTTCTGTTTAATTCAGAGCAGGGATCTGTACCTTCTTATACCGTTATTGCAAGTGAGAACTTTGGCCACAGGACTGCTACCTCACTTGTGGTGATTCTCCCTTTGTGTTTCTGTGGTTTCCTAAAGCTGCTGCTTCTGTTCCTGAAAGAACATGAATGTTTTTGACATGATAAATGTATTCTCTTTATAAGGCGATTTTTTTTCACTTTGCTGTAATGTACACATGCGTATCAAAGCTAATTCCTCTCCGTGGAGAGGGATGAATCAAAAAGTTGGTTAAATGCATGTATCCCCTTGCTGAGAGGGAGTGAGGCCCTGAAGGAAGCTGCAGCCCATGGAGAGCCCATGCTGAAGCAGGCTCCTGGCAAGAGCTGCGGTCTGTGGAGAGAAGCCCACATAGGAGCAGATTTTCTGGCAGTAACTGTGGCCCATTGGGGATCCACACTGGAGCAGTCTGTTTCTGATGGACTATAACCCATGGAGAAGATTCATGTTGGAGCAGTTCTTGGAGAACTGCAGCCCATGGGAAGGACCCATGCTGGAGCAGTTAGTGAAGGACTGTAGCTGTGTGGGTTTTCTCTGGAAAGGATTAGGGAGGGCTGACAGAAATGCAAGAGTATTCTTGTCCTTGTGAAGAAACTGTGAGTTCACTGCAACTGGTATGTTGGGCCTGGAGAACATCTGGGTCTTCCCCTTGAATTAATGTGACCCCAGCAAAGTTCTCTTTCCCACCTGCAAATTAGTCGACTACTTGATTTTGCAGTGTACGTAATTTAATCTGTTGGGATTCCTATTCTGTCTTTCACTCCTCAATGAACTCAAAACTTCGATGGGTTCCTGACCTCTTGAACTTATCTGGCTATCTTATGGCCCTGCACTAAGATTCATAAACAGCAAATACCATGCCCACCATATTTCCTGTGCAGCTTGAATGAGATGCCAGACAGCATGCAAAGGGAGATGTAGATTATAACCTAAATCACATAATAAAAGTGCTTTGTTACCTGTAGACTGACCAGAATTATGCCCTGGAAGTGCCAACATGTATGTCTGTACAGTGCAATCCCTTACGAAAGGACTCAGTCTCTTTCTGCAGCAGAAGCCATGAATGTACCGCTTCACAAACACTCAAGTCTTATCAAAGCTAGGGCATACATTTATGTTTGGCAAGGGTTCTTTCTAGGAAATGGTTTGGATGTACAGTTAGCCCTGTTATTTTCAATGTTTGAATAAATATGACATCTGAATTCAAAAGGCAATAATGTGTATTGTTTTGTGCAAGCATATGTTTGAAAAAAAATATTATGATTATTGCTTAGCAACTAATGTACTAACAATATGTTCCTTGTGGATGTAGTCTTCATATCAGTGTCAGCTCCTGGACACTCCCTTTCCCATATTTCAGTCATGCAAAAACATATGACTAATACAGTGTTTTTCTGGGGCTGTTAGCTGACTGCTGTGTTCCCTAGTTATTAGACACCTTATAATGAATTGCTAAGGCTTAACCAACATGAAAATGTTCAGCCTTATACCAGCAGTCTAATACCTGCAGTCTAAAGTTTGATGATGTCATTAGAATACGTTTGAAATTTCTCTTGTGCTGTATATGGGGCAATGCAATTTTAAATATGACACAAAAGATCTGAATCAAGTGTCAGGTGTCTAATTGCCATTAAATCAAAGCAGGCAGCAAGATGCAGTGAGAGGCAAGCCTAACATCATGTGTATGCATCTTTCCGAAATAAGATCATAGTTACAGCTTCTACATTTTGCAGTTAAAACACTCACAAGAAAATTCCTATTTTCAAGCACTGTGATAGTGGTGGGGTAGTTGGGCTTTCATTCTGGAAGCCACTGTCTCCAGCTTTTACCACCCTGAGCTAGTGGCCCATACACATCCGAAATCCCTTTTTCTGGTCTTCTGAGGAGACATACAAGCTAATTAACAGGCTTAAACATATTTTTTTCCCATAGATGCAAGTGGCAAGTGAGAAAGATTACAGCCTTGCCACACTAGAAACTACGGTGTTGCAGAGAAGCAGAGATTGGTCTTCTGTCTGTTGTCTTAAAAGACCTTAGGAAAGCCAGCTTTGCATACACCAACTAAAAGTCTGGGCTTGGTGCCAGACTTTTTTTCTAAAAGAGGAGAAGAATATGAGTATCTCTCTTTCAGATGAGCAGCAGAGGTGTATAAGATAGGACCAAGGCTATAACATAACATCTTCCTTACGTGTAGAGAACAGTCAGTTCCTAACTCTGCCTTGTATTTTAGAACTTTAGTACCTGTTACATAAAATCATTTTCAGAAAGTTATGCAAATGAGGTAATGACAGACACTCATTACCATATGGTGCCATTTTCATAGTGAAATCAGAAAGCATTTTCTTTCTTTCATCTTGTTTGCAAACTTTGCCAGGATGGTTCTTGTTCTTACAAAAATAAATAAGTTCTTTCCCTAGCGTACGCAGTAGTCAAACCAACCAAGACATTTGTGTGCATTTTCTGCTATTTCCTTCCTTGTTTGTACATCAAACACCTTTTTAGATACATTTGAGGTGTGGAATGTTTTTAGTTAATGTTAATTAGCTTTATGTGTTGAGCTGAAGCAAATGAAAAGATCATTTTTCTAAGTCTCTGTTTCTACACCTCCTCTCATTTGTGTAATCTCTCCCTGACTGGACCTTCCAGGGATAGAGTAATAATGATATGAATAATGAAAATGCCATGTTAACAGTGTTGAAATTTTAGCCATTTTAGAAAAAATGAAACATGGGAGAAAGTCAGTTCACATGTCTTTTCTGAAGTACCTAATTCTGAGAGATATATTTTGTATTCTTTCCCAGACCCTGCTGTCCACTATGACGCATTTTGTGTTTAATTAAGCTCAGATCTATGGGATAATTTTCTGAATTTTAGTCTACTGCTTTTGGACAGTCTTATTAGTTTATAAACTTTCAATTTTGTGTGTGTATTCTTGTCCCTTTTGAAACTACAGATCTGTACCACATTGTGCTGTGTTTTAAAATGAATCTTAATAAAAAATAATTTCCAGAAGAAGCTCTGGGATAAAAAGCAAAAGATAAAGTTTCAAAGTTTAACTGTATAGGACAATATTAACTTATATAACTGTTTCTCTCTTCTCATGACAAATAATAATACATAACATGAGAAGGATGAAAGATTACTCAGAAATCCTGATTTGTTTGCCTGTTGATTGTAAGAAAATTGGTCATTAAGTACTCAGTTCTCCATTGGAAATGTTCCTAACTGTGGAATCTGTAGGCAAAATCATAGGGTGGAAAGAATAATTGTTTTAAATACTCACAGCACTCAGTCTGAAAGAATATTAGGCCATTTGGGATTATTAAATCCCTTTGTGGGCTAGCAGTCCTGCTGTGCGTAAGTGCTTATTTTTAAAAATAGGCACTTGTATGGCACAGCTGGACATGAAGAAGAAAAAAGACTTTCAAGTTCTAAACAACCTAAAATTTCTTGCCTGTGATTTTGTGAATATTTTTTTTGTGTGTGATGGATTTTGTGTGAGTTTTGATGTAGCTCCATCACTTGAAAAACTGCAGCATGAATGGGCTTTATAGTAACTTGATATTATTTTGTCCCATTACTGGGATTAGAAGTATTTTATAAAAGGAAACTATTATAGCTGATTAAAGTGTGTTAGGGATCATACTGAGGATAGAAAAGATATATTTTATTTCAATTTTTTCCAGATTTTATTCTATGAAGGGTACATAATGACTAGCTCCTGGAGGATGAAGTTACTACTTGATATCACGTTTGTCACTGTGCCATAGGATTTGATGGGCTTTGGACATCTAAATTTTCCCTTTGAGACTAACATTAGGTATTGGTGAGCTACTTTTTTGTTCATCAAACAGAACTAATATTCTGAGAAGGCGGCATTTATTTCACTATCTTTTGGTTTTCACTGTGACTCTTTTAGTGTGAGGGGGTAAGTCTCTAACAGCATCTAGAATGAGCGGAAAAGCAACCGTTTTTAGTTCCTAGAATATGGTATATCAGATCTTTAGATTTGCCTGAAAAAGGTGTTCTTACACATGTACATATGTTGACGGCACTGCTGCCATAGCCTATCCACTCTAGAATTTCATCACCATCCCTGCAGCCAACAGTGCCGTTCCCGCCCCCCCCCCCCCCCCCCCCCGCTTTTTAAACCTCTTCTGACAGTCCTAACACCTCATTTCTTTAGGCGGCAACTTCACTATTTACACATTCTCACAGTGCTGTGGCTGTTAAAAGTGACTTCTTCCTGGCATTGACCAGACTTAATAATTCAGTCTTGCAACACACCATTGCTTCTTGTCCCTTATGTCACTGCCCAGCAGATGTCAACTCAACCAGCTCCATTTAGGGACAAATAACTCTGTAAGCCTGTGAACTGCATTATGCATGTTTATTTTACAGAATACACAGAATATACTCCCATCTTCCTGCATAACTCCTCTATAATTCCAGAAATATATTATCCTTTCTACTCCAAAAATACAGAATACTGCTCAGTTTTCTCCTACTCTGAATACTTCTGATGCCAGAGATGGAGGCATAGTAGAATATTTTAATGAGTAGAAAAGGTCTATCTTTCTAATTATTTCTCTATTGGGCCATTTTCATCAGTAATGTGTCAGTAGAGAATAAAATACTGGTTCAGCCAGTAGGGACTGCTGATCAGAGGCTTGGAAATCTTTCCAGCCTGTTAGGAAAGCTTCCAGTTTCATAAAACCACAGAAATCAGAAATGGAAAAGGACTCAAGTCATTGAGTCACCTCTTGCTAATACTCCCTAATGTATTCCTGATCTTGACTGCTTTCTCACATCTAATTGGAAAAGATTCAAGTGACAGAACTCTCATTACTTCCCTTGGGGTGAGAAGGTTTAATTGATGTCATGGTGAGAAAATTACTTCTTAGGGTGCAGGAAGTAGTTCTTAAGAACGTGTCCTAGTAACTCACAGAGATTTGCATAAAATCTCATTGAGAAGGCAAAGCTGCTTAATGTAATTTTGGAAATTCAGTAGCCGTGTTACCTCTTTGCTTCATATTCACCAGGAGCTGAAAGCTAGCATGTGCATTGAGCTGGCTTTGCTGTCTTGTGCAGCCTCTAATACGTGTCATCTTACCCTGCAATCATAACATTCACTTTTGTAGGAGGGCAGTGGCACCATGTTGTCAAGGTGCAGAGGTATATATCCTTCCATTTAGATTTCTGGCAGGGACTAGACAGTTGCATGCTGCTAGATTTAGAAATTAACTAGACTCATGTAAGAGTCTATAAATAGAAAAACATATCACACTGCAAATCAGATTCAATCCTTTACATAAAATTCCGGCAGAATATAATGGGGATGAGGTTGTGGGAAGCAAAACAGTCTCTGAGAACTTTTACTGAATGCAATGTATTGTAGTTTATTAACATAAATTTCTAATCACTGATTCAGGTATTGACAGAAAGAAAACAAAAAAACAAAGAAACACTTAGGGAGACAGTTTTCTTCCCTCTTTCCCAGGCTCAACTTCAGTCAAACACCTCCCCTCTCCCCCTCCTAGTCTCACCTTTCCTTGTTTCCACTGCATGTTACACTCACCCATCCCAATCCCTTTGGTGCAGCAACGGGCAGCCTGAGAAGCTGGGGTCACATGTGTAGTGGTTTGTGTACAACACTCCTTGCTTCCTACTCATTTTCCTCTGCTCCAGAAAGGATCACCCATGGGCTGCAGTTCCTCTGTGGGTGTCCATGCCCTGGTGTGGACCATTCGAGGCTTCAGTCCTTCAGGAATGTCCCTAAGTGATACTCCTGTCCTGGAGCATCTCCATTCAAACATGCATCTCCAGCTTGGTCCCCAGCAATGTCTCCTTTCATAGCTGCAACTTTTTCTTAAATGTGTGAGCTAGGGTTTGAGCAGTGGCTCCCCTGCCTGGCTGCAGGGGTTTTTTTTGTGGGCAACGGGGTTTTGACAGTGGTCTCAGAGACATCTGGAAATATCTGTGATTGGCACTGGGCAGTTCCTGGCCACGTCCCAATCAGAGCATCCTGCAGTTCCTTGCTAGAGTGCCCCATGCAGTAGCCAGTAGGATTCTGTAGTAATTGTGACAAGACTGATGTAGTATCTATTTTATGGAGCTTTCAGTGCCATAGAACACTTTGAAAATTATGCTGAAGAATGTATTCTTCATTAAAGATCATGGTTAGCTATTCCCTACACACACATGCTTTTAGGCATATGGGAAGACACATGCCCATGTATGAAGAGGCTGGAGAACTTGAGGAACATTGCTACTATTTTTCCTCCTCTCCCTTTGCATATCAGTGCCCTGGTATGAGAAGAAATACCTTGATACAGGCATAGAACATAGTACTGGGATTCCCACAGTAGTTGCTTTTGCTTTAGAGCAGCATTGTCTCTAGGATACTCATTGCTGTGTGAGATTGCAGATACTGAGAAGTACTCTCCATTTCTAAAGGTGGTATTCAGAACTTTGGTAGGCACTACTGGAGTACTGTTGCATAGGAAGCACAGGATTTGTATATGCAAATAGCATGTTAAATACACACCCTTCTGCACCTTTATCAAGAATATCACAAAGGCTTAATGTAGTCCTGCTCCATTGAAAGTACACTACTGCATATTATGTACTTTTAGCATTATGAGACATGGAATTCCAGTTCATATTTGTAGTTGAACTGCTTTCAGAGGGCCAATGTTGTTTGGTGCCGATAAGTTAATTTACTCTAATTACATGAGTCACTTCTGAAACCTGATAAGTCCTTAGGTTTCAGACTTTCTCCCTTTTTTTCAACTGATTGATTCAGAGGCTTACTTGGTGCTTCAAAGATTATGCAGTTGAAGAGGGAGTTTTTCTCTTAAACTCATGCCCATGGCAATAGGACTCCTAAGCTTGCACTTTGTCTTAGTTTCTCAGAGACTGAATCATGCATTATGACTTACATGTAGTTAGCTGAACCTCAGTCTGCTAGTTGAAGAAGAGTCGTTATGATTTTGATTTCTTTTTAATGGCATTAAGAAAATTTTCAATTAAAAGAAAAAGTTGGGTTTCTTTTGTTTTCTAATAAAAGTAATGGCTATGATTTTACAGCTGAAATATATAAAACTGAGTAGTCTGGACCTCCCAAGCCTCACTGGTCCTCTTTCAGCACACTGAAAATTATAGACCTGTTAAAAGGGTTAGCAAGAATTAGTTTATATGCACTTTAGACACCTACAGTAGTGCAGATACTGTGGATAAATATGACAATTCTGATGAGATGATATGAAAAGCTACATTACCCTCCCAGCCAATTGATAACCAGCTAATAACCAGCTAATTTGTTTTGTCAAGATGCTTGTAGGACTTGGTGCCATGTAATCTGTTTTCCCTTAGGAAATGTGTTTCATACAGTCTGATGCCAGATACATGAGTGACTGTGTTTGCCTCAAAATAATGCTGAAGACCAAAAGCATATTCATAGCACGACAACACATGAATCCAATGAATCTTTAGGGATATCAGTAGAGGACTGGTCATTATTTTTAAGATTTTCAAAAGCAGACAGAGGAATCTCCCTGTTAAATGCATTTCTATGCATTTTTGTGAAATGGTGTATTGTCAAATAAAACAGTTGATGTGGTTCTGCAATATCATGCTTTGAATATAAATCTCTGCTGAGGTAATATGTACCCATTAGGTGGGATCTGCCTATACCTCTCAACAGTTCTTCATTATAAGATTGTGCAAAAGTGGGATTGTGATCAGCAGGATGTTGTTCTGACATTTCAGGCATTACACTGTGCCTTCTTTAACTGATACCAGCTACAAATACCAGCTGCCCTTACTGCGGACCATGCTTCAGTGACAAGACATAACTCCGACCAGTGTTATTCACTGGGGAAGAGCCCAACCCTACAAAATGCTAATAGTCTTTGATTTGCTTTTCTTCAACACTCTTGGTGCCAGTTTCTTTGTGGTAGAGCTTGACAGATGCCTTGATCCAAATTTCATTAGCCTTTTCATAAATTTATTCATAAGAAAAGCTAGTCATTGGATTTTTTTCATGTGCCAGCTGCAGGGGCTTCATAGTGCATCTCAGCACTATCAAGTGCCAGAGCAAACCATCTAGCACATGAGAGAAAATACAAGCTATATATCTGATCATATGAATAATCCTTATTCTTAGGAGCCTGCAGGGTAGCTTATAGGTTGAAATCTTTCTTTAAACTATTCTTTTACTTTGAATCATATTTTAACAGTTTCAGAGCTCCAATGTATAGGACAGCTGAAGAATAGCAAACAGACATCTTTTTGACTCTCTGGAAAACCCTTTCATAAGCATTGTTCAATGCCTAAAATATTGTGGTGATAGAGATTTTTACCATTCATCAGGCATCCTCAGATGTGTAATAAAAAAGTGTTTGTAAAAGCAGTATACAAGTAGCTACATGCTGGATTTAGCTTTCCTATTTTCCTATAAAGCTTCCTCAGTTTTCCTGAATTCTATCTGGACTCATTTGATGCAGTGAGCTTTTGCAGTACTCTTGCTGGGCCACTGACTGTCTGACTGTTTTTATCTCATTGAGTGGCATTATTGGTCTCATTTGGGTTCACTCACTCTTTTCCAATAGTAGCTGTTTACCATCAGTGACTTCACATCAAATGAAGTCTTTTTTGGATAATGATGTGATGCATGAACTCACTTTGAGTGAGGCCTGAATGACAGCTTGTAATTTGAAGGGGACTTAACAACCATTTCCACTTTATAATGATTCTATTAGAGCTGTGTAGTCATTCCATGTAAATTGGATTTGACTCTGCTCCAGAATTTCTCTGTGCCTGATCTGGTTTTGTTGTCTTAACACAAAAAACCCCAAATGGTAATATCTTCAGCATGTTAAAGTTTTTCTACTTTTGTTCAGACGTCCAAGAATTAGATAGGGATTAGAACTTTCAGTATTTTCTGAAACTTCTGGGTTTTGAGACCTCCAGTACGATATTATTAATTGGTTTTTGTCTTAAATCTTCAGTACATGTTGTTGCTGTTCTAGTTTAATAGAAAAACAAGGGTAGCCTTCAACAGCTTTTATTTATCCACATTTCTCCAGCTTGTTTCCTTTTCACTACACTCCAGCTAGAAAGAACTAACTGGAGAGGAAATCTGGGGTGTAAGAAGTGTGAGAAGGTGTTGTAGAAATAGATCTTTCCAGAATAGCAGGAAGACTGACAGAGCCAAGTAGAGAAGTGAAAGACCAAAAATCTGCAACACCTGAAAAATTAATATGTACTGGGGACAGAGACTTGATCTCAAGCCAGACCATTTGATTTCATCTTACCTTTTGACAATGTAGTCACTATCAGCAGCTGGGAGCCTTTGACTGTGCTGGCACCAAGCAGGACCAGACTACAGTGTTCCTGCCAAGGCATTGAATTTATTTAACAGAATAAGCATTGTGTGTGGACAAAAAGACTGCAGTCTCCCAAGTGATTAATTTACAGTTCTGTCTGACCTGCCTGTCTGTTCTTGGGTAATTTGGAATTAGGAGTTTCTTTTCTTTCATTCCCTTTCTTTCAACAGTTTAAGAAAAGCTATTAGCTTGTGCTTGTTAACTTGGAACCCATATTGTTTAGCTGGACACATGCTTTGTTATTTATTCCTTTAACTGCTGTCTTGATGATCTGTCAGACTTTGCTGAATTTGTGAAACACATCATATCTCAAAAGCTGCAACAACCTAAGCAAGGAGCCTAAACTGACAAACTCAATCTTCATTTCCTTATTTCACACTTCAGTGTGAAAAGTGACAAAAAAACCCTGTACCATGTCCTCATTATGTACATATATGGAGAGTTGTGCAAGTTTTCCAAAAGAATAAGAAACCCCTCTGGCTGTTGCTGCAACTTGTAAAGTTTGGCTTATCGTTTAATGCAAAAGAAAAACAAGTCACAATGTTCATGTTCATATTTCGTTAAAAATACAGTGTAGTCAAAAGAAGTAATTTCCATTGGTCTCAAGAGAATCCCCAGTAAGCAGCTAGAATCACGTGAGGAGGTGGCTGACAGGTGATCTTTCAGTCACATAGGATCATACTCAGCTGATAGTAGTTAGAACAACCGCAAAAAGGTATTGAGAGAATCTGCATTTGTGAGGGATCATGAGGATGAAAGGCAAGAAAGAGAACCTCTCCTATTGAGCACCATATTGGAAATATGTTCATTGCCTGATCTATACTTCAGCTTTCTTCTTTCTGCTTTTAGTGATAACGATATAGACTAGAAGACACATGACAGCAAATGATTAAAATTCAGGGCTTATTAAAAAAAATATTGCTTATGATCTGTTTGGTCTTTTTGAGTTTTACTGATGCACAACATTTTTTTTCTTCTTTAGAAATGCTTTAAATGGAAAAAAGTCCTCACTGGCAATGGCTATCAGTAAGAAGGAGAAGTTCTACTGGAAGGTCTTTTCTTTAGTTGCAGTTAAATGAGACTGATTTAAAGCATAAGAACTTCTTCCCCCCATAATCACCTCAGCAATTGTGCATATGCAACCATTTGTGGGGCTTCACTGACATGATTCACAGTAAATGTAATCTCTTTTCTTTCTTTGTGTTTCACGGTACAATTTTACCCAGATAATTTCAATGGCACAGTGGAATATATTATTTTGCGGCCCAACTCAGGGACTAGTGAAGTGAAGCCCTGGTGAATTGGGAGGAAATTTCTTGAACTGGCTTTGCTGTTAAAACTGGCATCCCATGAAAATATAGTCTCCCTGACTATTCATTTATACTTTCAGTCCTGTCTGTCAAGGGATGTTGTGAGCAGCCACCTCCTCCAGCAGCCCTGGCCTAGGACTCCCTCTTGCCTGGCTGCTGGAGGCCAGCCCAGTGTGTTATGCAGACACGGACACATGGCGACATGCACAGCCAGACATGTATGCACACACAGACATGGGGACACACACACAGGACACTGACTCAGCTGGTCACTCGCACAGAGGAGGCGCAGCCTCTGACAGTACCCTCATAGAGGACTCACACAAACACAAGGGCAGACAGCCCAGCACCCTCCTCCTCCTGGGCTGGCAGAGACAGAAGGTCGCTAGTGCAGCACACATGGGACACTCTCCAGGTTCACAAGCACACACAAGTCTGCACACACACAGATCCCCCAGGTATCAGCATGGCCCCTCTGCCCATCCGGCACCCCCGCCCCAATCCTGGGTCCCCTTGTCTGCCCAACAGGTTCCTGACTTGCTGGCTGGTCCAGCTTGAAGTTTGATGGCGATTATACACGCACACCCAATGCATGCTGGGTTTGGGGAGGATACAGACACTCGACCCCTCCAGCTGCTGGCACTGAGCCCCTCACTCATGCTGGTGCCCCCCGGTAGCTGTTTTTTGGGACACACACTGTTCCCACCCCATGGCTAACTCCAGCTGCTCGCGCTGAGACCCCCCACTTGCTTCAACACAGGCCAGGAACACCCACACCCCCAGTCTGACTCCAGCATGTGGCACCCAGTCCACTCATGCTGGTCCTCCCAGTAACTGGCACTCACAAGCAATTCAAGGGACTATTACAAGCTCATTTTAGACCAAGGCCTTACACAGCTCGATCAAAACACCTAAGAAGCTTACATTAATTTTACGTTCTTTTCAACCAGTTTTGAGTCAAATATATGCCTGGTATAAGTGCATGGATCTCTAAAGTGGGGTATATAGGAGACTATCTTGGATGACAGTCATTCCTTCCTCTGATAGGAAGCAAGCAACAGAATTTACATATCTTTTTATTATATCAGGAAGTGCTTTAATGCATTAAATCATCTTTCCTTGCTTATAAGTTATTATACTTGCTAAAAACTAGTGTAAATTTCTTTTCTTGCATTATTATGTTGCCAGTGTAATATGAGCTCGGCTGTAGAGATTAGTGGAATGGCTAGCTCTCCTGAATATACACAACAGTGTATTGTTGGTTGAGTGCATTGGTCATAATTTTCAAAGGAGAAAAATTTTGAATAGAAATTAAAAGGATCCATGAAAACTGGGGGTAAGTGGGCTTTTGGATCTGTAAAAGGATGTCATTCATGATACGGTTACCTGTAATTGCATGTTGAAAGTACAGGATGTTCTGTCTGGTTTTATGCCCTTGTAGTACTTGGTGATTGACTTCTCCTTTCTTGAATTGTATGTTTTACTGACATCAAGCTATGTTTCATTTACTTTTTTTTCCCCAAATTCTCCGGAGGTTTTCTTTAAACATACTATGAGAGTAAGTATTGCACATTTACATTTAATGGTACAAGTATGTCTCTCTCTTAACATTATACCTGATTATCAAATATTAATTTAAGGAGTGACACTTGCAAATGTTTGCTGCATTCTCTGTAAATTTGAGAATCTAGATCAGCTGTTCTTTGGTATAGTGGAGTGAGCCTTGCAGTATTTTCTTCCCTGGCTTGCGTGAGCTGTCCTCTCCAAACCCTTTCTTCACTTTTTGGGACAACTACTTTTTCTCTATCTGTGAAGAGTAGGATCTGATGCTCAGTATTAGACACTTCCTTCAGGATGTCTTAGATGGTAGAAAAGTAGGGGTAGAACTACCTTCTGCCTAGAGAAGTGAAACATAGGATAAAATTAACATTTTGGGTGTTAATGGGACATTAATTGGGACACCCAACCAGAAAAGATCCTAGTGGAATAATTTCCTGCAACAATGAACAATAGACAACTTTGAAAAGGAGTTTTCTCTTCTCTAAGTAATTTTGTCCTGTGTATAAAGCAGTAGTAAGGAGGAGGGGAATTCTTGCCCTACTGAACACATTCTATATCTGATAGTCACATTTTTTTCCATCTTTAAAGATTCAAACTATTAAATAAATAGAAGTAAAATGGCATTTGCTAGTTGTGGTAAGTAGATGTCTGCAGTAATGCAGAATATGAATTAAAAAAAATAAAGGTTTGGACATACAATTAAAATCATTCTTATTTACCCCTTTATTGGCAAAATCAAGATGAATGTATATTAATGCCTCTATAAAACACTCCTATATTGTGCAGTGCTGACCATATGTTGTTGCCAAAGAAAATTATAGATCTCTGAATTTTCAGCTGAGGAGGCTCACAGTGAGTTTGCTGCTTATTAAGAGAGTGCTAACTTGCCTCTCCAGCAGCAGGATGAAACACAGCTATGCAGGTCATCTAAGATGCTACACAGTTCAGAGCTGTGTAGCAAAAAGAAAGGAAGCAGTAGAGGGAAAAGAGGCAAATTGCTTGTGTTGTCTGCTTCTCTCACATTTTAAGCATGATTTGAAGCTTAAGCAAACAGTAAATACCCTGTGGTCTTCAGTGAAATTTGATCCAGCCTATGGACTATGATATTGCAGATGTCACATGAAGCTGTGGAAAGTCAGGGTTAGCCACTTCAATGGACAGTTTCATGGGCCATTAAAAAATTAAAAGTAGAATGTTAATTCCCCATGCAACAGATTAAGCTTCATGATGGTATTGGTTGTGCTAATATGTAGGAAGATTGACTACTCAAGCAAGTTTTTTAATTACTATATTTGTTATAAATCGTTAATTTTTTTTAGAACAGTTTATGTGCAAAGTAATAAAAGAGAAACTTTTCTACAACTGTCCTGAAAGCTTTAAATAAAACTTCTAAATGACACATGATCAAATAGTAATGCAAAAAAGTTGATATTCTAACAACATTTTTACACCTTCAAAAAGGAAATAATGTTTGTATGCTGTGAAATACAGCATGAGAACCACATTTTTGAATGAAATGACAACACTTATGACCAAAATGTACACCTCAGTGTTCAGATGTACTGAAAATGAAGTAGAAGAATATTTAAAGTCAGTTAAAATACCATCTCTGAGCACAGGAACTAGGTTTCAGAGAGTGGGCCAGTCCTAACTCCTCTGAGAAAAAAGGCAGGAGAAACAACACTTTTCATTTCTATGGCCTAAGGTGCTTAGATAGCTGCATATAACCTTGCTCTTGGGGTATGATAATGAAAATTTTCCTTTGGAAGATCTAAGCCCCACCTCCAATTGCTATTCTTCAGTTCTCTGTTTTAAGGAGAATTTATTTTCAATATAAGTAATTTGTGGAATCTCTGTACTTCTTATACTCCTCCCAGTCCAGGATAAACAAAAGTCATTGATATGCAGAACAGCCCCTGTGCTTGTGTAATTCTGGCTTAAAACATCCAGTTTGTGATGGGTTAAGGGCTCCTTCTGCCCACAGAGTCCCATGATTCTGTAAGACGGAGTATTACCTGGCCGTTTTTTGGAGATAAAATAGTAAGAACAACATACAGCTGTTTTTCTTTCCTTATTCTTTCTTTTTAGTTCTCCCACATAATTTTTTTCAGTCTTTAGGAGATTTATGATGTGGAAAAGGCTGGTATTTTCCTTCTTTGTCCCTACCTTCCAGAAGACTCATGCAAAACAAAGGCAAGAGAAATTAAGAGAAAACTGCATTAACTGATTAAATTTTACCTTAAGATAATTTCCAGTGTCACTGAAGTAAGTTCTGCTCTTGAGATACCACAGTTGCTTAGGCAGTGTTGGAAGGTGTCTGCTTACAATCTACTATATTCTTCTATGGTTAAAGATAAGATCTTATACTTGGGAATATGGATATATGTAACCGTCCTAGTGTCTTTTATTTCATAAACCATAGCAAGTTTTTGCTGAACAGGTGTTTAACTTTTCCAGTTGTATTCCCTGTTACATTACAACAATTTGCCACAAAATGAATGCCTGAAAGTTCTAAGGATAAGTACTTCTTAGTATGAATGTGCTGAAATAGGAAGTTTGGTTGCCATTACCATCTGGAGTTCAGTAGTTTGGTATGAGTGAGAGGTATATGACCTTCTTTTCTTATTTTTTTTTTTTCAAGATGCAATACATGTGCTAAAACAAAAGTATTGGGTGTCTGTATGACAAGTGAGCCTGAAAGAGACAATAAGGCAGGGAAGATCAGAAGGTTCATTTATTTATTTATTTGTGTTTGCTTGCTTGTGTACAAAAATACTAAATGCTAACCTCAATACTGTCATTGTCCTCTCCCATTTCAAGGGAAGGGTCAATGCTTGTATTTCGTTTTTTGATATCATTACTATTAGACATGTTAAATACCTAACACATCCAAAGTCAAGAAAAAAAGAAATCAAACCAATGAATACTCTCTTCTCCTAAACCAAAAGTAAAATACAGGCATTTATGTTCCTAGAGAGTAGTTGAGAGAAAAAGTTTACATCTAGAAGGTGTTCAGCAAATACAGTGATAAGGACATTAAAAACAATATCATACAGAACAGAGACTAGGCACCATGTTTACCTACTGCATACCTGAAAGAGAACTACATAGAAAAGTCTTTGATTCAGTTCCTCAGAGTGCTTACCTATAGGGTTCTATGAAAAAGCATTTTACTCTGGAGAAGTAATTGCAACCAAATTTGCACTGGCTGAATCACTTTTTAATTTTCTTAGCTGTTCTACTCTGAAAAGAAGAAACTTTCAAGAGAGGAGAAATTATTGTAGCAGAAAAGCAGAAGAGAAGAGCCAGTATCTGGGTAATATCTGTTTTGCTGCCTCCTCCTTTAAATATTTAATTTTGGCAACTAGTTAAAGGCTAATCTCTCAAAACCCCAGCTGCCCCCCAGGCAGCTCTCTGTTGAGCCACACTCTCCCAAAAGCTAAGGTCTGGTTTATGTGCACGGCAGGACAGCTAGGGGGAACTTCCTTTCATGGCAATCCTACAAGCAAAGTACATTGTTACCATATTCATCATCTTTATTAATCATGTCTGCAGTTCTTTAGCCTGAAATCCCTGTGGATGGCTAAAGAACACTCTTGAGGTTATCAGCTTTGCAAAATCCAGAATGGTAAGCACTTTCCACGTATGTGATTTGTGGAATATTCTAAATATATTCGAGTAGCTCATCAAAATGTTCTTGAACAAAAGCAATAGCCCTGTCCCTGTTATATTGGCATCTGAATCACAATAGATGCACAGTTTGGGAAGAGGAATTAGTTTACAGTGCCTCTGAGATGCCAGCACTCTAAGACATAGTTAAAAGAAGCAAGGTCTTGGAAATGTTCGTTGTTGAGTTGATAAGGTTCATTATTGTATTGTCTATTGCTGAATATTAGGGCACAATTCCTATCCAATAAGCATAAATCAAAAGCTCTCCTAGGAAAGAAGTAGAAATTTGAAAGGCACACTGTGATGAAGTTTCACACTCACCAATGCATCATGACCTAGTAAGGAGGAAAAGTTAGACATGTAGGAACAGCATAATTGAATAGGGCAAACACAAATGCAGATTGAATCAAGGTTTTGAAAGTTTCAGATCAGTATGTTTTAAGGCAATTTAGGGACAGAGCAGCATTCTTTATTCACTGTTTAAGGTGGTGTGAAACCATTGTAAATGCCACCTAGAGGATATATTAGCATCTAGCCACACAAAGAAAAGAATAAATACTAGAAGATATCCAAAATAAAGGCACAGTGGATAGCTTTTTCAAAGAAGAAAAGTGATATAAGCAGCAAAAAGCCTCCCAATTGGCTTTATTATGTAAATTAAAAAAAAAAAATCTTCTGAGCTGTATATTGAAAAATCAAGTGATAGTTGTACACAAGCTGCATAGTGTCTTCAAAATCTATGGCATGATACTATGGAAAGGAAATTCCCTTTTGATGAATTGCCTTCACTGTTGGGTCTAATTCTTTGGAATAGCTGTCCGTCTGGTCACTGCATTTTGTCTGCTTAGGAGTTCCCTCCCCACTTTTAGCCGATGCCTTTAGAGGTATCTCTGTTTAGGCTTCCCTTGTCCATTTAATTACAATGCTTTAGAATTATTACTTTAATGAAGGATTCAAAGTATTTTCTGATTGTTAAGTGCATTCTGACTTTGAAAAAGCAAATGACTGAAACAAGATAGGATTAGATATCATGCTAACAGTTTATATTGGTTTACAGTGGAAACACATACTGAAACTTTTATCTTAAGCACTCTTTTTCTGTTGCAAAGGGCAGCATCTGGCTGTGTATGTTCACGTCTGCATTGCAAATTGTACGTTAGGGACTTCTTTATTGGAATTAATCATTCCAGGCACAGGGGTAAACATCCACACAGGGCTCTGGGAGTTTCACGCACAAACTGCATTAACATTAAAAAAGACATCTTCAGCTCCTCATAGTTCACTTTGAAAATGCATCTGTAATGTCACCTTGTGTCGCTGACTTCACACAATATGTCACTTCAACTGTTTCAAACAGGAATTGTAAATATAAAGGTAAAAGAAGGCAGTATTTTGGTGCATTTGTTCATTGCCAAATATTTTCAAAATTTGTCCATGTTAAATCTAGGGAAAGACAAGCTCAGTGAACACGAAATCACTCTTAGTTGACAGGAGTCCAGAACTCTAGTGCAGAAAAACTGGATAGATGCACTTTCCAAAATCTGTAGATTGAAAGATTTTCATGAATTTTTGTGTGCAGCTTCCTAACGGGTCCATTTGTGGTGGTGGTTCACTATTAGATGTTGTCTGGGCCCCGCAGACCCTTCTGGTTTCCTTTTGCTACTGCACTGCCTGTATCCAGTAATCACCAAATCCGAATTCTTTTAACATTCATAAGGAAGGCTCTACAGCACAAGGAGATGATGCTTCCAGATGTGTTTCTTGATCTTGTTAGTTCCTATACTCCAGAAGACAGTTTCTTTTCTCCTCTCTGAACAGCTACTTTTAGGCATACGGTGGGGGAGGGACAGATTCTGCTGACATTGATCTTTTCTTCCTTTTGATGGTGTTGCCCTGACCCCCAACTACCCTTTGTTTTTTTAGCACTGAAAATTCTGAAACAGCTTCAAAGCAGACAACAGTACAACAGTTCCTCTCCCTCCTGGCATTTGTGTTTGTGTGCCAAAAGAAGAAACACTTCACTGAGGACATGTCTGCCGTGAGTTAACTTCACTGAAATCAGGGCCAAACCTTTGAATGAAATGTCTGGTTACTAGAGAATATATCTTTTTTGATAACTTGATCCTGTTATTTCCAGTGCTGAATTAAAATTGTTGTGATTGAATGACACCTTTTCAAGTAGAAATTGAAATATTTTCTCATACCCAAACCAGCGTTCTTTCGAAAGGCACCAGCTGTCACTCACTATGCCTTGTCATGCACTTGCTCTAACTTGTCCAGGATTGTCAGTTCCCGTTTAGTAGTACTAAGGAGAAGAATAAGCTTGTTTAGTAAGCTAAAGGAAAAGCACCATGTTTCCCTTGGTTATGCCAGATGTTTCTAGTGCACTTACTGTTTAGTGACAACTGTTAACAGCTGTACTGCAGAGACAAATGACAAAGACATGAGAATGCAACACAGTATTTTCCTTGTCACTGTGTAAGTTATGGTGCAAAGCTGGAGATTTATGATATGGTAATCCATCCCACGCATAAGCAGGGTAGAAATGAAACAAGTTGGTGATCTCTCAAAGGAATACTCTAGTCTGAATATTGTATTACTTCATGATATCATGGATAATTAAAGTCAGTTTCCTACCTGAAAAAAAAATGATCTCACAATTGGTTTTCTCCTTGCTTGGAATTATGGCTTCATAACTGTGCAAAATGCTCCCTAGTTTCAGTAGATGGTCAACTACTGTAGGGCAGAAGGCAAATATTTTTGTATTCTGCTATGAGTAGGAACACCAGGAAGCTGTGGGGAAGGATTCAAGAACTTTTTAAAACTCTCCCCCCCCCTTTTTTTTTTGATATGTTGGGATAAACTTTGGAAACTGGGAACTATTTATTGTTACATATGCCACCCAAAGCCCACTGTAATATCATAGCTTCCTGTCACAAAATGGTCAGGAAGAATAGAGCTTTCACACTGGTGCTCACTTAGAATTTTTTTAACATAAACCAATTTTAAAGCAAGATTGTCATGCCTTGACCTGTGTCGTGGTTTAACCCCAGCCAGCAACTAAGCACCACGCAGCCGCTCGCTCACTCCCCACCAGTGGGATGGGGGAGAGAATCAGAAGGGTAGAAGGGAGAAAACTCGTGGGTTGAGATAAGAACAGTTTAATAATCGAAGTAAAATAAATTAGAACAGTTAAATAGGCAAAGCAAAAACCGTGCACGCAAACAAAACAAAACAAGGAATTCATTCACTACTTCCCATCGGCAGGCAGGTGTTCAGCCATCCCCAGGAAAGCAGGGCTCCATCACGCGTAACGGTTACTTGGGAAGACAAACGCCATCGCGCCTAATGTCCCCCCCTTCCTTCTTCTTCCCCCAGCTTATATATACTGAGCATGACGTCATATGGTATGGCATAGCCCTTTGGCCGGTCTGGGTCAGCCCTCCCCCCTGGCTGTGCCCCCTCCCAGCTTCTTGTGCTCCCGGCGGAGCAGGGGAAGCTGAAAGAGTCCTTGACCAGTGTGAGCGCCACTTAGCACCTATTTAGAGACAGCTTAGCACTACTTAGCAAGAACCAGAGCATCAGTGTATCATCCACGTTGTTCTCATCCTAAACCCAAAACACAGCCCCATACCGGCTACCAAGATGAAAATTAACTCTATCCCAGCTGAAACCAGGACAACCTGTATTTCCAATGTTTTTACTAAACAGTAGGACCACTGTTTCAGATCATGGAATCATGGGTACTGCTATCATGTTAATCAACAGTAATGATTCCCAGCATAGTTGTGAACATGTTTGGTTGAAAGGAAAAGAAACTAGCAAACACAAGCAATGAAACTGTCTTTCACTGTGTCAATCCATTTCATACAAATTGATATCATTCAAATGACACCTGATTACTAAAAAAGCACAGAGGAATGTTAATGTGCAGATAAGTGATATCTCAAATTAGTTATTGAATGAACATAGCAACAATATGTTAATTACTGAATAGAACAACTGACTAATGTAGTCACCTCTGATAGTTAATGTTATACAAAACATAGCCAAGGTAAAAACCCTGTTTACTCAGTAATATCTGCACCTTCATTATATTCCTTCCTAATTAGATTATTAGACTGATTTACTTTTCATTTTAGTGTGCCTTCTGGCAGCACTTTGTATTAGCTGATGTATAAAAATATTCCCATATACAGGATCATGTAGCTTTCTCTACTATATGTTTCCCAGTCTGTGTTCCATTGTGCTTCAGCCAAGTTTCTCTCCCAAACAAGACAGGAAGGAGTTAATAAATGTCTTCAAAAGTCGAGAAAACTAACTGAATATGTTTTGGGAAGGATCAGGACCTGGCACAAAGAGACAGATGTCTGTGTCTCCTTAGGAAGCTAGTCTTCTCAAAGAAAAGTTTAGGTTTTAGGAGCATATCATGGTTTAACCCCAGCCAGCAACTAGGACCACACAGCTGCTTGCTCACGCCCTGCCACTGGTGGGATGGGGGAGAGAATTGGAAGAGTAAAAGGGAGAAAACTCGTGGGTTGTGGTAAGAAAAGTCTAATAATTGAAGTAAAATAAAATAGAATACTAGTAACAGTAGTAACACTACTACTACTAGTAGTAGTAAAATACAATAGTAATATACAAAGCAGTGATACACTGTACAATTGGCTCTCCACCTGCCGACCGATGCCCAGCACGTCCCCGAGCAGCGATTGCTGCCCCCCAGCCAACTCCCCCAGTTTATATACTGAGCATGATGTCATACGGTATGGAATAGCCCTTTGGCCAGTCTGGGTCAGCTGTCCTGGCTGTGCCCCCTTGCAGCTTCTTGCGCACCTGGCAGAGCATGGGAAGCTGAAAAGTCCTTGCCTAGTGTAAGCACTACTTAGTAACAACTAAAACATCAGTGTGTTACCGACATTATTCTCATCCTAAATCCAAAACACAACACTATACCAGCTACTAGGCAGAAAATCAACTCTATCCCAGCTGAAACCAGGACAGAGCACTTGGTGCTGAAAAAGAATTTTCTCTGTGTGGTGCTTGGGCCTATAGTGCAGAGTTGTGAGGTGAGAGAGACCCTGGGCTTAGCTCAGAAGGGTGAGGTGTCACCTTGAGTACGAGCAACATTTCTGTGGTTGCTTATTCTAAAGCCTGCTAATAACAGAGGTTAGGACTACATCAGTGGAAAGCTTTTAGGAACTGAATCCTCTTGAGTTGCATAAGCCTTGCTGTTTGGGCTAGGATTGTTGAAGCAAAACTACAGAAGCAGCTCTACCAGACTTAACGATGGCTTTGTGCCTCACAGAGTGTGACAACTCCGTACTAAGAAAAATGATTTTGCTAAAGTAGTTTAAGAAAAACTGACCTTGGTCTAAGGACATGTCTATACAAGTTTTATAAATACATTTTAAACGTAGCTGAAAAAAAGAATTTTTTTGATCAAAATCTTTTCTAATCTGTGGTATGGACCATCCTGGAAATATGCTTTATGAAATCAGGTCCTTCATGGACGGAAAGAGATTACTCTGGAACAGAAACAATAGGAAATAGGAAAAGACCCCGGGGTCAGTGAAAACAGCCTACCTACTATGCACAGGTAACCGTGACATAGACACTTAGTTCAGGAAGATTCAAAAGAGTATGTATACTGCTGTGTGACATAAAACCTTCACAAAATCCTGTACTGAATTTAAGATATAGTAATCAGATGAAGGACTGATTGTCAGTTCAGTTTTTACACTCCATAAAGTGTTCTTATTCTGTGCCTTCTGTATGGTCCTGTAGCAGTCTAAAATAAGCGTTCATTTATGAAATCTGAACTTTACTTTGGACATAAGATAAAAAGTTAATGTAGTGATTTTTTAAACTGATCTTTAGCTGATTAAAGACTTTTCAGTGAACAGTTTCAAAATGAATAGGAGATGGAAACCACTTCCTCCCCCAAATTCTTCAGTACTTAAAAATTTACAAAGTCTTTAGTTAAATCTTACGGGGCTAAGCAGTATAAAAGAATGTACTCAATGATGCTTACTTCCAATCAAAGGAATAATGAAATGTAGCACCTAACTCCTATGATATCTGGTAATCTCCACTGCTGTTTGTTTGTTTAATTCATTTTAAGCCACATATCCAAAGGAACTGTAACAATTTTGGTCAGCTGCCCTGGGGGCTGGTCTGGAGAAGGGAATGACAAAGAACCCTGTCCTTTTTGACTTCTTCCCACAAACCCAATGGTTTTGTCAGCATGGTGAGATGAATTGTAGCCAGCCCTTAGCTAAACAGGATTTAGCCACAACTTTAGTAACTAATCTTCTCTGGAGTCTTCCTGTACAATAATAAATCTTTTTAGCTCGGTATGTGTGACAAGATGGAATGTTCTTCCATGGGGAATAGGTGCTGACTATAACCCTTCAGCATTTGGATGGGGTCTTTTTCATGATGAAAAGAGTAGGTGATGTTGGGTAATTCCCAAGTTATTAAAAAAGAATGATTTACTGGCTAGGTGAGCTCCTGCTGCAACTGGGCCATGTCTGGGAATATTTTTACATGGGCTTTCTCAGGCACTGCTAAAAATTAGGGGAAATCAAACCTGAAGTTCATTCCCAGTATAAATCTCTTATAATGTTGTGCTTTTCAGAGGAAGGATTAAAGTGGGATTACCATGACAAATGTTTCCCTAAAGCAAATTTTCTTCCCCTTTGAGGTTAATCACGAATTTTTTTCTGTTATCTCATTTCTGGACCAGTCTCAAGTATTCTATAAAGTCATGTCTTCTTCCAGATGAAATGCTTCTTCTAGGGTGGTTTACTATGCAGTTAAATAACTGCCCTTCAAGTATTTTACAGTGAGATAGTTTCAGATGAAACTGTGCTGAACTACTTCTGTTATAATTTATTGTGGCTAGTCTTCACATATATTTAAAACTTGCCATTATTACTATGCTTTCCAGATCTCGTTTTTTTTGGCTTTTTTTTTCTCTGAGCAAATGTCAGAGCTATTGAAGTACTAGGATAATTTCTCCGTGTGTGAGTGGAAAATATATGAGATGATGGCATCTGCCACTTTGTAGTGGTAGGAGGAAGTAGGGGAAAGAACTGCTACCAGTTTCAGTGAAATACTTACATTGGAGGTGTGCAAAATGAAACTAATTAGCAATAAAAGGCCTCCTTCAATGTAGCACACAAAAGAGCACTCCACCTTGATACCTGTGCATATAGATAGAAGATATCAATTTAAGTAGTTAGAATCATTATACAACAGATGTAACCAAACAAAAGCAAATCTTTGTGAATTGTTAAGACACTTGTAAGATAAGAAGTTCCTGAATACTCCCCTTTAGATAGCTAGGCCTTGGGAGAGCAGATGTGCAGAAGCATGAGGATAAGAAAGTTGCAAGATGACCATTAGACCAGAACTAACTGACCTTGAAGGACATAGTATACGTGATCCCAAAACTGAGTTTGCGCAGAAGTAAAGGTCAGTCAGCGAATATAGTGAAGAAGACTATGAGACTTCATGTGAAGACCCCCAAAGACCACCTGAAGACCACCACGGAAGATGATTGTGCATGCAGATCGGACGTTTACATATGTTAATAAGTTCCAGGAAATCTCATGTTTATGTAGACGAATTCTCAGAAATCCTATGAATATGTATGTTTTCATAGTATATAATTACTGGAAGTTTATCAAGCTGTCGGAGCATTTATGGTGGAATTATCCCCAGTGCTGCCCGGCGCCACAATAAAGAATGCCTGCTTTCTAAAACTCCAAAATTAAGTTTTAGAGAGTGAATTATTTTGCCACTTTCTGGTAACAACCTCATATTGCTTATAGGGCTGCTCCAAAGCACACCCTCCCTGGGACAATTCTTCAATCACACTCTTGAGAATACCCTTCATTTGAAACTTTTTCTTGACATTGCATCTAATTTCACCTCTACATTTTGTTTTAATGTATATGTCTTTGCTGATTCTTCTAATTGCCAAATAAAACCTTCAAAAAAATCACTTTCATATCTCTTTTGTATGTTTTAGACATTGCCTCTAAGCATTTTTTCCCAGGTTCTCAGTTCCCTCTACTTTTCAGTTATTATATTTTAAAATTAGAATCTGAAAAATTCGTACAAACCTGTGGCAATATCATTTTGCAACCCAGAGAAAAATGATAAAAGCTAAATTCAATTTATGAAGCAGAATTTCTGCTTTAAAAATAGGTCTGAGGAAGTAAGAGGGCAGAATGACATGTTTAAATATATTCGAATATAAACACTTAAACAAATTTGAATGTAATAGGATTTAAATAATTATTTTCATGTTTTTTCTTAGAAATATTCCACTTCACCCTTTTTCTGCCTATTTTAGGAATATATGGTCTCCTGTTTAAGGATTATATACTGTTGATTGATAGAATTATTGTATGAACGTAAGCCTACTGGAACTACTGAACTGATACAGAAATTCACGGATGCTTCTCCTCACAGTCTGAATCCCCGCCAAGGAAGAAACGGGGTATTCAGAGAGTCCCTGAAATGGAACTCAATAGCAACGAAGTTACTATTAAGCAGGTATTCTTTATTGCAGTGCTCGGCAGCACTGGGGATTCTCCACCATAAGTGCTCCACCAATTTGGTGGACTTTCAGAGATTATATACTATGAAATCCTACATATTCACAGGATTTCCGCGAAATCATTTACATAAACATGAGGTTTCCTGGAACTTATTAACATATGCAAATGTCCGATTCGCATGCGCAGTCGTCTCCCGTGGTGGTCTTCAGGTGGTCTTTGGGGGTCTTCGGATGAAGGCTCGTAGTCTTCTTCACTGTGTTCGCTGATTGACCTTTGCTTCTGTGCAAACTCAGTCCTAGGATCACGTAAAGGGTGTCCTTCAAGGCTGTTGTCATTCTTTTGTGACCTCCTATTTTCCATGTATTTGTTCTCCCAAGGCCCAGTTGTCTGAGATGGGATTATCCTGGAGCTCCCTTATTTTACAACCGTTCTAACTACTCCCTAAATCACAAAGCCCTTTCTTTTGTTTAGTTAAGTGACTAAGATATTTAAATATCCTCCTTGCCCCTAGGCTTTCAGGAGGCATTTTGATGCAGTGGCTTTGTCTATCTTGGCTTTAACCCTTTCAGTACAGCTTTGCTGATTTACCAGAGAGTAAGAAGTCATATTCAAAATACCAGCTGGGTTTATAGGCTGAACTTAAGGTCTTCCCAACAGGCAAAATTTGCTGCCCTGAGAAGGACTTGGGGAAAGGGACAAACTGAGCAGGGAACCTTGGAGTGTCTCGCTTTCAGCTGCTGCCTGAAAAGGTGAGGCAAATGCTAGTGACAGAAAAAGTCAGAGGAAGTGTTCAATATACCTTGACTCTTCTCTTAGCAACAGTAACAAAACAGCAAAGGGGTTAAAGGCAATGTGTGAGGCCATGGTAGTTCATTGCTCTCTTGCAGTCTGCTTCCCTAGTTAGGGTCTAGGTCCAAGTCTGCCAAGATGCTGTTACCAACACAGAAAATGGACTTCAGTTACTGCAGTCTGAATCTGTATAATCCACAGATTACTGAGATGGCTCTTTAAATTTGCTTAGTTGCTTGCCTGCCTGCTTTCATGAAGCTGAAAGCTCTTTGTTGGCATGAACATGTATATGTATATGTATATATGTATATGTACATTCTATATGCACATCCAGGCTATCATGATTAAAAGACCAACGTTTTGTTCTGGGAGGACCTTTTTAATCTCTAATTACTGCATCTTCCTTCTAGTCCAAAGAAATGTTTTATTCATCTAAGAATATTAAATAAAATTGGGGAATTGATATTGGTAAACATTAACTTAGCTCACTTTACCCTAACAATACTACGGCATTGTGAAACAGGATATCTCTGTCTCAGAACAAAAGCCCCCAAATGAATGATAGTCTGCTTTGTCAACAGCCCGTGAATGACTGCTTAGTGTTGCCAAAGTTAAGAGAACTTAGCAGAAAGGTAATTCTGGCAGGGGGAACATCACGCCCACTAACTCAAAGACCACCCACTCAAGAAACCTGACGACTCAAAAGGTTAAGGAAGTAAAGGTGTCAAAAATCATAGCGAGCACGCGTAGTGATTTACATGGTAGGCAAAGAATTTTAACCAATCATTTAACAGAATAACAATGAATATCTATTAGATTATTAAATATGTTAAAATCTTGTGTATAAATAACTGTTAGTTTACATCAATGGTGTGCTGGTTTGTACCTTGCACCCGTATCTGCACATTTACATAATAAAGGGAAATACCTCGACTCTGCATGTAAATTGGGTGACCCAAGTGTTTGGGACAACACATAGAAATGTTTTATTCATCTAAGAATATTAAATAAAATTTTATAGATTTAAAAGAAAATCTCAGGCTTCATATTTGAATCCTGGTTTGACCTCCATCACTCTCAGATTAGTAAATACTTCCCTTGTAAGAATCCACTTGAATATACAGATAATGATAATGGCATTCCAAAATCAAGTATACTTTATGTAAGACACTGCCTGTTACTGATGATCCATTTGTAGTACATGCCACATACTGATTCACTTACAATGAGTTAGAAGGAAAGCTACAGGACTAGCCATTAAAGAAGACTGTAGGCCAGCTAAGAAGCACACTTTTTTTCCCCCTATGCACTTCCTTTCCCCCACGTCTTTTTTATTCTTAAAACACAGGCTTTACTGACTGCTGCTGACCAAATATGTATCACAGCTGCAGTTGGGATAACTAAATTGGAAGCTGACCGTTGGTTTTGGAAGTAAGCTGTTAGCTGAGGGGCCAGGTACAACTGACTCTTCTGTATACAATTGTTAGTAGCTGTGGGTGATCTAGGTTAAACCTTTGGCATTTTACTGAGATCATTGGGGGGAAATCTTCTATCAGGAAAAACACACAACATAAAGCATTTGCCTGAAACAGACAAAACAGATGGTAAATAAAATCTGAAAGGCATATTTGTTAAACAGCCAGTAACAAACATTCTGTAACCTTTATCAAATGCCATTATCAGGTAAGGTAGCTATTTGGTAATGCAAAGATGTGAAAAGAAATCTGTTTTCCAGAGAGCATTAATTTTCTTAATTTAAATAAGTTCTCTACGAATTCAATGTTTACTGACAAAATTTATGTTTTTCTAAGCTTAAACAAGTTATATCAATGCTTTTTACTTTATTTCTGAGAAATGAAGACTTAAAAATTTACATATATTCAAATGTTTTACATCTATTCCCCATTTACCCTCTCTAGATCCTCTAGTTAGGCCCTCCCTTTCTATTACCTTGGCAATGTTATGAGGAACAATTAGCTTTACATCCAAAAGTCAATTGGTCTCCTTGGTGATTTAAATTATGAAACTGTTGGTTGACTAAGAGGAAAGTGACATACCTGAAACTATTAGAAAGCTTGTTCTTTACAGAAGAATGGTAGTTTAAATATTCAGATCACACCTGGCACTACTTACCTATTTATACTCCTGATATTGAACTCATTTAAACTTACAATTGGAAAATTGGTACTGCAAAAACAGCTGGACCAAACTGAGCAAATAAGTGACAGTACTTCCTGATATAATTGATGGATGAGTAATGACTCAATAAGATTAAAGCCATCCTACATCATAGGCCTAAGGTAATCTTTCTCAATCTTCCTCATGGTCTTAATATCAGGTAAGAGTTGATTGTAAAAGGAATATATTTTCTGAAAGGAAAACCTGAGCTTTCAAAATTTTATAATGAAGAAATAGGTGATTTTTTTTTTTTTAAATTATATACTTTATTCTATCACATAAGATAAAACATGGGGAAAATAGTGTTCTGAAACTCTCTCTTTTCTAGTACATTATGTGAATTTACTTATAAAGATTCTGGTTTCCTAAACAGCAGCCAATCACTGCATGTCAGCCACAAGTCCATTTTTTGAGGGTAACAAAACTTGCACTATTTTATAACTAACTCCTGCTGCTGAAGAATTAAAATGCAACAGTATTGATCTGTTAGTCTGTCATTAGCAAATAACGTAGTACTGTCAGGGAGCTTAGCTTAGTAGTGACAATAGTGCAACTGTCTCTGAGATTGATTGTGTGACTTGAGCTATTGTCTGTCTAATATTTTGCCCAATATTATTCTTTCATAAAAGATTAAAGAGACAATAATTTTGTGACACCACATGACTATGTTTAAATTTACTTCTCTATCCCTGAAACAGTACTGCTCATGCCTAGGAATCATCAGAGCTTCATATGGGCTCATATTCAGATACTTACATTTGATTCACTTACTCTGATTATCACTGAGGGGATCAATACGCATCACAGTTCTCTTCACTGATCGGGTTCAGCTAAAGTGACATACTGTGGTACTGGCTGTCTTGACCATTCAATAAATTCACAGCTTAATTCTTATAAAATGTGGTGGGCAAAAGTTTTTGTCTGATGTTAAGTGCTCGACTTCTAACATTGTGATAACAAGACTGGGTTTTCTCACTTGCACCAGAAAATGCTAAAATTTATTCTCTGGTCTTTCCCTCCTGAGAAGGATCTGCTGTTCTTATGTAAACATTCAGGTGGAGAGCAGACACCTGCATTTCTGGTAATGAAAATTACCTCAGCGATTTTACTGATATGGTGGGAAATACTGAAAAGTAGGATATTAGAGGGAGGAAATCAGTAGTGATTGAGCCATGAGGACTATGGAATGTATGGATGAGAAAGGTTTAGGAAGTTAGAGATTGTCAGGGCAGGCCCGTAACAAGAGAAAAAGACCTAAGATTTTGAGGCTCTAATGGGCAATTTCTTGAAGAGGCTGAGGTCTGCCTGCTAGCCAGTTTTATTAGTGCTCCTGATAACACACCAAAGGCAGCTGTAGACATAGTATTTACAAAACATTGTCTCCTTTGAGCAAACAATTGCATAATCTTGACACCATCCTCTGCCCTCCCTCTCCCCCCTGCAGTGCACCCAGCTTACCAGGTTGATGGACATGGAAAGCCCAAACCTTAGCTTTGGCATGCACCTCTGACACTGTCTCCCAGGAACTGTCCTCCGGGTTGTATTCTGCCCAATCAATCAAATACTGCATGGTACCCCAGGATATCTGGCAATCCAAGAGAGCTTGATACAATATCCCTCTGGCCCAGACCATAACGAGAGTCAGAGGTCGAAGGTGACTCTGGAAGGGATCTGGGTCAATAGGTTTTAGCAGGGAGACATGAACAATGGTATGAATCGGGAGCACACAGAAGCTGCAGACAAAACATGACCTTACTCAGGCCATGATTTTCTGTGGGCCCAGGTAATGGTGGTCCGACTTAGAAGATGGGTGCACCAAATGAGTGTTTACTGGACAACCAGGATTGTCTTTTCCCAGCTGCTCTTGAAGACACAACCTATGATGTGCAGCAATCACTCAAGGGAGCCCACAGGGTAAAAGCCCCTAGACAAACACTGGAGTAGCTGGGTGGTCATGGAGGTGAAAACCACACTGTGCATTCAAAAGGGTCTGCTGCATGGAAGAGTGGACACTACTGTTGCAGACAAATTTTGCCAGCAGGAACAGATTCCCAGTCATCCTCATGGTAACTAATACAACAGAGATACTGCTTCAAGATCTGGTTCACTCGCTCCGTCTGATTATTAGACAGTAGGTGCTACAGGGTGGAAACGCAGAGTTGCACCTCCAGAGCTGGGCAGAAAACTACACCCTTAATTCATAACCATGAATAGCAGCTGCAGGCTATGGCAGTAAGACACATGCTGCAGCAACTAATGTGCTGCCTGAGGGGCTGTGGCCAGCTGCTTCAGTGGAATAAAACCATCCGCCTTTGTAAACACTAGCACCACCAGCAGTGTTTTAAGGGGGGCAGCACCCCTATATCTCTCACAGTAAGGCATCCTGGATTGAGCTGGGCTAACCAGAGTGTGCCCAGGAGGGCTGGAAGAAGGGCAGAAAAAGAAATGAACTCCCTACGCCCAGGGCAATAAGGAGTTGTGGAAGCAGTACCTGCCTCTCCAGGGGATCCTGACGGGTGTCACCTCAATGGCAAAAATAGGACAAGGTACAGATCAGCTTTGCATTGGCACAGGAGCTGCCTTCTTCACAAACTTTGTGTAGAGAGCATTTTACAGTCTCTGGCGTAGATTGAGCATGGGGCAAAAAGAGTGGCTGAAGCATAACATCCCCCCAAAACACCTCCATCCTCACAAGTGAGGCATTGTGGTCATCTCAAACCCTGTCTCCTCCAGTGCTTGGGGACTGAACCCACTGGAAGGACTTGACCACTAATGGGGCAAAAGAAAGCTGACTTTCACGTGACCACTGGGAAAAGCACTACCAAAGCCCTTCAAGAAAACTTCCATAAAAGGTGCAAAAAGAGAGGGGTCCCTATCCCCAGTAAATCAGGGAAGCAGGGACTAAGCAGACAAGGGGAAAAACCCCCACCATGCAAAAGAAGTATAGTAGCGGGAGAACAGAGAGGGGGAGCAGTGCGGGCCCTTGCTGGACTCTCTGCGTAATGCCAGAGTTGCTCTGCCATGGTTTGTGTCTTTTCCCATGTCTCACACAGCTCCTGAGGCTGGAGCTGCTCTGTGCACCCCTGCAGAGCTCTCAGAGCACCCGCAGGGGTGTGGGTACCAGACAGCTTTGCCCAGGGGTTCCAGTGGGTGGGCTCTTTGGGCTAGTTGTCAGGGACGGCTCAAAATGAGAGACAAGGATGTTAAGATACAAAGGCTACAGCAGGCAGTACCTCAAAGAGGCTGAGGTCTGCCTGCTGGTCAGTTTTGTTAGCTCTCCTGATAACACACCAAGGGCAGCCATTGGTATAATACTCACAAAACGCTGTCTCCTTTGAGCATGTAACTGCTTAACCCTGACATAGACGGACAAATGGGAAGAGGTTAAGGAAGTTTAGGAGCAAGAAGAAATGCTTCTGAGTCTAGTAAGTACTATTCATAGTGTTATTACAGATATAGACCTAACAGCGCTTTCAATTTATTCAAACTAACAGAAATGCAAGGTAATAAGCATTCAGACAGCTAGCCTGAAACCTCAGCAAGATGGATTTGATTTCTTCTTGGTAGAGATTTCCTTTTGTGACATTCAGCAAGTAATTTAAAGGTAGATTCACAATGGGACTAACTCCTGAAATGAGTTTCTCAAAATTTTAGATCAGCGACTGTTTGCTTCTGTCAGGATTCAATCTTTATACACTTACGTTTTCATTGCAAATTACTTATGTGGCTTTAAAAAAAAAAAAGTCGAGTAGATTTGTTTGTGCCTGTTTGTTCTCTTGATTGATAGTAAGGTTCCCCTGCAATCAGATGTACATTTAAGTATTTCCTCTGTTTTTCCTGGGGAGGGGAGTTAGGGACGGTGAAGGGAGTTTGCCCTTTGCTCTGAAGATGCCACTCGACTACTATCTGTTGTAAAAAAACTCTTACTCTGTTTTATTGGAGCTTGTCTGCTTTCAAAGTGATTCTTTAGAATAGAGAGTTGAACCTGGTTCTTTCATGTTTAACCCCGAAATGTCCCTAGGTACTATGGAATCAATACATTTCTGTCTTACTGTTGTCCCAAAAAGCAGGGTTCTTTTACCCAGTGTGCAAAAAGCCGATTAACGCAGAGTCGAGATATTTGTTTATTTCATGTCTGTGCAGAGATGGGTGCTAAGTGGTAACTCCACAAAGCTAGCACACCTTGGTTCACATACAGTGACATTATATACATTCAGAGTAGCTGTTACCAGTATTTTTACCATTCTGCTTATTCATCCTTGCTTCTATTGGTTCTCACAAGCCTCATCTCCACTTAAAGGTACAGCGTGTTTTAAATTTGCCGCTCATGCTCAGTGGGTAGGGGTCTTTGCTTGGGCCAGGGGCTTCATTGCTGGAGGTGTGGTTTTTACTATGTTAATTAGGATAGTTCACTCCTGGTTCAAGTTATCCTCACTTTGGCTTTATCAGCGTCCTTGTTTTCTCGGTATTTCCTTGCTTGATTGTTTTTGTGGTGTCTTCCTGTTTCTTCTCTCAGGCCAGGTCTTGTTAACTGTTTACAGAGGTTGATTAACATCCTCTGCCTTAACATCCTTTGCCTTATTTCTCGTGTGTCTCCAACGCTAAGGGCTGGTTTTCAGGGCCTCCTCCTGTCATTGCTCTCGCCAGTCCGCCTCTACCTCTTTCTCTGTCCCTTCCTCATCCACATCCTTTAAAACTGTTCTCATTTATAGCAGCAGCCAACAAAGCAGCTTGCAATTTAATTCTATTTTGTTTTTCCCGCTTTTCCTTTTCATCCCGATTATCATGTACTTTATATGCTATTTCTATCAACTGGGACACAGGCATGCCGCTTGCTCCGTGCACTATTTGCAATTTCCTCCGGTGATAATTTCCTTCTTTTGTCTTTTCCCGTGGCTGGAGTGGGCATTCCCACTCTATATGCCTTAAGTTCCCATAATAGTAACACTCCTTGCCAGCATTCCTTCCTGTTCCCCTTTCTTCTTTTCCTGGTCTTAGCTCTGACCTCCTATCCGGTGTTCTTTCCCCCAGCCCCCATCTCTCACTTGCAAATTCCTTACTAAAGGGTCTTCTTCCCCCCCTTTCCACCATTTTACAATTATTGCTATTCAGAGAATGTCCATTCTTTTTAGTTTCTGATGCAGCAAACATAATCATATCATTTCCTATACCGCAACTCTTTCGGATGTCTGATTTTCTATACAAAGTCATAAAAGCATCAACAGACAGCACGTCTTCCTGTTTATCTCTTCATCGACAAAATAACATCAGCTGTAATATAGTACTATACTTTAAAGACTCATTCTGCAGCCACATTTCTCCACAATTCAATTTGTAATTTGGCCACCATTGATTACAATAAATTTTCATTTTGTCTTTTGTCATGGGATCCCCCCAAATATCTTCCAATTTTTCAAAATACACCCAAGAAGAGAACAAGGAGGAATCTTATTGGAAGTAGTTGTCCCCGCATTATTTCCCAAAGTTTTATACACTCAGCGTGTAGAAACCACCAAAGTCTAGTAAGCTCAGCTCCGACCCTCTGTCAGCAAAGGTGAAAGATCACTTCTTTCACCCTGTGTCTACGTGTAGAGACCAGAAGCTTCCCAGAGTTTCGTACACTCAGCTCCGACCCTCTATTGGCAGAGGTGAAAGACCATTTCTTTTACCACGTGTCTATGTGTAGGAACCACCAAAATCTTGTACACTCAGCTCTGACCCTCTGTCGGCAAAAGTGAGAGACCCCTCATTTCACCACCTGTCTATGTGTACAAGTAAGCAGAAGCTTACTAAGAAGCTATTGCTGCGAGTCTCTCCCAACGCGATTTATGCAGAGCAAACAAAACAACTACTTACCAATGGATGATTCTCCATTGTCCCATACAAATATCTCTTTTGTGTGTTGCACCTTTGAGTTGTGCTTAACGCCCCACAACGGAGAGGAGCAGGAGGAGTCCCCAGTCAGCAGGCCAGTGCACGCTGGAGTCCTGCTCGGCCCCTTTCTCCTTCATTGGCAATGGCAAGATGATCCAGGAAAGGCTCTATGGCTATCCAATCTGGGTCACCAAAATGTTGTCCCAAAAAGCAGGGTTCTTTAACCCGGTGTGCAAAAAGCTGAATAACACACAGGGTTGAGATACCGGTTTATTTAATGTCTGTGCAGAGATGGGTGCTAAGTGGTAACTCCACAAAGCTAGCACACCTTGGTTAACATACAGTGGCATATACATTCAGAGTAGCTGTTAGTGTTTTTACCATTCCACTTTTTCATCCTTGCTTCTATAGGTTCTTGCAAGCCTCGTCTCTGCTTAAATGTACAGCGTGTTTTAAATTTGCCGCTCATGCTCAGTGGGTAGGGGTCTTTGCTTGGGCCAGGGGCTTCATTGCTGGAGGTGTGGTTTTTACTGTTATTTAGGATAGTTCACTCCTGGTTCAAGTGATCCTCACTTTGGCTTCTTTTCTCATGCTTGTCTTGATATTTCCTTGCTTGATTGTTTTTGTGGTGTCTTCCTGTTTCTTCTCTCAGACCAGGTCTTGTTAACTATGTACAGAGGTTGATTAACATCCTCTGCCTTAACATCCTTTGCCTTATTTCTCGCATATCTCCAACATTACTGTCTGTTGTGAGAAAAGACTGCACTGACTTTAGATGTTGAGGAGGAAGGATGGGGAGGAAGGTGCCTCTGTCTACAGTTGTCACCAGTGCTGCATTCTGCCCACCCTGTGCTGATAACATTCTTTAAGCACATGACAGGTATTGTATAGTCAAATGCCTGTTTCAGTCTGAGTTCCAGTATGCAGAAGAATTACTGGATATAATGCTGAATAACAAAGAAGCTTAATGTCTAGAGACTAGACCTCTTGGGGCCTTCATTCCCCTTTAATAAGATGGTATTACCTTATCTTATGATTTAAATAGAGGCACATGTGAATGCAGCATAGAACATCAATATGATTTCCATGTGTGTACATGTAGTAATGTCAGTTGTGATATGCTGGAAAATCTGTCGTGATACAGTTGTCCCTCAATAAGGGCTTAGGTCCGTGCAGGAGGCAACAAGCACACAGAGCCGACATGCACCTTCCAACCTTTAATCTAGTTCTGCACAGAAAGGGGTTGCCAGGTGGTAGTTTGCAAAGCTAGCAGACCTCCTTAGAGAAGCTGTAGGCTTTTATACAGGTCACAACAAAGAAGTTGCACAATACTCGTTCCTTGGTCAACTATCAATAAGGTAACTGATGGTCTTCTGAGCATGTACCGATTAGTGCTTAGTTCATTATACAAAGGCGGTCTGACATTAGCATGTAAAGTCACCTCCCAGGGGTGTGATTTTTACTATGCTAATTAGTCCTAGGTTACCTTTGTGCAACCCTTCTTCTTTCTTCCTCATCTTTGGTGGCATTAGCGTATTCTTGTCGTTCTGGTGTTATCTTGCTGTGGTTCTTTACTTTGAGGACCACACTATGATGATTTCAGGGTACGTACCTAAAATAGCAGTAATGTAAAGCTGATTTAGTAGTATTGGGTTACTGAATAATCCTTAAATAAATTATTGTTAGACTTGTTACAATAGGACCTAGCAGCTCTAATCCCCTGAGGGAGATAGCTGGAAGAAGCCTGCTGAGAGAAATATTGGGAGTGGGACAAAATCTAGTGTAATTACCTGCGGTCACAGCAGTTAAGCAGAGAGCTGACTGTCACACAAAACACTATTGTAAAGGAATCTAACCTCATGGGATCATTGACTGTCAAAGGAATTATGAGTAAGTAACTTACATATTTTGCAATATAAAACTGGGGATGCCAGGTAACTCAACACTAAAATAATGAGGCATTCTGACTTTTTGTACACTGTAGTAATGTAGGCCCATTGAAAACTTTTTTTGAAGGTATTTTTTACAGTTTGTAAGTCTTTGTGGGAAAGAATATTCAAACTAATTTTGGAACTGATATTGCTAGATATTGAAGAGGAAAGTGAAAATTTGTTAATTATAACATCTATCTTTAGATCTTTTGCAGAATATATATCCCCTCCAGCTGAAGAATATCCTGCTAAATTATTTTATGTAATACAAAACAATATTAACCAACAAATAGATAAAACCAGCTTATTTCATTAGCATTTGGTAGGGATTTGCGTTTCTCTGTCCACATATTTCGATCAGGATTTATGAGATCACTTGCTTTCCACTGTCGAGAGTGAATACAGTTCATCATAAGGCATATATTGAAATGAAGATGTACACTATATCCTCTAAAACTTAGTCTTAGTGGAGAGCACTGTACATGGAAAGGGAATATGCTTCCAGGGCATGTATCTTACGAATTAAGATCAGCCCCCACTGTACTGCAGCCTGAATTCTAGGGATAATGATGGGCTATGCAAACTGTTTTTTGAATCGTTATACCACCAACAGCATTTTGTGGTCCCAAAACACCCAAACATCCACTCTGGAAACCAAAGAGAGACTAAGGCAAGAAATCAGATAGTTCAGCTACACAGAGATTGTAAGTGATGAAAGTGTGACAGTGTTTTTGTTGGACAAGAACATTAATTTTAACAATCTCAGGAATGCATAATTAGGCTTCTAAAAAGTAACTCAATAAAGATGAAATCTTTAATTTTTTAAATTATTAAAATGAAGCATCAGTGTTGCTAAAATACATTATTAACTGTGTAGAGGTAAACCTTATTAACTGTCCGAAATGCTTCTCATCCAGCTTGGCTCTCTTGCTTCATGAAAATAAAATTATTATTCTATGGGCAGAACCCAGGAATATGAATTAAAAGGATTCATCAATATAAACTATGAAATCAGACATGATCCAAGTTTAGCTAGCTAGTCTGTTGATTTACTCTTGGGTTGTAATACAATATGGTATAATTTGGTGTTAAAAAGTGTAAATGACAATAGAAGGCTTTATTGCTCTCAGTTGTAATAGGGAGGTATTAAAAGTTATAAATTAACATGAGCAATCATGTGTAAGAACAAGGAGTTAAAAGTGCTTTCTTCCTTTTATAGGAGGATATAGCCACAAGCAGAATCTCCTCTCCACCAGGTTTGATTCTGGCACTCTTGTATTTAAAAAAAAAAAAAAAAAAAAAAAGATGAGAGGACAGGAAAAAAGTAGAATATTTCAGTGTCTTCAGTGTGATTCTCAGGAGTGTTTTGTTGTTGGTTTTGATGGCAGAAGAACAAGGCTCAATATGATTCTTCTCAGTGTGAATGCAGGAAGCCTAACTGTGAAATAATTCCAGAATGGAACTTTCAGTTTTTCTGTAGAACGGGTAGACTGGTAAGAACAGTAAAATGGTGAAAGCTCAAGTTTTCAACTTGCAACATTAAAAGTGGCCTAAGAGCATCCCCAGCTTTGTTAGAAAGGGTATTTTTTTAGGCGTTTTTGGACCATTGCTTAGAGTCTTTGTGGTGACTGTGAACATAGTGATGATAACCTATTTAATCATGAAATATGGGTTAGAGCTTTGCAAAAATTACATGTTAATTTAAACAGAAAGACCACAGTGTTATATAATTTAAGACAAGTCTTCCCTGTAGAAAGAGAATATTCAGTGCTTTTGGCATTATTTTCAAATGAATGACAAATATAATGGCTCTTATTATATTATATTATATTTTAAATAAAAGGAAAGGCATATTAGAACTCCATATGGAGCCACTGAAAGCTGAAAAGTTTGGTCCTAGTTTTAAAATACTTTTTAGTTTTCTTAGACTCTTATGAGTCAGTGGAATATTTGGTCAAATAAGGATTTCAGGACTGTGCCCACACTGTGCATCAAAGGAGGACAATAGATTAATGCATCAAAAAGCATATTAGATTAATGAAGGTCACTGGGAATGTTTTCTAAAGTGGAATGTTTACCAGTATGGCATTGTGCCCATATTTTGCAGCTATACAATATCTGGAATATCCCTTATAGCCCTGCTCAAATCACAGCACAAAATGTTTCAAATACAAAAAATCAAGTGTGTGCCTGCTGTGGTTTTTTTTTGTGTTACCTTAGTGTTGTTGAAATCAGAGCGGTTTCATCTGAAGATACATATCTATGTTTCTTAAGATACTTTGTGATCTTGGAATATCTCTCAGTAGCAATCCAAACATAAACCAGTCACTTTGGTACATGTGCTCACTGCCTTTCTCCACAAGACTATAGCATAAAGCTTATAACATGAGAAATAGAAGTCACTCTATCAAGAATGACACTGTAATTACAGAAAATACCTTATTAAGAAGCCTCAATTAATTCCTATCCATAGGGTCCATTCTTTCCACAATTTCATTTGTCAAACTGGCAACTGTGAAGTACCTTCATGGATTTTGAGATTCAGCCTGTGCTAAATGAATATAAGCCTGATTGCAATTTCAGTGAAAGCGGCAATGCAAGATTGCAGTCTGCTGGGTACTGAGTTCCCTGGCCCTTTGGTGGCAAAGGTTGCACACTTAAGTCCCATATAGATGCTTGATCCATGAAATGCAAAGAAAGTGGGTATTTGGATATATTTATCAAATATGGTGCCCAACACAGACTTTCCTGTGTAATAAATACATACTATAACTTCAAGAAGCAGACCACACATTATAATATCCCTCAATTCTAGCATTATCTCATCTGTGATTGGCCATGGGCTAGACATATGAAAAAAGGGAGGTTTTGGACAAATAACAACATCTGTTTGTATCATATGTCAAGGGTACATTAAAGAGCCAAGGAACTTGACAAAGAGATACTATTTTTATTTTAAACATCTGTTATACTCCTAACTGATCTATGGAAGCACTTTTGAGGGTGGAGGCAAAGAGAAAATCAAGCAGGCATGTTGGGAATGCGGCAAATGAAGTAATAAGAGTAATAAAACCCATGGCTACATTTATGGCCTGAATTGTATAGAGCATGTGACTGTGCTCTATGCTCCTACTCCACTGTGTGAGTCCTGAACCAACTCTAGCCCATCTGTTTTAAGAGTCAGGGTTTGTTCTCTAAGCTGAAGCACAAAGTCTGTGTAGCTACAGATGTTATTTGGCAAGGCTCATGTCTGAGAGTTGATTAGACTGTAGTCCTTATCCTGCTGCAAATAAGCTACCTGGTTTCTCTCTTGTGGCAAGCATATGTCTCTGTTTATATGAATTCTAATATTATCTGCTTGGTTAGAAGTTCTAGGCATTGTTGTGATTTATGTTTTATTAAGTACCTGGATTTTTTTAAGTGCTGAAATATGTTGGCCTGCTGTTCACTGTGGGAAAGACTAATGCACATATTTGGCACACCTGACTTAAACATCTGACATTTTCCAGGTGCCTTGACACTAACAGGAGTATGACACATTTTATTCTTTAAACAATGAGAAAGCCCTTGCTCAATGAATATGATGCAAAATGAGAATAAAAAATGTACAATATGATTTCATGAAGAAACTATCTTTGCAAGGTGATTAAGTGCAAACTGGCTTTAATGGATTATAATGTAATACTTGTGCTGCACAGGCTTGTATATTAGATTTTGCATGCAACATAAATGCTAAAGGAACTCCTCTCCATATTGGTCCGAATTCTCAAGTAAGTGGCCATAGAGATCAAATGTGCATTATAAGACTTGAGTAACCTATTCTGCTAAGATTTACTAATCAAACATACAAGTTAATATATTCTGATGAATTAGAAATCTTGTCTTCTGTGTGCTTCCAGAAGCAAATAGTCCCATTTTGTTTTGTGAAAGGAAGTGGGACTGTAGTTGCTGCACATCTGCATTGCCTGGGACCAGGTGCTTGGTAGAGTAAGCACTAGAGAGCTAGAGCTCTGACTTCAACAGGGAACAGGTATGATCTCTTTCCCACTTTGCAGACAGAAGATGCAGGACTCAAGAGGGATGAGGATAAAGATCAAGAATAGGAGTCAGTTTAAAGATGCAGTCTGAAATTTACAGCAATTCTGGTATAGTTGTGAGTGTGCTAGGTGGATTCCAGGCTGCCCTGTGTTCTTGCGTTTTATAACGTGTGTGCTACAGAGATAAATACTGCAGGGAAGCCTACACAGATAATTCTTATTTTAAAGTATGCTGAAGAACTTCCAGCTGAGGCCACTGTCTTTGACCTAAGAGTGCATTTATGGTTAACAGCCCCAAGACATTTCATGCAGGTGCTGAAGCAAGTGTTGCTCCCCCTTGGAGCAATGGTTAACCTTGGCTAATCTCAAGGTTGAGCCATAATTTTCAGTCTGTTCAATTTTCCCAACTTAATTGTGTATTATATGCTGTTTCACTGTGGTACAATATCATATTATTCACTCCAACTTCTAGACAGAAATTTTCCTGAGTAGGCCCTTGCTGTTTGAAGTCACAGAAATAAAGCTGTATGTTAAAGAATTGCTTTGTTTCAGTTTACAGAAGATCATATTTCAATTGTGGATGATAAAACTGTCATGTGTCTTTGATACAAGTCTGTAAATGGAATAGTAACTCTTGAGATTAAAGGCATCATATCAGAAGTTAATTAACTGGTTCTCCAAATTTGACTTTATTAGTTAGCAAACTGTGCATGACTTACTTGGGCTGTTGTAATAAAAATCCCAAGCATATTGACTGTTTGGAAACAGCACCATAAACCTGACAGGAAAATTGACATTCAGACATTCTTTTCTACTGAAAACGTTGCTAAATTGCAAGCAGTTGGGCTGCTATAATTGAGCTTCACCCTTAATTCTGTTTTTCAATTGCTGCAGACCTAAAAATAGAGAAAATAATGCACCTGAATAAAACCAAAAGTTTTTCTGATTTTTAGTATCTTTTTTATCGGTTGATTCAATAAGTGTGGTAGAATCTATGCACGAATATATGCTGGGGGTAACCTAGCTGGAAAGCAGCTTGGCAGAAAAGGACCTGGGGGTCCTGTTGGATACCAGGTTGAACATGAGCCAGCAATGTGCCCTTGCGGCAAAGGTGGTGATTGGTATCCTTGGCTGCATTAGAGAAAGCATTGCCAGCAGGTGGAGGGAGGTGACCCTTTCATTCAGCACTGGTGAGGCCACACCTGAGTACTGGGTCCAGTTCTGGGCTCCCCAGTGTGAGAGATGTGAACATACTTGAGAGAGTTCAACAGAGGGGCACAAGGATGATTAAGGGACTGGAGAACCTCACATATGAGGAAAGGCTGAGAGAGCTGGGACTGTTCAGCCTGGAGAAGAGAAGGCTCAGGTGGATCTTACCAGTATATATAAATACCTGCAGGGAGGATGCAAAGAGGACAGAGCCAGGCTATTTTCAGTGGTGCCCACTGACAGGACCAGAGTCAATGGGCACAAATTGAAACACAGGAGCTTCTGTCTGAACACAAGCAAATACTTTTTCACTGTGAGGGTGACCAAGCACTGGGACAGGTTGGCCAGGGAGACTGTGGAGTCTCCATCTTTGAATATATTAGACACAGTCCTGGGCAACCAGCTTTATGTGGCTCTTCTTGAGCAGGCAGGTTGGACAAGATGACCTCGAAGAGGTCCCTTCCTACCTCAATCATTCTGTGATTCTGTGATTAAAAAAAGTGTAGGTCAGTATCAGTGTCATCGACTACACCACATTAACCTCCACCTCAGCTCACTGTTGTCAAAGAGACATCTCTTTCCAGAATATGACATCATTCCAAGAGGAGGAAATCTGATCATAAAAACTGTTGAGATGCTTACATTAGCTATGGCTGTGAGTTGCAGTCAGTCATGGATGTGGACTGAATGCTTTGGAACTGATGGCATATATGCTTACTTGATGTTGAATCACAATTTTTTAAATAAATACTTTATCTCATTGAATTCTGACAAGATTCCAGAGACAGTAAAAATTCAAGCTCAGGTATAGCTATTTGGCCCATTGGACTGCTGCTAAATCATCATATTTTTGTTTGGAAATTTAAAAAGAAAAGTGTTAGGAAGGGAATCTAATTTTTCTCTGTGTAACTTCAGTGTCTGAGACATCTCACAGATGAGATGTGGGGTACAGCTTCCTGAAATCTGCAGGATTTATCTTTTCTAGATTTTTTTCTTTTTCACTGGGAAAGTGTCTGCTTATCCTCTCTTCTAAAACCTCACTTCTAAAACCTGGCACACTGTTTAAAGTATAGTGAGGTACCAAATGCATTTAACTCTTGAATTCTTTTATTTAGAGTGTATCCTGGGAAATTATACCAGCTCTGATATTTTTATCTGACAAATTGGCTGAAATGATAACTGTAATTTGGTCTTTGAAGAAATCCTCATTTTAGCTATATCCTGTCATACAGAGATCTTAATGTGAGTTTTATTTTTATCTATTAAATTATCTGCCTTGTACCTGTCACCCCCTTTACCTTGGCTTAACAGATGAAGAAGGCAGAAAATATTTATGAGAAGATAAAATTGTTTTTGCTAAGGTAGCTAATGATATGCATATATAGATACGACATATCTATATAAAGATGTATTTAGTATATACATATAGCCATATGTATAAATTCAATGAACTTAGAATAATAATTTAGTCATTAATTGCTATAATTTTTTGCTATTAAACATCAGAAAAAGTTTCCCTTTTTTGAGTGGTTTCGCAAAATTTTATTTCAGTATGCATGTGTAGTCCTCTCTGCTTAATGATTGAAGAATTCTTGAATAGGACTTTTATTTTAACATCTCTAAGTTAACCACTCAGGTCAGTTAGTTTGGCAGAAAACACAGCGGATCTCCAAAGCTGGGATATCAAAGGCTTGGAAAGTTCATTACCACACAGTGCATTTGCATTTCATTATTTTGTTTAATAACTTGTATAATATTTGTTGTTTTGTAGTCTAGTGACATTTTATCCTGACACTGCATAGGCATTAGCTGCTTTGCTGGCTGATATTACCTGAGACAGCATTCAGGGCTTTTACTGCTTATCGAGTATTTACTGACTTCTGTGGACAACGTACAGTACAGTAACTCCTAAAGTATTTTGTTGTCATGTGGTGGTTCATTTCTCAGAGGCTCTGCATCTTTTGTTACCCCATTTTGTCCAGAGCTTTGGATCAGTATATTTAAAAATATTAAAATGCTTGTCCATATGTTTTTTTATTAAAGCTGAAAATACTCTTGAAGCTCTATGAGCAGTCTTGAGAACCTAATTTTTGTTTTTGCAATTTCTACTAAACTTACTATAGGATAATTTCCATTGTCTGTGTTTTATTTAAGCACAAAATGTTTCTTAAGGGTGCTGTGAGGAGGCAATCTCATCCTTCACATCATATCAAAGCATAAGCTGGTTGACATAGAGAGTCACCTCAGATTCTGCCCTAATAACTCTGACACCTCATGAATGTACTTTTCTTTGACCCACAGTCCAGGCATTTGCAGCATGTAAGAATACTGACTGTTATCTTCTGTTAGAAGTAATAGCTTCTTTGTGACAAAGCTGTGAAATCCAGAGTAGTGCTATCAGAAGAGTGTGCCACTTAATTTTCCCCGTGGAACACAGTGACACAGTGCTATCTAAACATGATAAAACACTTGGAAATTAAAAGAATAGCCCATAGGTTAGTTACTTTTATCAGATCAACACACAGCTGGAGATACTGATTTCATATTTTTACTTGTGAATGAATTGTGGTTAGGTGACTTACTTTATTCAACCTATCCCACCCTATCAAAATGCTATTTGTTGCTTTATAGTATTTTATAATTTTCGTATGACTTTTTGTTTTATCAGGAAACCTCTTTCAATTTCTTATTTTGGGTAGATATGGTTTCTCAGACACTGTGTTTCTGGAATGTTTTCCTGGATGATATTAGTATATATTTAACACTGAGAGATGGAAGGATTCTTGTTTGAAAGCTAAATACACATTTAATGGTACTCATATTTTGATGCCCTTAGCTATATTATTTGTGTATTATTGATAGATTTAGGGTTTTATCCAGTTAAAACATTTTCTGTTTTCCTCAGTAAATGAACATAGCTCTGAAGGAATCCACATATGAATAGCAAAGATATTACATTTGAAGGTAAAATGCTTTAAATGTTTACACAGTTACCGTATGTTTGATATTTCTTCATCCAGTATGTATTTTCTGCAATAGGAAAAACTCAGACTTTAGACTGTGATATTTAGCTTTTCTCCCTGTGGACCTGTTGTATAGGTTTTGAACTTTACCTTTAAAGGTTTGTCCTTTACCATCTTACTGTGAAATTTTGACTGCAATAAGTGTAATAAGTGATTGTGCCTTCAACTGTATTAAAAACCTTCACCAAGTATTTCAGGGAAGTTTGCAATGTTTGACTGAAAGAAAAAGTAAAGAAACTGAGCATAACATTATGGAAATAATTTTAATGTTAGCTCAACCAAGAGAAATTTAGGATGACTTTGCCAAGATGTACTTTATGTTATTTGTGGAATTAGAACCATTACTATAGCCTAGTGAAATGACCAGGAAGCAGTGTGGGATTATTTACAATTAATGACAACACATATGCATGAGCTTAATTTTAAGAATACGGATAGCACAATCTATCCAGGAAGTGTTTGTCTGCCCTGCCTAAAGTCTTTTTTTATGTCTGCAACCAACGTGTTCAGAGAAAGATTTGTGTATAGGGAGAAGGTCAAACGTGAGCAAACTGTGGACAAAGTAGCTGATGCAAAACCAAGCAGCTGTTTGATGTTTTATCTGACAAATACAAGGTTCAAACATAACTCCCATATTATTACTAGCCCTAGGACAAAATTGCTTTTTTATTGTTTCATTTAGATTTTTGCCAAGACATATTGGTGCTCAGGGTTTGCTAAACAAACACGTGTTTGTCCTGAACAGTTTATAGCACATAAGAAAACCCTGTAATCTTTGTAATGGGCTCCTTGGGCATGTGTTTGACAGGTGTAAGAAACTAGCAACCATTGAACATTCTCTACACTTGACATCACCTGTTAATGGCAATCCTCTGAAGCTTAGCTGCTGAAATGCCATCCGTTGCAGGAAGCATGAAATGTAGTAATTCCTGATGGAATCTTAAATGAGGCCTTTAATAATGAAGCTTGAATTAGTTCGGTTACTATTGAATATTGCACCAGCTGTGATAAAACTTCATTTTGTAATTTAGTCTTATTACTATGGGCACCTAGTTTCCAAAAAAATGATTTAGTGCTTATGGAGGATTCTAACTGGACAGCCTGGAGTTCAAAAGGGCAAAGTCTGTCTGCTATGCCAGTGCCTGTCAAGGGTGACTCTGTTGGCACTGCCATGACTCATTGGCTTTTAGCCTGTCATGGTTTCAGCTGGGATAGAGTTAATTTTCTGCCTAGTAGCTGGTATAGTGCTGTGTTTTGGATTTAGGATGAGAATAATGTCGGTAACACACTGATGTTTTAGTTGTTGCCAAGCAATGCTTACACTAGGCAAGGACTTTCCAGCTTCCCATGCTCTGCCAGGTGCACAAGAAGCTGGGAGGGGCCACAGCTAAGACAGCTGACCCAGACTGGCCAAAGGTCTATTCCATACCATATGACATCATGCTCAGTATATAAACAGGGGGGAGTTGGCTGGGGAGCAGCGATTGTTGCACAGGGATAGGCTGGGCATTGTTTAGCAGGTGGTGAGGGGTTGCATCATTTATTTTTTCTGGGTTTTGCTCATCTCCTTTTTTGCTGTTTTCCTTTTCAGTACAATTTTTTAATTATTGTTATTGTTATTATTATAATATTTTATTTTATTTCAATTATTAAATTGTCCTTCTCTCAACCCACATGTTTTCTTACTTTTGGCCTTCTGATTCTCTCCTTCATCCCATGGGGTGGGTGTGTGTGTGAGGAAGTGGCTGTGTGCTGCTTCGTTGCCAGCTGGGGTTAAACCATGACATAGCCATTGCATTTTACATAGCAACAGTCTTTCCCTTGCATACGCCCTTCTGTGTGGTTGGCACTTAAACACCTGAACATGTTATTAACTCTTTATGAATGTGTTATTGTGAAGGTCCTCACATAAGGCTCTTTTCTAAAAACACATCTTACTCTTTACCAGTGTGACAGCACAGGGCACTGCACTCCCTGATTAATGTGATTTTGGGATGCAGTGAGTGGGTATGAAGTTACAATGTTTCTGAAGAACAGCTGGGCAAAAAGCCCAGGCAGAGAACAACTGAGACAAGCCTTCTGTAGCTGATGCCTGGTTTCTTCAAGGCAATGGGAAAGGCAAGGTGGCACTCTGCCTTTTTGGGGATATGTCCCGATCCAGTCTCGGGGGAGGTTTCGATACGATCCCAAGGACAAGATTAAGATGCTGAAATCGGTCAGATGTCGTACAACCTTTTACCTTTATTGGGGGGGGTGGGGGAAGAGAATGGAGGGATGAGGAAGGGCAAGGGAAGAGAAGAAAAATAGGGGAGAGAGGGAGAGAGACAGAAGAAGGAGTCTTTTGCCACCTTCCCAAGTCTGAGGATCTTCCGCTGGGTCTTCGGTGGCCTCAGGCTTCATTGGGGACCGAGGCAGGGGCCTGAGGGTGGAGGAAGGGAAAGAGTGGGCGCGCGCGCCACCGCCGCCGCCGGGCACGCGTGCTCCTTATATAGGGGTTCTCGCGCATGCGCAGATTGCAGATGTGTACATGCGGTTTTTCGCAGATGTGCTGTCCCTGCCTCGGCTCTTTTCGCGCCTTTAGTCCCTGCGCAGGTGCACGAGGTTGTTTTTCTCAAAACTGTGGAGAAGATGGTTGTTCTCGAAGCGCGGTGCTGGATGGCGCTACAGCGGCAATGTCGAGACAAAACCGCATTTTCTATCAGTCCTTTACACCACCCCGTGGCTCGACATTGCTGCTCCGTGGTAGGAGAGGGAGAGAGAGAGAGAGCGCGCGAGAGAGAAGGGGGGGGGGGACGACAGACAGAGAGAGAGAGAGCACAAGAGCGCGAGACAGCGCGAGTGCGGAAAGGGGAAAAGGGAAAAGGAAGAGGGGATTGGGAACAAGGGCGGAGGAGAATTGTGGGGAGGGAACAACATGGTTTCAGGTGAAGGAATGTCTTAACGTAGATTAACTGAGGTATTGCTCAATGCAAGCTCATTCTCAAACAACTTTAACAATTCTTCAACTTTGAAGGGTAAACATTGGAAATGGGGTTAACAAGGTAGGTAACGCCTACAATAAAGGTAAAATAACTGGCAATATGCAATTTCTTCCTTTAGGAGGAATTGGGAACAGGTTTAAATGATGGGTTTGAGGTTGGTACTGAGGTTGGTTGTGGCTGATGGATGGTACGGATTTTTGTTACACCATCAGGTGGAGCGCTAGGAACAAATTGCTTATTTGATACAGCATGTCGAATTAATTGAATAAAACATGGAATTATACAGGGTAGGAACAGTAAGGTGGCAGTTGCACATAGCAAATACAATATTAAGTCTTTGACCCATGGTGCCCCTGGTAACCAGGACCACAAATCGCCACTCCATGTTTGGATGGAGACGTGGGCCATTTTTCTGATATCTTTGGTTAATTGAAGAACCACTTCCCCCACATCGTCTATTTCTAGACAGCAGGTAGAGACATTCAGTTTTCCACACACCCCTCCCTCCTTGGCCAATAAATAATCTAAAACTACACAGTGTTGAAGGATTGCCGTGCGCATTTGTTGAGACTGTCGAGTTAATAGGTCTATGGCGTCAGCGGTTTTGTTGGTGATAATTTTTAGGGCCGCTTGCAGTCTGATTATTCAATTTAGATTGTAGATTGGTTCTCTTGCCCCTGCAATGGGCTCCTTCGGATTCCAGGTTGCTGGTCCATAATGTTCAATTATTCACTCAGGGGGCCATTCGTCATTTCCCCATTTTTGTGTCCCACCTAAATTTACCTTGGTAGTTCGCCTCTTATGGGCAATACTTGTATCCCCGAGGTTATCATACACCTTTACGCCTAGTTGGGGTCCACCAGGGTAGTGGGTAGGGTTTTACATTAGTCAACTGGGAAGGAGGAAGGGGAGGCGCTGCTTGCAGCAGGCACATTGCCAGACTGGGGCTCCTGGCTAGTCTTCTAACCTGGGGAACACCAAAGGACCACGAGTTCCCTTGGGTGTGCCACCACTGTTTCTCTTTTAAAATGTCTATTCCCAGGAGATTCATTTGAAAAGGTCCTACAGCCGCCATGGTGTTCACCGGACTCTCGTCTCCTGGTAGTAAGGTTACCGGGTTCATGGGCACAGATTGGGTCTTCCCTAGGGCATTTAGTAGTATCAGGTGCTTAGAAGGGGTTGAAATGGCGCACCGTTCTGCCTCACTCTGTTTTATTGCTGTAATTTGGGCCCCCGTATCAATTAAAAAGGTCATGGGCCTCTTCCTCGGCCCCACTGCAGTGGTAATTAATAGGTCCCCTTTATTATTGCAGGTGAGTTGTCTGATAAACACCCACCCTGCACCTTCCCCCTCACCCTGAGAGGGTGGAGGTTTTAGTTTTCCGCCACTCTTTTGTCCTCCTTAAACCCTTCCTCCCTGTCCAATGCCGGCACAGAAGGCTGGTTCGGTTTGGGAGGGGGTCCTTGCCCGGACAACCTCTGCACCAGGAGCTCTAACTTTTTGGTGGGGAGCCCATCCATTAGGTCTCAGGGCACAACCTTTTGCAGTCCCTTTTGTCACAATCCTTGTCGGAGCGGGGGTTTTTCCCTTTTTGTTAGGTTGGGGCTTCCCCCCGAAGAAGCCAGCAGTTTATTTGCCAGCTCGCTGCCCGCACGGCCCTAGTTTCTACCTTTTGGTAAGTCCTGCCTACTGGCTCATATTTCCTCCCATAGTTTATTAGTTCCTGAGCTATCTCCCCCCAGCTATCTCCCATGCCTTCGTCCTCCACTGCCGCCGTGCGGGGGTTACCGTTCCTTCCAGGGCAGCTGCTATTCGCTCTTCGTGAGGCACATTTTGAATTCTCCCCTGTAATTGGATCCCAACAGGTTTTAGCGAGTCGGGGAGTCCTTTTATTAGCGGCGTCAGCCGCTCGGGGTCTACTGGTAGTAACGTCGGGGAGCTTAGATTTGGTTTAAGTTCCTGGTCATACATCATGTGCCGGCATGCCGCATTCTGTACGTTTTCTAATAGTTGGTCGACGGAACCCGTTATAGCTAGGGGATCCCCCTCTCTAATGGGTTCAGCCCCGCCGCGCAACGTGCGGGCCTCTGGGTCAGAGACCACGGGGCTCGGCGATTGCCCGTTGTGAGGAAGATGCCGGGGCCCCAATACCCCTCTGCTTCCTTTTCTGATAGCATGATCCCGTCCCCCCCCGACAGGGATATCCTCCACACATATTCGGTTTCAGACTCCCTCGCCGTCCTAGCAAAATGCTTCCGTAGTTTGGCCAATTCGGTGGCGGTAAAGGGAATTTCTTTAGTGACAACTTGAGGATGGTTGTCGCTATCGTCCTCATATATGTATTCTGTCTTTACCAGCGGGCCCATATTGTGGGGCTTATCCACAGTCATAGAATCATAGAATCATAGAATCGTCAAGGTTGGAAAAGACCCTTAAGATCATGGAGTCCAACCGTTAACCTATCACTGCCAAGTCCATCTATACCATGTCTTCGAGCACCGTATCTATCCGTTCTTTAAATACCTCCAGGGATGGAGATTCAGCCACTTCCCTGGGCAGCCTGTTCCAATGCTTGACCACCCTTTCGGTGAAGAAGTTTTTCCTAATATCCAACCTAAACCTCCCCTGGCACAGCTTGAAGCCGTTTCCTCTCGTTCTATCACTTGCTACTAGGGAGAACAGACTGACTCCTACCTCGCTACAACCTCCTTTCAGGTAGTTGCAGAGAGCAATAAGGTCTCCCCTCAGCCTCCTCTTCTCCAGGCTAAACAACCCCAGCTCCCTCAACCGCTCATCATAAAACTTGTGCTCTAGACCCTTCACCAACTTCGTTGCCCTTCTCTGGACATGCTCCAGCACCTCCATGTCCTTCTTGTAGTGAGGGGCCCAAAACTGAACACAGTACTCAAGGTGCGGCCTCACCAATGCCGAGTACAGGGGCACTATCACCTCCCTGGTCGTGCTGGCCACACTATTCCTGATACAAGCCAGGATGCCTTTGGCCCTCTTGGCCACCTGGGCACACTGCTGGCTCATGTTCAGGTGGCTGTCAACCAACACCCCCAGGTCCTTTTCTGCCAGGCAGCTCTCCAGCCACTCCTCCACAAGCCTGTAGCGTTGCATGGGGTTGTTGTGACCCAAGTGCAGGACCCGGCACTTAGCCTTGTTGAATCTCATGCAGTTGGCCCCGGCTCAGCGATCCAGCCTGTCCAGGTCCCTCTGTAGGGCCTTTCTACCCTCCAGCAGATCGACACTTCCACCCAACTTGGTGTCATCTGCAAACTTGCTGAGGGTGCACTCGATCCCCTCACCCAGATCATCAATGAAGATGTTGAACAGGACCGGCCCCAATACTGAGCCCTGGGGAACACCACTCGTGCCCGGCCGCCAACTGGACTTGACTGCATTCACCGCCACCCTCTGGGGTCAACTGTCCAGCCAGTTTTTAACCCAGTGCAGAGTGCACTTATCCAAGCCATGAGCAGCCAGTTTCTCCAGGAGAATGCTGTGGGAGACAGTGTCAAAGGCCATACTAATGTCCAAGCAGACAACATCCACAGCCTTCCCCTCATCCACTAAGCGGGTCACCTTGACGTAGAAGGAGACCAGGTTAGTGAAGCAGGATCTCCCTTTCATAAACCCATGCTGGCTGGGCCTGATCCCCTGGTTGTCCCACACGTGCCACGTAATGGCACTCAAGATGACCTTTCCCGGCACCGAGGTCAGGCTGACAGGCCAGTAGTTCCCCGGATCCTCCTTCCGACCCTTCTTGTAGAGGGGTGTCACGTTTGCTAGTTTCCAGTCATCCGGGACCTCCCCGGTTGACCAGGACTGCTGATAAATAATGGAGAGTGGCTTGGCCAGCTCCTCTGCCAGCTCCCTCATTATCCTCGGGTGGATCCCATCTGGGCCCATGGACTTGTGAACATCCAGGTGGAGGAGCAGGTCAGTGACTGCCACCTCTTCAACAACTGGGACTTCATTCTGCATCCTATCTCTATCTCCCAGCTCAGGGGCCTGAAAAACCCGAGGATGACTAGCTTGACTATTAAAGGCTGAGGCAAAGAAGGCATTAAGTACCTCTGCCTTGTCCTCATCCTTTGTGGCAAGGTTACCTTCTGTATCCAACAAGGGAGGGAGATTCTCCCTGGCCCTCCTTTTGTCACTAACATATTTATAAAAACTTTTTTTGTTGTCTTTAACGGTGGTGGCCAGTTTAAGTTCCAGCTGCGCCTTCGCCTTTCTGATCTTCTCCCTGCATATCCTCACAACATCCTTGTAGTCCCCCTGCGTTGCCTGCCCCTTCTTCCAAAGGCGGTACCCTCTCCTTTTTTCCTGAGTTCTAGCCAAAGCTCTCTGTCCAGCCAGGCCGGTCTTCTCCCCTGCCTGCTCGACTTGCGGCACATGGGGACAGCCTGCTCCTGTGCCTTTAAGATTTCCTCCTTGAATAACGTCCAGCCTTCCTGGACTCCTTTACCCTTCAGGACTGCTTCCCAAGGGACATTGTTAACCAGACTCTTGAACAGCCCAAAGTCCGCCCTTCTAAAGTTCAGGGTAGTGGTCTTGCTGACCCCCTTCCTTACGTCTCCAAGAATTGAAAACTCTATCATTTCTTGGTTACTGTGCCCGAGACCACCTCTGACCACCACATCACCCACCAGGCCCTCTCTGTTTGTAAACAACAGGTCCAGCGGGACACCTCCCCTGGTTGGCTCGCTTACCAACTGCATCAGGAAGTTATCTTCCACACACTCCAGGAACCTCCAAGACTGCTTTCTCTCTGCAGTGTTGTATTTCCAGCAGATATCTGGTAAGTTGAAGTCTCCCACGAGAACAAGGGCTAGGGATTGTGAGACTTCAGCCAACCGCTTGTAGAATACTTCATCTGTTTCCTCATCCTGGTTGGGTGGTCTGTAACAGACTCCCACCACGATATCTGCCTTGCTAGCCTTCCCCCTGATCTTTACCCATAAGCACTCAACCTTATTGTTACTGTCGTTAAGCTCCAGACAGTCAAAACACTTCCTAACATACAGGGCTACCCCTCCCCCTCTATTTCCTAGCCTGTGCTAGCCTGTAGCCATCCATTGCAGCGCTCCAGTTGTGTGAGTCATCCCACCACGTTTCAGTGATGGTGACCACATCATAGTTTTCCTGCCACACAGTGGCTTCCAGCTCCTCCTGTTTATTGGCCATGCTGTGTGCATTGGTGTAAATGCACTTCAGTTGGGCTATAGATCTCTTCACCAACACAGGCATGCTACCCCTAGGGTCGTTCTAAGCAAGCCTGATTTTATCCCCTTCCCCCTTCGCATCTATTTTAAAGCTCTCTCCACTAGGCCAGCTAATTCCTGGGCCAGGATCCTTTTCTCCCTTTGCGACAGGTGGACCCCATCTGTCTCCAGCAGGCCTGGTGCCGTATAAACTGCCCCATGGTCAAAAAACCCAAAATTCTGTTGCTGGCACCAGCCCCCAAGCCACATGTTGATGAGGTGGGTCTTCCTGTTCCTTTCCGTATGCCTCCCGGCTAGGGATGGGATGGAGGAAAACACCACCTGTGCTCCTGATCCTTCAAGCAATCGCCCTAGCTCTCTAAAGTCCCTTTTGATTGTCTTGATGCCACTATCATCTACCTCATGACTGCCGACTTTAACTAGCGGATAATAATCAGAAGCTTTCACCAGTCTGGGGAGCTTCCTGGTAACGTTTCTTATCCTTGCCCCAGGGAGGCAGCAGACTTCCCTATGGGATGGGTCCGGTCGGCAGATCGGGCCCTCTGTTCCCCTCAGAAGGGAGTCACCTACGACAATTACCCTTCTTTTTTTCTTGCCGATGGCCGTTGTAATGCGCGGGGCTGACTGCTTCCCCCCAGTCAACCCTTTGGATGGATCCCTGTCTGTATCTTCATTCTCCTGGCCCTCAGGTTCCAGAGCCTCATACCTGTTGTGTAAGGGCACCTGGAGAGGTGAGGTGGGCCTGGAGAGGATTCGCCTGCTGCGCCGAGCTGGGATCCGCATCCATTCTTCTCCTTCTCCTGGGTCCCCTCCCTCTGCCTAACAGTACAAGGGCAGGGGAGCCTCTCCCTCACTTGATGCTTCTGCCTGGCTTGGTCATCCCAGGGATGGTAGGGACTGGCTCCACCAGTCTATCTCCCTCTCGCACTCCCTGATACTCCTTAGTCTCTCTTAATAGTTTTAAATCTTTCTGGGGGTAAATTTGGCGTACCCCTTTCTCCTCCAGCAATACCTCTGCCTCAGCAAGGGCGTCTGCCTCCCTCAGGAGCTGAACCCTCAGCTCCTCCTTCAAAATCATATTTTGGCGCTTCTCCTCCTCTAGCGCCCGTTTGGTTTCTAGTAATTGCTCTTGCAGCGGTGTTATCACCGCTTGCAACGAAGCAGCCACAGCCTCCGCTTGGCAGGGCGCTTGTTTCCTGTCCTTCACTGCCGCTGCCAGACACGCTCCTAGCACAGCGCAAACAATGGCTTTCCCTTTCCTCCTCCTAGCTCTAGCCTCTTTATGCAAGACCGTTATTTGGTCTATAATGCTTTGTAGTTGGAACCAATGGTCCCGTGCCCAATCTCATCCCGGAGATGAGGGGCGGGAGTGGTAAATTCCCAAGAGATTATATAAATTTCTCTGTTTCATTGCTAAAATCACCTGGTTTCTGGGTGGCCATGTCCTACAAATGGGAATTCGTCCTGGGAGGGTCAAACCTTAGCGAGCTCAAATTTTCCCCTATACACTCCCCAGAGATAAAATTGTATTTTACTACGAAAACCAGGGACGACCTACAAAGGGGATATTGTCCTGAGGGGGGCATACCTTAAAATTCAAATTTCCCTTATACTCCCTCAGGAGGTCAAATCACAAACTAAGACACGAGTTTCAGTGCAAAGGTCTCAACACCCACTCCTTCCTTGTGCTTCGTTCATCTCCGGCTGCTTCCCTCGCGGGAGAGCAGAACCGCGTATCGGAACTCCGCACTCGCTTCGTACTTATTTGTACGTCTCGTTCACACACACTCGCTCAGCACACCATAAGGTTGTACGACACTCTTGTCTCAAGGGATCCTGTCCGTGACGCCAATTAAATGTCCCAATCCAGTGTCGGGGGAGGTTTCGATACAATCGTAAGGATGAGATTAAGATGCTGAAAATGGTCAGATGTCGTACAACCTTTTACCTTTGGGGGGGGGGGGCGAGGAGGGGAAATGGAGGGATGAGGGAGGGCAAGGGAAGAGAGGAAAAGGAGAGAGAGGGAGAGAGACAGAAGAAGGAGTCTTTCGCCACCTTCCCAAGTCCGAGGATCTTCTGCTGGGTCTTCGGTGGCCTCAGGATTCATTGGGGACTGAGGCAGGGGCCTGAGGGTGGAGGAAGGGAAGGAGTGGGCGTGCGCGCCACTGCTGCCGCGGGGCACGCGTGCTCCTTATATAGGGGTTCTCGCCTATGCGCAGATTGCAAATGTGTACATGCGGTTTGTCATGGACGTGCTGTCCCTGCCTCTGCTCTTTTTGTGCCTTTAGTCCCTGCACAGGCACACGAGGTTGTTTTTCTCAAAACTGTGGAGAAGATGGTTGTTCTCAAAGCGCGATGCTGGATGGCGCTACAGCGGCAATGTCGAGACAAAACCACGTTTTCTTTCGGTCCTTTACAGGATATGACTGCAGTTTTATGATGTATTGAATTGGTCTTTCCCATTATCTTCTGAAGTCAAAGGAGAGGGAAAGTACAAGCTGAATTTATGCCTATTTGTGTAAAGTGAGGCAATTTATTAGGACGTAAACCTCCAATCAGTAATATTTTTAAGATTATTTTGGCAGAAGGGTAGGGAGAATACTTGGACTTGATGGGAGCCTATATGTACTGCATGTTTGTACAGGAACCACAGCTATTGATTAACAGTCTTACATGATGCACTGTCTGAAGAATACTACATCTGTGGCCTGGGGTGGTGGGGCACTCTAGATTGGACCTGCACAGACTTTCTATGACAGTTTGTCTTTTTTGTTTGGTGGGACAGAGGAATGCTAATGTAATAATAATTTTTGTCAATTTAATAATTGTCATTAAAACAAGTCTGTGAAGCTAGATAAACTTCATGCTTTTAATAGATAGACATATTTTGATTGTTGCTTTGTCCATTTGTTTAATAAGTTTGCTGTTCTTTAACACTCCTCAAATCTCACCAAATATTAGTATTAATAAACTCACATTATTAGAGTGGTTTGTACTCTTATGCGGAATGATATCACAGGGTTTCAGCTTTTTAGCTGGGATGCACTGAATATTTGATTCTGCCTTTTTTGCTGAGTAGGCACAGAAGAATTTCTAGGTATAGGAGTAACTCATACATTACTTAATGAAAATGAATGATAGTGATATTTCCTGTGTCTTTATTTTGGATTTTTTTTTTTAATTTTATTTTTGTTGTAGCATTGATGACCACTAGTATAGGGAGCAACCGTACACTGGCAAAGTTATGACCTACAACACAATTTATTAGGCTTTTCTTTTATTTTTTATTTTTTTTTATTTCCAACTTGTAGGACTATGTCAAACCTTGGACATTGTCAACAGACAATGATAGTGAAGTCATAAAACAGTTCAGTGACTCAGGGTTTTAAATGGGCCTGTAATCTTTTGGAGGAAGGGGTGCACAATACTGAGGATATGACTCAATGCTACTGCTGATCTGAAAGGGGACTTGCTTCCTCTTCTCTTTCTCCTCTTGGGTTTCATGCTGCTTGCCCCACACCTGTGGTGCTTGTTGGATTGCTTGATGTGCCGTTTAAGCTTGTGAGCCCAATATTTTTACATTGGGTCAGCAAGACGATTCAGTTCAGCTACAGTTCTGATGAGTGTCAGAGAAAATAAGGTGGAGGGAAGGAGAAGGTAGCAAGAAGTCTCCTCCCAGCAGCAGCAAGCAAATAGGTCAGCACCCAGTTATTTTATTACACTGTACCTGAGATAATCCATCACTGACCCAAGACTGTGGTTGAGACTTTATGGTACACATATTGTATTATGATCCATGGGTCAGAACCTGGGATGTAAACAATACCATAGTCTTTAAACTGGCAATGTTCAGTCTTCAGCAGTCTTGACCCAGGTTTTCCAAACATGCTACTCTCCCAGAACATTGCAGAGCATTCTCACAATTGGAAAAGACCAGCCTTAGATTTGTCTACTTCAAGTACATAAGTTCTCAGCTCCCTATAGGCTGCTTTTCCTGCGAACACTTCCTGCTGTCAGGCTTTATGTAGTTGCCCTGCTGGTTTACTCTTGACTAGCACGTGGTTCTTAAGTATGGCATTAGTCACCTATCACTATATCAACCATCTCAAGACGTTGAAAGGACTTTATAGGGTTTAAGTTATATGTCAGCAAGTAGGTGAAAATTAGCTGTAGATGATGTTTGAAACTGTGTGAATACACAAAATAAATCAAACAATGTTCTACTAGTAAGAGGGGCTGGCTGAAGAGTTTTGCCAGCTGCCTTTTTCCTAGTATACAGTACCAGAGAACCCCACCTGCTCTTTTAATTAACGGAGTAACTGTTTGCTAACTTTAATTAGCTGCAAATAACTAATAGCACAATCTTTTAAATTGTGTGTTAATGTTGCCCGCTCCACACCCCCCCCCCCCCCCCCCCCGCCCCAAGTGATTGCAAATTCTTAGCAATACTATAATAAGACATGTCCATCATTTCTCTGTTTGAGTGTGGACAGATGGGGGATAAATGCAATTTGAATGCAGCTATTCCAATCTCCTAATTTTGTGTCAGAATTCATGGCTCTGGATTTAATAGTCTGAAGCTACTTTAAGTAGCTGAAGTGGACTTTTTTTTTTTTTTTTGGCTGGAATGGGTGATAGCTGAGGTAGCTAAGATTACAAAAAAGATTCTTTTATTTTATTATTTAGTTGAAATGCTTTTAAAACTACGACTACTTCAAGGACAGTTGCAAAAATTAGAAAGCCAGTGCTTCTCGGAGTGGTATCAAAGTAAAATGGCCAGAAACTGTGTCTTGGATATTAGGAAAAAAAATTCACTACGAGAAAAAGCTCTGCTTATGATTCAAAATTTAGATGCCTTTTGCTTGATCTCTGTTAAAATTTGTATGCTTGATCTTTTTTTTTAGTGAGTCTTAAACTTAAATATCTGGAAACTAATACCCGGATTATATATGCAGCAAACATTCCTTAGCTGAAATCTGTGGTAAAAATATTTATCTATATTGTGTAAGATAGGTATTTTTCAAAGTATAAAGTAGATTCAATAATTCATGGATTCATAAATTATTCTCCTCATCATCCATTCCGCCTCTTCTCCCAGAATTAACATCTTCCAACTAGGAAACCATAGACTACTGTTGACTTCATCCTGTATAAAATACAGATATGTCTAGGTGCTTTGGCTTCATTCCAAGGATTCTTGTTTCTTGTTTAGATACATTGTTTGGGTCTAAGCTTACTAATTAGTTCATTCTATCACTAAAGTTATGTATGCCCTTTTTAGTTATGAATGATATAATAAATATATGCATACCAAGTTTGATAATATGGATTTCAGTAGCTACTTTGTCAAAACTGTTGAACATGCTGCTCAGCCAAATTTTCCATTTAACACTGCTGTTATAATTAGATCCTTTAAATACTTTTATGTTAATGGGAGTATTTTGCCAATATAATGAAATCAGACATGTGGTTGCATTGTTCAAATGCAACTAAATTTTTAATTTAATTTGAGTACTTCCAAGAGAGGTAGCAGATGAACAAAGCCTCTCAGTCCCCAATCAAAATACTCGTAAGCACAGAATAATAACAAGAAAGCAAATAGTATTTGTAATGTTCACACTTACAAGAGATAAGTTAAATGCCTGTTTTGTATAGAGGGAAGTTTCTAAAAACCGAAATATCTCAAGTTTTTGGGAAGCCCAACACTTCAGTTGTCCTTAGATATGTTGCATGAATAGTTTCTTTCAAAAGATAACGGTATTAATCCCTTACCTTCGAGGCAACACAATGTAAATTTCCTGAATCACTTCTATGCTTACATTACACAGTCTTGACGGCAAGATATGGTTATCAAAAACAACTTCTACCAATTTTATGTATTGCTTTCATTGCAGCAGCTCTTGTGTCATAGCTGAGTTAGTTAACTTCACTGGCACAAGAAATAGTCAAGCAGGTAGTAAAAGCTTTATGCTCATTTGTCCAAAGCTTTCTTGTATTCTCTGGTGGTGTTTCAGAAGAAATAGCTGTTGACAACATATTTTTTACTGTTTAATGTTTTTCTGTGTCAAAAGAGCCAAAATTAAACAAAACGTCATTCAGTATTCTGGCAAGCAGTGCAGTTATCCCAGAAAATATTCTATTTTTTAACAGTAATATCAGTACCATCTGTTTATTTTTCCATCCTATACCTAAAAAAAAAATCAAGTTTATTTCAAGGAAATATGAGCTGTGGATCTGTTGAAACAATGAATGACCTGACTAACCCTCACATTTAAGGAGTATGGCAAATGCAAAAGTGTTATAGGAAGGCTCAGGATCTCTAGCAAGATTGAATTGACAGCAACCTTGTTGATGTCTTAATGATATGAAGTTACAAGAACTTACAAGGTTAATTGTACAGAATGGCGTTCTGGGTGGAGAACTCCTTACATTATGTTTGCATTCATTTTCCTGTAACAGCAATGTGTAGGACTGCCTTCTCTTACAAAATCTATTGTATTACTTCTAAGGATTTTTTAATTCCAGAAAGAACAATTTTGATAGTTTAAAAAGCAAGAGCTAAGTGCAAAGTCAACTTACCTGCTATAAGTAGCCTGAAGTTGTTATTATATAAAAGTTAAGAAGAGGTGGTGTCTGTTCAGAAGAACGTACAAAACTATCTCCTTTTTAATGTAGTTTTAGTAGCAGTATGTAAACACAAATCAGGAGAGGTTCTGCATTCAAATGTAGATGACACAAAATAGAATCAGGAAATGCAAGAGTGGTTTATCTGACTACCAATCATGTAAGCTGACTAAATAATGCATAAGCACATCACACATCTATTGTGATGTCAGTGTTGTTATCTGTCGTATTCAAGTCTGTGTTGGACAAAGAGCTGCATAGCCTCTGTGCTCTGATATATAAAGAACAAAACTGTAATGGGTTCTGCTGTGTTCTGTTAATATCTGTTGCCTCTGAACACTCGGTTTCACAAGGTTTGTTGTGTAACAGCATCCATGAATGTATGTATTTGAATAGCTTCTTGTCAGCCTACCCAGAGACAACATATTTAAGCAGTAATACATACTTCGGTATGTTTAAAAAATGGTGGAAATATTTTATAGGTAATAATTTCCAGTATGCATCTTGAGCTACTGTTTCTTGATCTACAGGAAACAGAATATTCTACAAACATATTTTTAAAGAGCATGCATGTTGCAATGATACCTTTTTTGACAACATGGAGGCTTTTCTGCCATTTCTGAATACTAAAATTAATAATTTCATTTTAGGCCATAATACTTCATCATTTATGATCTCAAGTGGTACCTGATGCTTAACAAAAATATTGAGGGAAAGAAGAACATGGATAACTTTGTGTGCAGCATCACTGTATTAGTTTCAAATTTTCACATTAAATCTTGTAACAGTTCCTTAAAAGAAACACCATATGGCTGTCAAAATGCCTCTGAAGGAGCAATAAATCTTTAAGTAAGAAAGCACTTGAGCATTTTTAATCTTTGTGGATACATACATCTTGTAATATTTTAAACTGCAGACTCCATTAACATTGCAGGCCACTGATATAATACTGACTGCAAAAGAAACTCTAAACACTGCATACATTTAATAACAATTTATAAACATCTGTCACTTGATATTTAGAGAACAGGCATATTTATGGGTAGCATTTAATAGCTCTGGTGTTTTGTTGACTGCTGACTGGAGAAGAAAAAGCATCGTAGAAATTGAAAACAATTTAAATGCTTGTGACCAGTATTTTCCTCAGTGACTTCTTCGACCCAAAATGTTCCACAAGGTTTATTTTGATAGTTGCTAAGTTAAACAAATAAGCACCAAACAGCCACAAAAACTCCTTCCAGCAGTATAGGAATAAGTAACAGCAACAACCAGATTCCTGTGGAAAACACTGAATTAAAACTGGTTTCCAAAATGTGTTTACTTAAAGTAAGGAAAAAACTCCAGCTTTAGGGTGGGAGAGAACTTACCATTTCAGTTCCATGCTTTTGTGGGAATATCCATACAATTTGCTCCTTAAAGAAATACCTCAGCATTTATTTTAATACAGCTGAAGGGAATAGTAATTATACAGCACAATTCTTCATTATTTCATCTATTGAACAGAGCCATGCCTATCTGAACCTTTTTGAACCAGTCTTCAAAACCTAATTGGTTCTCAGAGCACACAACATAGAACGAAGACACAAAATACAAGTCAGCAGAGGAAGAGCTGCACAAAGGGACAACTTTCTTTTTATGGAATTGAAGTATGCTGTTGACAGATTTTGTACAAAAGATTGTACTAGTTGAGGCGAAAAAAATCAAAAGAAAAGCAGAATAGATACGAATGGAAACCTTAAGTAAGCAGGTAGATGGCAAATAACAGGGTGACTTGCATGTCCATTCTGGAGTCTGTAAGAAGTGTTATTTTACTGTTACTATGATTCCTTTCTCAGGAAGTTTTGCACTCCTGACAGGCTGTTTAGAGCAGATCCTTCCAAGCAGTGTACTGCAGACAGGATTGAGGTCTTTCAATGAATAATGTGTGTCAAGTTATTTAACATTGCCTCGGTCTGAAAAATTAAGGTCAATATTTTGACCTCTGATTACCAAAATGTTAAAGGTTGAAAAATTCAGAAGATTTCTCATGGTAAGTTTATCTTTTTTAGAAGGCTTTCCTCTCTTTCAGTGGCTGGAGATGTAGCCTTCATTCTTGCTGGTTGATGAAGGGGTTGAGATTGCGAAGCAAAAACTAAGCATTATTAATATTTATCCTTTCACTAGTCAATATATTTGTTGCTGTCCTCTTTTGCATTTTATTCATACCCATCTATAAAAATTGGATTATATTCTGATAGACTTTTATTTGGGTTTATGTTTTGATTAAGTTGCTCTCATTGCTATCAGAAGAAAGTACTACTTACTTTTACATATCAGGGACAGAGGCAAAGAGCTCAAGACTAGAAGAATCTAATAATTTCAGGTGCCATTCGTAAGACAACTAACATCTGATTTTTCAGATTCCGTAGTATTAGGTAGCATAATGCTTTGCATGTTCGAAGCACAAGGAACTATGAATTAAATACTAAAAATGGAAAATGAAACATGATATTTTTTAAATGAAAAACAGTTCTACCCAGACAGGCTTTGAAACCTATAATTTGCTTTCAGACTGAAAATATAAAATTGACAAGTTTCTAAAAATGAAGATTTCTAAATTGTCTTCTTTGATGAGACGGTATCATTTTGCCATAAGCTTTATAAAACGGTGTTAATCTGATATGGCTGAATGATGGGTTTGCTATGGGTCTTTCCACTCGGCTTTTTTGTATACATTTTATCTGAAATTTCAGTAAGAAGTATTGTCATCTGCTGCCCCACTGGCCATGAGAGCTTTTAAAAGCAATTTCCTATGATAGTTTTTTAATGTGTTTTTAAAGAAGAATAGAGAAGGAATAAACTACTTCTGATGTCAGGGTAACAGAATGGTCCTAGGTTGCGATTACGGACCAGAGATGACAAGTTCTTGCTTGAAACAAAAAGCTCTTTGGGTTGAATTGTGCCATCATTGATAGCTGCTGGTGTTAACTCAATCTTTCCCACAAAACTGAGAAGGAAAAAACTCTTCAAAACAAGTCATTGATTTGTGTCAGACTACTGTAGCAGATTGCATGAGAGTGAATATGAGTTCTTCCTGAGCCTGAGAAGTGCGGTAAGACCCCATGAGACCCCGCCGAAGGCGGCTGCTCTCGTGCATCGTGTGGTCTCCAAGAGACAGCCTGTGTCTTGCAGCTGGGTTCTCCTCCCAGGGCAGACCTCTGGCCCTGTGTGAAGCCCCCGAGCAGTGGGCCCTGGCCTGCTCTCACTGCTTTCTGCCTGCCTGCCTGCAGAGCATCACCCCTCTCTGCTTCTCCCCAGGTTCCTGCTGTGTGCCTGAGGCATGCAGGATCACCTGTGGCCCTGGAACTGGGACCTGGGTCTTTATTTGGGGCCCAGCAGCAGCTCTTGGTGCCAAACCCAGTGGCCGCCATCTGTCTCTCTCCTAATCTTGTGTGGCTGGCTTGGCTGCAGAAGGGGTCTCGGAGCACTGTTCGAGGAGAGTGAGGGGCCCTGGGGACCACAGAGAAGGTGCGCTGCCATTTCTGCAGGGTTCACTTGCAGCAGAGAGGAGCTGTGCTGTGGGAAGTCCTGCAGAGGGCATGTGATGGCGAGAGGTGGTGGTGAAGGGTGCTGGGGAACTAACAGTTCCCATCTGCCAAAGACGGGTGCTTTCCAAGTCAGGGGGAAGAAACACCAGTGCCAAGGCTGGAGCTGGCACAATGGGAAGAAAGCCTGTGCTCGAGGGCAGCAGGACATCAATCTTTCTCGGCTCGTGCAGAGCCTCTTTGCCCTGCACCGAGCGCTATGGGGCCTGGGCTGGGTTGTGCAGGGCTTCTTTGTCCTGCTTCAGGTGCCTTGCCAGTGCTGGAGCCAGGCCCCATGGCAGCCAAGGCAGGGCAAAGAGGCCCTGCCTGAGCAGAGGGCCCAGCCCCGTGGGACTCTCCTCAGGGCAGAGAGGCCAGCAGGGCCAGAGGGCCCACCTCCATGGTGATCGGATCAGGGCAAAGGGGGCCTGCAGGAACACAGGGCCAAGCTCCATGGCAGCCTGCTTCCAGGAAAAGGGCCCTGCCAGGCCATCGTGCCCAAGTCAGGGCAGAGAGGCTTTGCATGAGCAAACAGTGGGCCAGGTCCCATGGTGCTCCAAGGCCCTCAGGCACCCAAATCACTACTCAGGGGCCCTGCAGGGCCACTCGGCTGATCTCCATCGTGCTGCGATCAGGGCTGAGGGGCCCTGCAATGGCAGAGGGCCAGGCCCCATGGCACGCAAGTGAAGGGAAGGAAGCCCTCAAAGACCATCAGGCCAGACCCTATGGGTCATGAATCAGGGCTCAGAAGCCCTGCAAGAGCACAGGGCTAGGCACCACTGTGCTCCTGTCAGGGAAAAGAAGTCCTGCAAACCTGTAGTGCCAGGGCCTGTGGTGCTCGAATGAGGGGAAGGACCCTGCAACAGCACAGGCCCAGGCACCATGGCGCCCTGCTCAAGTGAAAGAGGTCCTGCAAGAGCAGAGGACCGAGTTCTGTAGCATTCAAATGAGGGGAAAGAGGGCTCAGCGAGACCAGACAATCTGACTCAGCAGTGCTCAGATCAGCGCAAAGAGGCCCCTCAGGTCCATAGGGCCAGCCCCCATGGCGCTTGAATCAGGGGAAAGGGCCATGGCACCTTGCTCAAGGGAAATGGGCCCTGCAAGAGCAGAGGGCCAAGCCCCATGGTGCTGTGCTCTGGGGAGAGATGCGCTCAGAGGCCACAGGTCTGGACCCCATGATAGTCAAAGCAGGGCAAAGAGGTTGTGCCAGACCACAGGGAGAAGCCCCATGGTGCTCTTGTAAGGATAAAGAGAGGAAACAGTGGGCATAGCACCAGGAAAAAGGGTAGAAAGCAGCACAGGTGAGGATAGCAATGCCACCTGCATTGTTAGTAACATTGATGTCTGTCCCAGGCTTATGGGACAGCAGTTGTCCAGCTCCATGGCCATACTCTCCACTTGCTGCGATGGGCTGGGGAGAGCTGGCAATGACGGGCCGCTCCCTCTCACTGGCGTTGCAGCAGTGGGTGTCATGCTAGAAAAGGAAAAGAGGCCATGGTCATTCGCTGGCCTGGGCAGGGGTGGAGGAAATGTCCAGGTCCCTCAAGAAGGAAACCCTCCCAGCTCCCCCGGGTGAAGTTTCCCCGTACGGCTCACCTCTGCTGCTGTGAGCACGCCTCCTGGGTGCCCCTGCTGCCTGAACCTGGCAGGGTGGGGGAAAACCTATGATGGCTCTGGGGATGAGCACTGGGAGATGCAGTCAGCAGCTCTCTGTGCATGACACTAGCACCAATCGAAAGCCTCGCTCAGTGCTCAAAATCTCATGTACTCACTCATCTGGAGTGAAGGCATGAGTCAGCTGGGTGAGACTCACTGCCTGTATTCCTCAGAGATTTCAGAGCCCATTGTTCAAGGACATCACAGTCCATCCCTCAGTGATGTCAGAAGCCGTTGCTTGGGGACATCACAGTCCATTCCTCTGGGACGTCACAATGGGCTGTCCTTGCCTACGGTGCTCAAACCAGCAGTGCTGCAGCCCCAGCACATGCATCTGGGGTTACCTCAACAGCACTGCCCACTCTGTCCCCGCTATCTCTTGTCTTATGCTAGGCCAGATCCTTAGTTAATATTTGTAGTATCTATATCTACCTTCTTGCTTCCTCTAGCTAAATAACACTGCCTTCCTATGTCTATCCAATCTGGGGAATAGTCACCAGTTGTTTGGTGAACATTATTATGGAAAAATACTTTAAGATAAACATAGCTGAGGAAGAAGTGAAGCAGATAACAGAATTTTAAGCACAAAAATAATGTTTTCCTGCATGAATTTTCAGCTATGAATCACCTTATGTATATCCAACTAGTTAAAGAATTTTGGGGCATGATAAAAATATGATTGTACATATGTACAGATATGATTTTACATTATACCATCAGACATAAAAGTAATAAAATCTGTAGTTTTGAAAAAAAAAAGTTATTGGATCTAATTAATTATTTTTAAGAGCACATCTTATACTGATAAAAAACTTATCTTTTGTAACAAGAATAGATTAAAAAGCTACCATAGTAAATAGAATAGAAACAGAACAGAACAGAATAGAATAGAATGGAATATTTCAGTTGGAAGGGACCTACAAGAACCATCTGGTCCAACTGCCTGACCAATTCAGGGCTGACCAAAACTTAAAGCATGTTATTAAGGGCATTGTCCAAATGCCTCTTAAACACTGACAGGCTTGGGGCATCGACCACCTCTCTGGGAAGCCTGTTGCAGTGTTTGACTACCCTGTCAGTAAAGAAATGTTTCCTAATGTCAAGCCTGAACCTCCTCTAACAGATGCAGCTTTAAGCCATTCCCAATGGCGTCCTGTCACTGGATCCCAGGGAGAAGAAATCAGCACCTTCCTCTCCACTTCCCCTCCTCAGGAAGCTGTAGAGAGCAATGAGGTGGCCCCTCAGCCTCCTTTTCTCCAAAGTGGACAAACCCAGAGTCCTTAGCTGCTCCTCACAGGACATGCCTTCCAGCCCTTCCACCAGCTAGGTTGCCCTCTTCTGGATGAATTTGAGGACCTTAACATTGTTTTTAGATTGTGGGGCCCAGGACTGCACACAATATTCAAGGTGAGGCTGCACCATCACTAAATACAGTGGAATAATCGCCTCTTTTGACTGGCTGGCTATGCTGTGTTTGATGCACCCAAGTTAAAAAAAAAATAGTTCCACTGTATGATGAAACTCAAAGATTATAAAATCTTTGGTTTTATAATCAAAATCACTGAAATCTTGATTTCAAGATTATAATGTAATACAGTGTTATTTCCATAAACTCTTACTCTATAGTATATTGATAATGATATATTTTTCAGTATATTATTTGATATGTTTATGTTTTAATAAAGATTTAAAATCTGATGAGGAATTGGTTGGATGGCAGCATCCAAAGCGTAGTGGTCAACAGCTCAATGTCCAGATGGAGACCGGTGACAAGTGGTGTATCTCAGGGGTCTGTATGGGGACAAGTACTGTATAATATCTTCATCAGTGACATAGACAATGGGATCGAGTGCACCCTCAGCAAGTTTGCAGGTGACACCAAGCTGAGTGGTGCAGTCAACATACCTGAGGGAGGGGATGCCACATGGAGGGCACTGGACAAGCTCAAGAAGCAGGCCCATGTGAACCTCATGACATTCAACAAGGCCAAGTGCAAGATCCTGCACCTGGGTTGGGGCAACCCGTGCTATCAATACAGGCTGGGGGATGAAGGGATTGAGAGCAGCCCTGCTGAGAAGGACTTTGGGGTACTGGTGAATAAAAAGGTGGCCTGAGCTGGCAATGTGCACTGGCAGCCCAGAAAGCCAATCGTATCCTGGGCTGCATCAAAAGAATTGTGGCCAGCAGAATGAGGGAGGTGATTCTGCTCCTCTACTCTGCTCTGGTGAGACCCCACCTGGAGTACTTGTCCAGCTCTGGAGCCCTCAGCCCAGGAAAGACATGGACCTGTTGGAGCAGGTGCAGAGGAGGGCCACAAGAATGATCAGAGGGATGGAACACCTCTGCTATGAGGAAAGGCTGAGAGGGTTGGGGTTGCTTAGCCTGGACAAGAGAAGGCTGCAGAGAGACATTATTTTGGCCTTTCAGTACTGAAAGGGAGCTTATAAGAAAGATGGGGACAAACTTTGTAGCAGGGTCTGTTGCAATAGGACAAAGGGTAATGGTTTCAAACTGAAAGAGGGTAGATTTAGACTAGAAATAAGGAAGAAATTTTATAGAATGAGGGTGGTGAAACCCTGGAACAGGTTGCTCAGAGAGGCTGCAGATGCCCCATCCTTGGAAACATTCAAGGTCAGGCTGGATGGTGCTCTGAGCAACCTGACTGAGTTGACGATGTCCTGGCTCATTGCAGAGGGATTGGACTAGATGACCTTTAAAGGTCCCTTCCAATCCGAACTACTTATGATTCTATAATATAGTGTTATAGTTCCTATTTACCTTTCTCCTCTCATGTTGCACCCATGGTATTCACTGTTCTTGAAATGCAGACACTAAGGTCTTAGTCAAAATATCAAGAAAATTGGTACATATAATAGCCAGCAGTGAAATGTTTCAGTTAGGATTTAGTTTCATGAGAGAACTGAAGCCACATAAATAGCCTGCTGCCACTGGAAGGGGGAGTCTGCTCCCTCGATCTCCATGCTTGATCTTCAGATCTGCTCTTTGCCTTGAGGTAACTCAGATTTCTCAGACCTTAAATGTTCATACTCACTGTTATATAGTGAGCCCATTGAAACAGCAGAAAACTAATCAGCCTGAAGAAAGTGAATATTGTTTGTGCTGGGTTGGTAAGTTAAACTTGTTTACGTTGTGATTGTGGGATCTGGTGTAAGGAAGAAAAATGAATCATTCAATGTGTGGATCAGGAAAGAAGGCAGCAGAAGTAGAGGCAGGAGATGTGGGGAATGGAAAGGAAAATATTGCAGAACAATGTCTTTCTTTTTCCTGCAGTTGAAACCTTGAGCACTACTTTTTCAAATGAATCTTGTGTTTGAATGGCTGAGAGCAGTGAGGGGAAGCAAACCAAAGAAAAATGTGATAGTGAAATTTTCAGCCCAGACAACTTGGTAATGTAAGTCACAGTAAATACAATCTTACAATGAGAGGATAAAGATTGCTTGTAAGTAAAATGATATTTGGGAAGGTGTTCCAGGCTGAAGTCTCCGTTTCCACAGTAAGATGTTCTCATCCTTAGTGATATCTGAGCATTGTTAATTTTAGGTGTGTACATGTCACTATTTCTTCCATGAGTTTCTCTTCTCCTTTGATGTCAGTCTGCTTTTATTTCTGTCTGAATTGGTGAGCCATAATCTCTGCAGTGATGTTGATGGATGGCCAAGAATAAAGATTTCCAACCTCTTAATTTAGGAGGAGGGCAGAAACAAGAGAGGAGTTACTGCCCAGGCTCTAAGTCAAGTGCCATGTCCCTTACTTTTCCAGGTATAAGGAACCTGCTGTCTTCAGGCTCTTCTGCTTCTCTAGGGATCCCCTGTCCCATGAATCCTGTCCAACAATAATATTAATCTTGAGCATAGAAACCAGAGTTTTCTGAACAGGAGAAGAGCATTTGCTCAAATTTCCCATCAGACACTGCTTATGGTGACTCAGCTTTTTGTATGTGAGGTCAGGTATGTTTAAACAGTATTACTTGCTAACAGGACTGTTTCCAAACGGCTCTGTGGAACCATATTTATCACCTCATGATGCAACATTATAGTTTGTTTTTAAAAACAATATTGGATCAATAAATGAAGATCAATAGGACAGATGAAACCCTTTGTAAAATTGAGAAGTAGAGCATGTTATTCCACTCTCTGAAGTGAAGGAAAATTTTCCTTTACTTCCCAGAGTGAATGTATTAAATGAGATGAATTGGGAGTATTCGAAAATGTGGTATGTGATGGTATTTAGCCAGTTAAAGCTCTGAAATTTAAATTAATTCAACTCTAATAACTTTGCAATGCATTGCAAACAAAAAAGCATAAAAACTTTTTGCAGGATGGAAAATCTTTTTCCTATCTTACAAGTAAAAGAAGTACACAAGATATAGTATTTTTTTTGAATGTTCACGTTAGAACAGTCACAATATGACCACAGACAACTTTTACTGTTGGATTATTGGTTTAGAGAGGGAATATATGAAAGTAGCTTTGATCTGTTCTAATCAGATGAATAGCAGTCAATGGTCATGCCCTTTTGTTCACCTGGTAATGTGTTCCTATCGGTCTTCTGTATTCCCTTAAAGGGGCACTAGGTGTTTCTTTTCTGCTCTATTCTTTAATTTCAGTGGACATGCCTTGAAATCGTCCTGAGCCAATAATAATCCTAAAATTGGAATGAGAAGGTTGGAAAGCACAACAAAACCTGCACATACTCTCTAACATTCTGAGAAGACAGAAATATGATCTACAGTGAAGAGCAGCAGCAGCTAGTAGGCAACTTACTGGTTTGCTGATAACTCTCAGTCTTTCAGAGATATGGAAAAAGTCTGACCTCCACTGACTGACAGGATATATAGATTCCCTCTTTCCTCTTTTCAAAATAAGCTTAATAATGAGAGAAGCTCTCTACAGTTCTCTATTTCTATTGATAAAGATAAATATATATGAGTTTTGGCTTAGTTGTCAGTGGTAATTGTGTATTTAATAAAACGGGTTCAAGCCCTAATCCTCCTTTCTAGGCCCAATCGCATATGTAATCCTCTTTTATGTTTGCCTTTGCCAAATTTTATTCCACACAAAAGTGTTCCTAAGTCAGTCTGAATAAATTCTGAGTGTGTTTTATAACATGTGATCTCAAATGTTTCTCTGTCTGTATCAAAGAATGCAATCAGACTCGGCAAGATTAATCGTTTTCAACATTTGGTCTACCTGCTGACTGGAATCTTTTTACCTTCTTTCCTTCTGGGGGAGATTTGAGTGAAAGCATGAAGAATCCTCCTTAATTTGTTTTCCAAAAAGAAAGATAGTGAGTTGGTTTCTTTCTTGACTTCAGCTGAACTACAACTGTCACAGAAACTCAGTATGCAACAAAAGTGACATTTGCTTGACTCTAACTTATGCTCCTGCATCTATGCTCAGCTTCAGCAGCTTAGAATAATTGGAAATAATGTGTCAGTGGGCTACATTGTCAAGATATGGCTGTATTTTTTTGTTGACTCAGGACTGTGAAACAAAAGGAGGTCTGTACTATGACTTGGAATAATGAAGCACTGTAACACTGATGTTAACTACAGAACAGAAAAAAGATGCCAGAAAGTCACTGGTGCTCTTCAAAGATAAACAAGACAGAAGCAAAGTTATTTATTTGCTGACAATAATGGAAAATTATTTCCTTTGGACGGAAGACAGAATCTCTCTGGAAAATAGGAACAAATGGATATTTGTGTTTCAGCTTGGAGTCAAGTCAACTTTTTAATACAGAAAATATTGAAATTTTAATGTCTAAGGTATTTGGTTTCAATTTAGAGATACTTCTTCATGTTATTTAGAATTCATAGTATTCTTTTAAGTAGTCAAGTTTGCCGAGTACTGCATTTCTTGATCAGGATTATTTGGCTGCTGAACCAAATTGGTGATTTTTAAGAGTGACACCAGAAACATCTGCCTGGTAAGCACCTTAATTGTGTCTAGAGTTTCAGCTACTGCTAAGCAGGGATTAAGGAAATGTATAGAAAAAAGCAGGTATATTTGTAGAGTGAATAGATTATTTCTTCACTGCACTTAGGCTGAGCATTTTTTGCTTCTTTCAGGGAAAAGGAAGAGTAGTATCTGAGTGGAAGTGTCACCTTATCTTATAAGTGCGGTGTGATCTTTAGACCACGTGCTGTGACTTGATGACATCACAGCCAATTTATTTGTGCAAAAGCGGCTCACAGGAATTAAACTCCAATATTTATACTTCTCTAGAGAGCATTCAGCCTCAGCTTGCAAATTTCTGAAACTATTTGTATTCAGATATTGTGTACTATTTACTATAATTTTTTTTTCTTATTTAGTGGAAAGAAAGCCCCTGGCCTTTCATAAGCACAAGAAAACAAATACAGCTACCAATATAATTTGATCCACTTCACTGGATAAAATTTTTTATACAGCATTATGTGAAGGTCAGCTATAGTGATCCATTCAGACAATGAATTTATAAACGAGGAAAGCAGAAAAACCTCTACTGGTTTTACTAATTAACTACAGCGATTAATTCAACAAGGTTAACACTGTGACTTGTGTCTTTTGCTTTTATACAAATAGATAAATAATTAAAATAGTCAGATATTTAGAGATACAGTTTTCTTTGATGTACTTGCATTTTTTACATTATAGGCTGTAGAAATCTGTGTGTTTATCTAGTCTTCCTATTTTGTTTTATGTTAGAAAATCCTTCTTTTGTTCTCGCTGGTGAGCCTGTTGGTTATCTATTTACTAATATTAGGCTTCAAGAGCATGTTGTAGCATACATTGATTCTAGCTACTGGCTCAAATTACTTTTTCCAAGAGCACAGGGGATGAAGGACTTCTGTCATCTATATACAGGTTATATTTATGGGAACAAAACACTGTGTGTGTGAAAGGGCAAATGTAAATGATGAGTCAGGTCTGCATTATAGCAGACATGCTTCAGTTTTGTTGCCCTGCCTTGACAGTTCACTTGCTAGAGGGGATAATGTAACCAAATTAGAGCCCTCTGTCAAGTCTCTGTGGGGGTCCATCTTGTCTTTCACCATGTGGAACATAAAGCCAAAAGGGAATTTTAGCACAAATCAGTTTTTATGACTGCACGTATTTTCTATGATGTAAGTTTCAGAGAAATACGGTAGGGGAATTCCAGCACATTGGATTTTCTAAGCTATCTGTTAGCTGAGGTGGAAATAGACAGATAAAGGAGGAGATTTTGAAGGTGGACTTTTATCTTTAGTTTGCATTTCTTCAGGGACACATTCTTCCTTAGAATGCAGGCTTACTTTACATTCATAGCGACATGATGGACTACAGAATGTCCACAATGAATCACTAGTTACTCTTTTTTTCTAAAGCAACTGCATTGTCTGGGCAAGTCCAGTGAGATATTCTTTACATGACATGATAATGGAGATGTCTGGCTTGCAACATCCACTCCAAAAAAACCATGAAATGTCATTTCAGTGTCATCAAGAGTTCAAACGGAGAAGCAGATCCAAGACTAAACTGTTTAAACTTATTACTTGGAATGAGATTAAGTCAAGTCCTTTTTGTGACATAAGTGAAAATAAACAAGAAATAAGTTTACAATATCTTTTTTTTTTTTTTTATGTCCCTCTAATAGGAGGAATTTGTATTCTTTATGCATATATTCCTTACCTAGTTTAGTTATGTTACTAGATCTTTTGAAGCATAAATATTTTTCAGGTTAAAAAGAAGAACCACTGAGTTTTACAGAATTAAACTGAAGAAAAAAAGGCTACAGCAGTTCAGAAGATAAAAGATTTTGCCAGATAATCTCAAATAGATCAAACTTGACCTTTAAAACCAAAACCTCAGCAAAACCATTCCCCAATCAGCCCTGATGTTTTTGTTAGTATTTCTGCACAAACAGCCTTAGTGATGATTCAAGCAAGTATTCAAATATGACCTTGATATTTCTTCCCTGTTAATTTAAAAAAAAAAGCAAACAACAAAAAATAAAACCAAACCAGCCCCTCCCCCCCCAGCAGTAAATCTCCTCCTCAAAGCTGGAAATAAAACATTTCTTCTCCTTGTTTTCATGTCTTTCAAAAGCCTTCTTTTAAGTATAATCTTGGGAGAAGTAGGGAGTCAGTTTTGGCAATGCCCCCAGCCCGAATGATGTATTCAATAATTCATTCGTAATGTCAGGTAAGCAAAATCCATAATAGATTTTTTCAAACTGGCAGGTCTTTGGGTGTGGAGTAGAGGGGAGGCAGGGAATTTACATTCAGAATACAAAATGATTTAATGCTTCTTAGTTGCCAAAACATAGAGTGGATATCCCCTTTAGCCAGTCTAATACTGCTTTGCATCAGTGTTGTAACTACAGGCAACTGGATTCTTTAATATGAATTTATGGTGCATTTTGGATGGGACAGTATTGGGTAGGTGCCTATCTATGAAAGGGGTTATTAACTTCCAGATTTTTTTATTTAAGCAAATTACCTGTAACACTAATTGTTAAAGATGTGAGGATTATAAAGCAGTGAAAATGTGCCTTCAGATTAATATAAAACATATTGCTATCTGCAAGTTGAACTGTACACTGATGACTTTGGATCTGGGTGTGAATTGTGATCCACTCATTCTCAGAGTTTGGGGCATGACTTATGGCATGGCATATTATGAAAACAGTTTTGGCAAAATATGGATTCTAACAATAGGTCAAATTCCAAATCACCTGTGGTGACAGCTGCCAGGGGTGATTGCTGTAGTGCTACCCATGTAATTCCAACTGATATGCTTGCAAGGTAAAGGAGGTTATTATCGCCATTTCTCACACAGGGAAGTTTAGGTACTGACAGGTTAGTGCTTCTCCAAGTCACGTGGCACAACAGACAGCAGGACAAACGATAACATCTGCTCACTTGATTTGCGGATTCTACCTCTTAAACTTTTTTCTGGTCATCCACATATTTGTCCACTGCGTTAAAAAGTAGCAGACCTCTTTCTTACACAGTCCTGTGAAAATGTACCCAGCTATATGAGGTCTAAGGTCCTTCTGTAAGGTGCTTGGCACTCTCAGTGGTTCAGAGCTGTTGGCTTCTTGCCCAATTGAACCCCAAATGGCCTCAGTTCTGCAAAAATGGTCTTTGTGTGATTAATACCTTTCATATTAGCAGTCTCTCCCTTGCTTCAATGTTTTTGCTATGAGTTTGATTCCTGGATTTCAGACTACAAAACTCTTTCCACCAGTGGGAACAGACTGAAGTAGTTTTCCATTCCTAAAGTAAAGTTACAGTACTTGAAAAACAGTAATTTTTTTTTTCTAGAGTTGTTTTTAATTGAGGTTGCATTAGATATTTTGTTCTGGGGAGGTGTACTGTGAAATGTCTGAAGATTTTTATTTTTGGCATAGGAAGCAACTGGGAGCTGAGCATCAGAGCATATCTAAGTGAAGGAAAACACTGCCAGGGTAGGCATTATGGTAGCCAAATTGGATTCTGTCTGAAGAGTAGTTTCCTGATCCATTGTAATCTCTTAGTTATTGCAGTCTGAAATGGTTGAGATTGTTACTGCTTTTTTCCCCTTAAAAGTACTCTACTTCAAATAAAAACTAATGCAGAGAAGTGACAGAGTCTGGGAAATGAAGGTCAGGCTCGAAAATCACCATGATGCCTCCTATCTGTTATTTGTTCTCAGTTTTGTCACTCTTGCTGTGTGATTTGGGACAAAAATAGTTTCCCCTCTGAGTGTCTTGGCTTCTCCATCTCTAATACAGGATTAATAGCTTAATCACTGGCCAACTGCTGGGTTGTAGATGGCTGTTCATTCCTCTGCTCCAGAGCACATTTGAAGAATCATCAAGTATATTGTTATGGACAGCTTACTGTGAGTGTTTATGGCCTTCTAATGTATTTAAATCCCAGTCAGATACAGGCAAATATTTTGGTCCACAGATGTGAAGCTGTTTAATATTGTACGTTTGTAGAAGGAACTTCATTTGTCACTCAATAGTAGGAACTGAAAATAACACTGACTTTATATGAACTTTGTCAGCTTACCCAAGGCAAGTACTGGTATTGTGACTGTAGTAATTATAATTTTACAGACTGCATGTAATTTTGGGGGTGTAGAAGTAGACATTTATAGAGAAATTACTCAGTTACATGAGAGTTTGGAAGACTTAAGAGAATAGCTTGATTTTGTAGCTGGTTAAGATAATAACGTTTCTCTCTAGGCTTATTTATTTGAGTGAAGTTTCAGGAATAGTCTTAGCAATTTTTATAATAAATCTCTACTTTCATAATTTAGGATGTTTGAAGAAATCATTCACCAAGTGGAATTCTTTATATGTGTGGTTGTTTTTTTTATTTCCAGGAAAGATTAGTAAAATCTTGACATTCACTTGTCATTGAATTTTCAAAGAAAAACTCAAAGAACTTTAGAGCAATTCTGTGCTCTAATATCTTCGGGGAAAAAAAAATCGTTTTTTCAAAGTTGAAACAGATTTTCTGTAGAAGTGACTGATGAGAGTCATGATAGTCCTCAGGGTACAGTAGCATTCTGTTTTTCCCTTTCGTCCTTGCAGAAAGTTTATTTTAATCATTTCCAATACAAAATCTTAGGATACCATTCAGTAGCATTTTAGAATGTGATTCCTCAAAATTTTTATTTGTGATCACTATTCTCATTGCCATGAGGTAAGATTTTTGGGTCCTTATTCCTTACCATAATGATTTTTTAAGTTTTTTTTTTCTTTGTGTGTTTCTGAATTATTGATAATTTGAAAATGCATTTGTGCATCTTAAACCACAGGATTAGTTTGCCTACAGCTGGCACTCCCATTTTTGTTTTGTTTTCATGATGCTGCTTAAGATAGTGATAATTGCCTTTATCAACTTTCATGTTCACAGTGCAATGTAGTTCCCTATACAGATATTTTTAATGGTGCTTTAAATGCTGAATGATTATTTTCATGCAACCAATTTGAAGTAGTTGGAAAACAGAAATTAACTTGAGGTAATATTTCTGAACTTAATCAAATGGGAGTGCAAAAACTCCTTTGACCTGATTTGAATATGAATAATATAACTATGGTGTTCTATAGATACATACATTTTTTAGTGACATACAGTAATCTATAAATTCAGTCTGATCCATGTACCTTGGGAAAAGACATTGAGAAGAAAACAGTATGCCAATAGGAATGTATTAGCAATTTCAAATGCTTAGGTTACCTTCCAGCCTTACTAATCCCTCCTTTGTTAGCAGAGTGGTTTTTTGTTTTATTCAAACATAATTGTTAAGACAAGCTGTTCAACTTGTGACAGTACTATTTAAAATGCAATATGACAGAAGAGAGAGAACCTTTCTTGTTGCAAAAATTCCACAGGCAGGTTTTAAACACTGTTCTGTCTTCTACATTTTAATCAACAATCTCTTAAATTATTATAGACAACAACTTTATATTTATATACAGGCTGTTCAGAAGGGACAGGCAAGGTAGGAGGGGCGGAGGCGTTGCCCTCTACGTCAAGAAATGGATAGAATGTGAAGAAGTGTCCCTGAAGAACAGCCATGAGCAGGTTGAAAGTTTATGAGTAAGAATTAGAGACTGAGGCAGCAAAGGGAGCCTTGTGGTTGGGGTCTACTACAGGCCGCCTGATCAAGGGGAGCCTATTGATGAAGACTTTTTTCTTCAGCTACAGGAAGCTTCGTGCTCACAGGCTCTTGTCCTGCTGGGGGATTTCAACCACCCTGACATCTGCTGGGAAAGTAGCACGGCAGGCAGCAGGCAATCTAGGAGACTCCTGGAGTGCATAGACGACAATTTCCTAAGCCAGTTGATAGATAGCCCTACCAGAGGGGACACAGTACTGGATCTGGTGGTCACCAATGTAAGTGAGCTCATTGGTGATGTCAGGATTGGAGCCAGCCTCGGCTGTAGTGATCACGCACTGGGAGAGTTCACAGTCCTGAGAGATAAGGGTCAGGTGAAGAGTATAGTCAGGACCCTGAATTTTAGGAAAGCAAAATTCCAGCTCTTCAAGGAGTTAATCAACAGGACTCCCTGGGAAATGGCCCTCAGGGACAAGGGAGCAGAACAGAGCTGGCAGGTCTTCAAGGATGCTTTCCATGGGGCACAAGAGCTCTCGATCCCCAGGTGCAGGAAATCAGACAAGGAATGGAAGAGGCCAGCATGGCTGAGCCATGACCTGTTGGTCAAACTAAAGGCCAAGAAGAGATTTCACAGGCAGCGGAAGAAGGGACTGGTGTCTTGGGAAGACTACAGGGACGCTGCCTGGTTGTGTAAGGATGGGGTCAGGAAGGCCAAGGCTTGGCTGGAGCTGAACCTGGTGAGGCAGCGAAGAATAATAAGGGCTTCCACAGGTACATTAACCAGAAAAGGAAGGCTAAGGAAAGCATACCCCCTCTGATGAGCAGCAGTGGCAAGCTGGTAACAACAGACGTGGAGAAGGCTGAGGTACTCAACAACTTTTTTGCCTCAGTCTTCACTGGCAACCTCTCTCCTCACACCTCCTGAGGCAATGGGCCATTTGATGGGGATCGGGAGGACAGAGGTTCTCCTACTGTAAGAGAAGATTAGGTTCATGACCACCTGAGAAACCTGAATATATATATGTCTCTGGGTCCTGATGAGATGCATCCCAGAGCCCTGAGGGAATTGGCTGATGTAGTTGCTGAGCCGCTCACCATGATACTTGAAAAGTCATGGCAGTCAGACAAAGTCCCTGGGGCCTGGAAAAAGGGAAATATTGCAGCCATTTTTAAAAAGGAGGACCCTGGGAACTACCGATCTGTCAGCCTCACCTCTGTGCCTGGGAAGATCATAGAACAGATCCTCCTGGAATCTATGGTAAGGCACATGGAGGAAAGGGAGGTGATTCGGAACAGTCAGCCCAGCTTCACCAAGGGCAAGTCCTGCCTGACCAACCTAGTGGCCTTCTATGGTGGAGTGACTGCATCAGTTGATGAGGGAAAAGCTAGGGATGTCATCTATCTGGCCTTCTGTAAGGCCTTTGACATGGTCCTCCACAATATCCTTCTCTCTAAATTGGAAGGATACGGATTTGATGGGTGGACTGTTTGGTTGATAAGGAACTGGCTGGATGGTCTCATCCAGAGGGTAATGGTCAATGGCTCGATGTCCAGATGGAGAACAGTGACGAGTAGTGTCCCTCCAGGGTCCGTTCTGGGGCCAGTGCTGTTCAATATCTTCATCAATGACATAGACAGTGGGATCGAGTGCACCCTCAGCAAGTTTGCAGCTAACACCAACCTGAGTGGTGCAGTCGACATGTCTGAAGGACAGGATGGTATCCAGAGGGATCTGGACAGACTGGAGAGGTGGGCCTGTGTGAACCTCATGAGGTTCAACAAGGACAAGTGCAGGGTCCTGCACTTGGGTTGGGGTAATCTCCAGTATCAATACAGGCTGGAGGATGAAGGGATTGAGAGCAGCCCTGCTGAGAAGGACTTGGGGGTACTGGTGGACGAAAAGCTGGACATGAGCCAGCAATGTGCACTGGCAGCCCAGAAAGCCAACCGTATCCTGGGCTGCATCAAAAGAATTGTGGCCAGCAGAATGAGGGAGGTGATTCTGCTCCTCTACTCTGCTCTGGTGAGACGCCACCTGGAGTACTGCATCCAGCTCTGGGGTCCTCAGTACAAGGACATAGACCTGTTGGAGAGAGTCCAGAGAAGGGCCACAAAAATGATCAGAGGGATGGAGCACCTCTCTTATGAGGAAAGGCTGAAAGAGCTGGGGTGGTTCGGCCTGGAGAAGAGAAGGCTGCACGGTGACCTTATTGCAGCCTTTCAGTACTTAAAGGGAGCTTATTAGAAAGATGGGGACGGACTTTTTAGCAGGGCCAGTAGCAATAGGACAAGGGGTAATGGTTTTAAACTAAAAGAGGGTCGATTCAGACTAGAAATAAGGAATAAATTTTTTACAATGAGGGTAATGAAACCCCGGAACAGGTTGCCCAGCGAGGTGGTAGATGCCCTGTCCTTGGAAACATTCAAGGACAGGCTGGATGGGGCTCTGAGCAACCTGATCTGGTTGTAGATGTCTCTGCCAATTGCAGGGCAGATGGACTAGATGACCTTCAAAGGTCCCTTCCATCCTAAAGCATTCTATGAGTCTATGATTCTGTGATTTTAAGGACATGCTAAACCCAATGTTTCATAAAAAAGAGATAAAAAATTATAGTTTGTCATTGCCTCAGATAGTAGAAATGCTTATTAAATAAGGGATAAAATCATTAAATAACTTGCATAAAGAGCTACATCAGCAGCTCATTTAATAATGACAACAATTAAAATTCAGATCAATTTAGTGACATCAGAGGAAGGTGTTCCCCCATTTCTATCAGCAATGATACTGCAATTAGTATTATTAGGGCCAGATTGTGTTTATCCTGTATGCCTTCTGTGGGAAGCAGTGGCATATGCACAGTGCCATCAACACAGTATGCAGTTGGTATAGCTGCTTCTGTGGGGTTTTGCTTACATAAGAAAATGACTCTAACAGGCAAGACAAAAGCTTCACCTAGTCAGGTGTTCAGAGAGTACTGAAATGGTTGCCTCAGCGCACAAAAGCAGGCCAAGCACTTCTGATAATTCTCATGGCCGCAGCCTACTAAGCTTTGCAGGTCAGAGGTTTTCTCAGAGAGAAGATTTTGTGGGTTTTTTAGAATGTTTTTAATACAGTTCCAATGGACCTCTATATCGCTGTAGTCCTGATCAGCTTCCTTTAAATACAAGTATATTCCTGATAGACTTGGTAAAACATAGCGAAGACCTCCTCCTTAAATACATACTGAATAAAGGGACAACTCCTTTTATTCACTTTTGAAGTTGCTATGTTTATTTCATGCCCTTTATTTCTTGGGTTGGGTGCCCTGTGTATGCCAGTAATGATTTTGTAGATCTGTATCTTCTCTTCTCTCATTTGTCTTGTTTGTAGGCTGAAAAGACCCAGCCTAACTAGTTCTTCTGTAAATGCAAACCTATCAGAAACCTTTCCGTGAAAGTTTTTGAGATTCTGGACCTCTGTGCTCACACTCAGCGCGAAAGAAAGGAAAGGTAGGCTGTTCAGCTGTTTCCAGCACTTCCCAGGACACTTACATTTTTACATCTATTGAGTGGAGGCAGGATAACTTTCCTATTACCTAGTGGATGTTAGAGTTTGTTTTCTTTGATTGCATAATTGAGCTCTATCTCTTGCTGGAGCAGAAAGTGAAAGAGAAGTTTTGCTTTTAGTTTTTTTGGAGGCATAGATATACAAAATCTTTTACATGAGGGTGAAGCACATCCACAGCTCCCAAATTGTCTAAAATCAAGAGGAAGTGTGGTAACATTTATTTTTAATGCATATATTAGCTTTGTAATAACATATCTGGGTTTACTGCTCAGATGAAAATAATTTGTATAGCATGTATGAAATTAGCAGTGCTATAGCAGAAGTAAGGCCTGCTCAGGTGAGAAGTTTTTGCAGGATTAGATCCTTAGCAGGTGAATCATCTTTACAGTCCACTTTCTCCCCTTCTGATTTTCAGTAATTACTGACACAATTTTTAAAGATACTTCAAATATAAATACATACATATATGTTTTAAAACTTTTAGTGCTACTGCTTCTATTTCCAGTATTCTTTTCAGACTCCTCTGTGGTCTTTAAAATATCTTGTTTGTGGTTGATGCTGCTCTCTGGCATTCTGTTGTGATCCATGTACTTGAAGTGGAGGTCAGATGTGAACTCTGTGTATGGCAAAAGAAATTACTTGTTCACCAATCGCCAGTGGCTTATTTCTGTCTTCTAACAGACAAATGCCTAATTACAGAAATTTATTTCGTATTAGGGCATGGGATTTCTGAAGGATGGCATCATGGGTGGGTCATCAAGACACACATTCAAAGATGGACAAGTAGTAGAGACTTTCTACCAGTACAGTGCAATGTGGGAGAGGTTATCTGTCCATAGACACAGAAAAAAACAAGAATAAGACAGTGTCCTCAACTACACAGATTTCTGGCAACATAACACCCCACGAAAGTAGTGTAGCAAATGCATAGGCCAGATGGTCTCAAAGACAAATTCCTTTCTAACATTCACTTTTGGAAGTGTAGCTGCCTACCACAGGCCTTTCAGTGGTAAAAGGGGCACAGAAAGCACTGTATTATTCTTTCAGTGTTGACTAATGCAGTTCTGTTATGTATAGAGCAACGCAGAGAGCAGAAGCAAAATAAAAATACTGAATTCCAAAAATGCAGACTACTATATGTGCATACTTAGATACATACACAATATACATACTTGTATATTATATATGTTTGTTCTTCTTGTGTGGTTGACCTTGGCAATGTTAAAAATGATGAGTTTTCATTTCAGCTGAAACTGAAGAACTGCAGAATCAGTTTATATGGAGCTGCATGATGAGAATATGTAATTTGATCTCATGTCCCTGGGAATAAACAGAGTAGATTTCTTTTTTCCTTGGATAAAGGTGAAAACTGCAGCTCATTTGAATCACCTTGTTCAGCAGTTAAGCAATGGTAAAACTTCAGTTAAAGGCTACAAACTGTCCCACCTTCTTTTTTAAAATGAATCAAGAATTGCAACTTTTAAAAGAGCACATAACTGATGACTTGTCTACCCAAGGGATGGTTGAAATGTATTTCTATCTGCTTACTCTATTTTTGGGAAATAAATAGTCATGAAAGAACATGATTTGTTGATATTAAACTCATTTCTCTCATCTGATATGTTATAAGAAATTGAAGAATCATTGTCAACATCTCTCTTTATCCTGAACAAATTGTTATGTTACAACTTACAGTATTTAACTTCCTGCAGACACCTGCATACTCGCTTGGAACCAGACTGCCTTCTTGGAAAATACACAAATACTGAAGACATTTCACTAGAATGATAGTCATAAAACTGGAAGTCATAAAATTGTTATGAAATATTTAAATGGCTCCTCAGCAGTCAGCAATTTCATGGTGCTAGCAAATATCCACGGTCACCATACGGAATAAAAAAACCTGTTCAGTGATTTTCAGTTTCATTTCTTCAGTTGCATCCTGATTGTCTTACTTTATTCCACTGATTATTTAGCTTTAGCTGTCTGATTCCTCCAAGTCAGAAAATATTAATGGCTTATTAAAATAAACAAAACCAACACCCTTGTGTTTGAGAACAGAAGTATTAGTAAAGCAGTTCAGTACCTTTCAAAAGTGTTTAGAATAGAAGAAGCGACTTCTATGAGAGCTGGAGTAATTAAAATGTCAGTCCTTTGTTGTAGTGGCAGTGATTATTTTATGATAGGTCAACAGTAGCACGCATTGGAGTAAAACACCTATGTCTGATGGAACACAATTGTGTGATCTCTCATGATCTTTTCAAACATCTTCTAAAGAACACCAAAGCTCTGGCATGCCTCAGTTCATCTTGCTTACAGATTATATATTTGATTCTATTATTTGCATGTCATGCAGTATAGTTTTATGTCTTAATGAATGCATGAAGTTGAAATGAGGCATTCGCAAGAAAGAGAATGGTTATTCAGTTCAGTACATTCAGTTTATAAGTTAATTTTTTATTTTGCATGAAACTGTGAAGGCATCATTCAATTTCCAGACCAGATAAGCTAACAGTAGATTATGAGCAAAAAAAGCTGATTGTTAAATGGTATGTTCTCAGATGATGACGAGATAAACAGCTGTGAACAAATTGATTTTATGCCCTAGTATCTGGAAAAGCATAATTTCTTTCTAGATAGTTGATGGAAACCTTCCCTTTAGTATCTATATAAAGATTCACAAGGGAGAAACAAAAAATCCTTGCCTAGCAAAACTGTAAATATTTGCCCAGATGGAATCTTGCATTTTTTCAGAGATCTTAAATAATGCAGAAGTTGATATCCTCCCATCCTGGCATCTTCAGTCTTTTTGCTCAAGTGCTCTATATTTATCTCTGATTTAAACGTAACTCCAACTGCAGGCATTGAATTCTGATTTTTTTCTGTGCATGGATCACACCTGGACTTCAGCCGTTTTCTGAAGCTGAACTTTTAGAGGCTAATAGGAGTCCCAATGGGGAACAGTGTTTTTCTTCATTTGGTAAGTGAGTGAACTTTAAATCTTAGATTGCCGTTACGCTTGCTATGTGACGAAAGTATCTATTACTGAAAACTCAAGTAAACTGGAGGTATTACAGTCTGGCAGGTGTATAGGCTTTCTTTCAAGTAATTTAATGATATTAAACCCTATGAAATATCCAAACATATTTTTGGGTGCAAAATTTAAATTCATGTTTAAATCTTGTCTTTTGCAATCTTGTCTTTTGACAAGTAGCAGAAGACTAACTGCTCTGAAATATATGGGATTTTTGTGATCCTCAAGATAGGTCATGTCTGGAAAAGATGATTTCCAGAGAACACAAGAGAGAGGACAAATGTTAGTTCACTGGAAAAAGAACAATCCTAGCTCTTTCTTTTAGGGGTAGACTTTTGATAGGAGCTCCTGTGAGCACTTCCAACTCATATCCTCTATAAAGGCTGCAAGTTGAAGGAGCTAACAGTATAAATATATTCAGCAAGTTTTGAACTATTCAGGATTTTAGTGCAAAACACCCTCTGCGAACTCCAACTGAAAATGCAGATGGTTGACAACCAGCTGAATATGATTGAAACTGCTGTAAAAAGCCGTTTCTTCTTTTTTCCTGCTAAAAGCATCCACATCAGTTACTGTGTGAAATGAAAAGCCTGTAATGCAGTCCTGGGTTTCATTTGCTCACTTGCATATATGAAAGATGAATTCACTATAAAATGTCAGGGAGGATAGCCTTGTCTTAGGGTGATCTAGCTTTTCTTTCTCTCATAGACTAAACATATTACTGGTGATGTTAAGCATGAAAGTGAAACATTAAAAGAAATTCTGAGATTTCAAAAACCCCAATAAATTCCAAACAGTAGGAGGAATCTTGGAATGGATTGTTTCTGCATGTGTGCCTGCTGATGTCATTTGCAGTAAATTTCCACTGCATTTTTACATTTAGTTGACTCAAGGGGAAAGTGATAATCTCAAAGATGACAAAGTTAGGTCAGTCTGAAAGGGTAGCCAGAGATTAGAGCTGGGAATAGAGCAAAGAACAATAGTGAAGTCAAAAAAGAGTAATTCTCCCAGAGAAATAATGAGTGATTCCACAGAGACAGCAAGCAGTTAAAAGCATGAGGCCAGTTCACAAATATAATATATTGCTTGGAATTTTTATTTTTGCTTTAAATTAAAAAAAAAAAAAAAAATCTCTGGTAAACACACAAACAAGGCATACTTCAGTGGCTAATTGACATGTCAGTTTTTCACAGTAAGTATTAACTTCTTTGCTATTATTATTCAAAGTAAGCCTTTGTTGGTGGAAATAGCTATTAATGACTGTTATGAGACAGGTGTTTAATACTCTTATGAAATGAGACGTACACTGACTTCTTATTCAGAAAATAACCGCCATAAATGGAGCTCTGCTTGGATGGTCTTAACGGAGAAGAAAAGTCCATTTGTGGTCTTTAAGGCACAAGAGTGACCGTGTTTCTCTGTGAGAAGAAGTAATTCCCTTTTATTAGCTTGCAAGCTAAATATCGTGGCCTTATGGCCTGATATGTCTTACATTATTCCAGGTACTCAAGTGACGTAATGCCATTGAAATAAAAAAGGTTATTGTATTATATTTTCTACTTTAAGTCTCTTATGTCTGGGATGTGAAACAAGATTTTACATTAAACTACCAAAATTTCTAAAAAAAAAATTATATATATATATATATATATATATATGAAAACTTGGAAGAGAGGTTATTATGCACATTATGTTTACTTTTGTTTTCCTACGTCCATATAGGTGTTTCTGGGCTATGACCATAAGTCTTTTTATTTTCTGGAAAGTCCCTGGAAAATACCTTATCTTAAAAAACACCTCAAAAAATTGTACAGCAGTCGTCTTTTCGTATTTGCTTTCTTCATATATCACCTTTTATTTCCTACATACCCTGCAAATGATCTTACTGTTTTCCATTTTTGCTGCATAGGAAAATGGCAACTAAATATTTTGTTGAAGGTTGTTGAATAAAGAGTTCAGTGTTATCACTGTGAATGTCAGATGTGTAACACAGTAATTAAACTCATTAATAAACTCCTAGCACCCAAACACTACATCTGGGGATTTGTGAAAATAAACAGTTAATGTTTTCCCACAGTTACTGCAGTGTGTTACAAAAGCTTTTACAGTGTTCCTCTTTTTGCTAAAAAACTAAAGGTGCCCATCCCTGTTTATATAAGCAGGGAATTATACTGGGCTCAGGTAAATCAATAACAAGATAAAATGAGTGGGGTCCAGGAAGAATTTTGTGGTTATCCTCATTCGCTAGCAAAGTCCCATAGTATCCTCAGCTCTGGAGGAGTTAGTACAAATGCATTCCCCTGCCAAGAAGTTATACCATAGAGGCAGTCATAAACTGCATTACCATTAGGCTTTAATGATCTCAAATTTTTCTGTCTGTTATCTGTAGGTAAAGATTGACTTTTTCCTGGCTAGTGTTATAATCTCCACTCTTCTCCTGACATGCTTATGAAAATGTTATTGTCCTCAGAGTTTATGTGAGCAGACTCAGGGTGGCTGTATCCATTTTTTGCGGCATTCTAGCAGCAAACTGTTAAAAGAAGGAAAGATATTGTCCATAAAATAGCCTGATAGAAAGGGTTTTCTTGCACTATAATGCCTGGTCTGACATTTCTGTGCAGCAGGAACAGTATGATGAAATTCTGTTGTATTCCTTACCATAGCTTCAGAGTATCTCATCACCAATTTAGGAAATCATTGGCCTCAATATCACCTAGAATGACTGTCATCTTTCCTCCGTGGGAGTGCATTGGCAGGAATAATGATGCACAGTAAGTGGGAAATTCTTTAATGAAATATTTTTTGGTTGAGGGTTATAGCTAGAAAACTCTGTTTCAATGAAGCAATCATATCTGTCCTTGGATGTCCTCAACATACAGTACATAGTTTGAGTAGAGAGAGCAGAAGAATTGCATTTAGAAAATTTCCATTTTTATCTCCTTCCTGGCAGGCAATGAACTGAAATGTAATTAACTCCTTCATTGCTTTAGCTTTGCAACACAACGTATTCATAGGAAAAGCACTTCTGTGAGCCGTCTGGTATTTGACAAAATTTACAGAGGGAGCAAAAGCAAGCTCAGATGCTCTCAAAGTTATTTTTACATTCCTACATGCCTTGTTTAATTTGGAAGCTGAAAAATGATTAAAAATCTAACATTTATGCTTAATTTTCAATGTTATAATTTCATATTTCGTCTTTAGTGCAGCCATCTGCAAAAATAATTCTTAGATATACTTATGACTGAAGCATCTTTTTTCTCTGTTGAATGTGGGTTTGGTTTAATTTTTTCAAAATAGCCCTGTTTTTGTGCACTGTTCTTGTCCCACATTTTACTCTAATAAGCTGTTTGGGGTTTGTCTTTTGATTTGGAGTTCTGTCATATAAGCCACCATACCCTTTATAGCTATTTATTGATCTATTGAACACACATCAGTGGTGTTGTGCTTATAGTCTGTAGACCAGACTTAGTAATGGCAGGACTATTTGAGTGAAGTCCTGTGAATTCAGCAGTCAATATTTCTAAGTATTTCTACATTTATTAATGCATTTCATATAAGACAACTTTCCTGTTATTTGCTCAGCTATAATCAATACTGCTTTTAATCCTTAGAAATCATATTTCTATTTCTAATGTAATTTTCACATCACTGTAATACAACATCTGTATCTTTTTTGAATGATGTTTTGTAAGAATTGGTTCCTCTGAATCTGGAGGCAATTTGAATTTTAATATTAAGGGGAAAAATATTTTGCTTTGTGCACTGGAAGATAGAGGCTTTCCAGCACAGCTAACTGCTATTCAGCAAAAGCTATTCAGTGACTGGCTTCATAATAAGTGATATACAATTTCTTAGATAAAAATTACTAGGCATTATCAGTGATAATTTCAAAAACTTGTGTTCTCACAGTAGTGTTCCAAGTACTAATGGCAATGAAGTAAAAAAGCAATGAAGAGAATTTTCTGTATTTTTTTACTAATAAGCATAAATACTTCTTTGTAAATTAGAACAGTAAAAAACCCCACCACCACTCATAGTATCCTTTCAAATGTGCTTGGACAAAATTTGGCTTCTTTCTGCATAGAATAACTACACCACAGCTTGTTATTAAGTCAGGTATTCCAGGCAATACGTTTATTCTTTTAAATATTGGGCTCAGAAATTGCAATGAAATTTCTCTATCAATCAAATGTCTTTTGATTGTGAAGTGAAATAAAATGGCTTGGATGGGCATACCCTTTGCTGGATAAAATACTGGTTGGATGGCCAGGCCTAAAGAGTTGTCTCTCTAAAGAGTTAACTCCTAAATGGAGTTAAATCCAGTTGGCTGTTGGTCACAAGTGGTGTTCCCCAGGGCTCAGTACTGGTGCCAGTTCTGTTTAATATCTTTATCAATGATCTGGACGAGGGGATCGAGTGCACCCTCAGCCAGTTTTCAGACAACACCAAGTTGGCAGGGAGTTCTGCTAGAGGGTAGGAAGGCTCTACAGAGGGATCTGGACAGGCTGGATCAATGGGCCAAGGCCAACTGTATGAGGTTCAACAAGGCTAAGTGCTGGGTCCTGCACTTGGGTCACAACAACCCAATGCAACGCTACAGGCTTGGAGTGGCTGGAAAGCTGTCCGGCAGAAAAGGACCTGGCAGTGTTGATCAACAGCTGGATGAATATGAGCCAGCAGTGTGCCCAGGTGGGCAAGAAGGCCAATAGCATCCTGGTTTGCATCAGGAATAGTGTGGCCAGCAGGACCAGGGAAGTGATTTTCCCCTTGTACTCGGCACTGGTGAGGCTGCACTTTGAATACTGTGTTCAGTTTTGGGCCCTTCACTGCAAGAAGGACATTGAGGTGCTGGAGCGTGTCCAAAGAAGGGCAACGAAGCTGGTGAAGGCTCTAGAGCACAAGTCTTACGAGGAGCGGCTGAGGGAGCTGGGGTTGTTTAGTTTGGAGAAGAGGAGGCTGAGGGGAGACCTTATTGCTCTCTGCAACTACCTGAAAGAAGGTTGTAATGAGGTGGGGGTGAGTCTCTTCTCCCTAGTAACAAGTGATAGGACAAGAGGAAATGGCCTCAAGCTGCACCAGAGGAGGTTTAGACCGGATATTAGGAAAAATGTCTTCACTGAAAGGGTAGTCAGGCACTGGAACAGGCTGCCCAGGGAAATGGTTGAGTCTCCATCCCTGGAGGTATTTAAAAGACATGTAGATGTGGTGCTTGAGGACATGGTTTAGTGGTGGACTTGGCAGTGTTAGGTTAACAGGTGGACCTGATGATCTTAAAGGTCTTGTCCAACCTAAACGATTCTGTTCTATGAAGTGACTATACATATAAGTTACCATTTTCATAAAAAGCCACTATCTCAAACTGACAAAGTGTCTTGAACACAAGCACAATAAAAATATGGGCCACGTCTTTTAAGTGAGGGTTATAGAAACATTTGGGTTCTTTCAAAAGCTAATGGTTTTATGAATGTCATCCCAGAATTTCATGTTTGTTGCTGAACTGTATGCATTTGGATGCCAAACCTTTTAATATCTGACAGAAGGAACAATGAATATTTCTTTTTGGTTTGCGTCATTACTACAGCATTAGTTGAGACTTTATTCATTTTCGTTTGTCCTACATGTCAATATTACAGAATAATAAGGTGAAATAACATTAGAGAGAGAATTTTCTCTGCTTAGGCTTATCTGAAGAAAACAGATTTTTTGTTACCAAAATGATGGTAGGAATGAGGTGGTCAAATTACAGTTCTTTCAAGACTGTATAGTGTGTCAAACATTGCTTAGTTTTGCTTGTTTGTCCAGTGGTGAGTATCCCCACCTGTCATGCAGGAGACTGGGGTTCATCTCCCGAGCTGGAAGTGGTTTTACAAGGGGAAGTGCAAAGTCCTGCACCTGGGGAAGAATAACCTGAGGCACCAGTACATGATGTGGAACCATTGACTGCAAAGCAGTTTTGCAGAAAAGTCCCTAGCGGTCCTGGTGGACACCAGGTTGAACTTAAGCCAGCAATGTGCCCTTGCGGCAAAGGAAATTAACAGTATTCTGGGCTGTATTAACAGGAGTGTTGCCAGCAGGTTGAAGGAGAGGATCCTTCCTCTTGAAACAGCACTGGTGAGGCCACACCTGGAATACTGGGTCCAGTTCTGGACTCCCCAGTACAAGAGAGACATGGACATACTGGAGAGAGTCCAGTGAAGGGCCACAAGGATGATTAAGGGGCTGGAGCACCTCACATATGAGGACAGGCTAAGAGCTGGGACTGTTCAGCTTGGAAAAGAGAAGGCTCAGGTGCATCTTATTAATTTATATAAATACTTGAAGGGAGGGTCCAAAGAAGAGGGAGCCAGGTTCTTCTCAGTGGTGCCCACTGACAGGACTAGAGGCAATGGGTACAAACTGAAACACAGGAGCTTCCATCTAGAAACAGTGTGAGGAAACACTGAAGACCAGGAATCACTGTGAGGATGACCGAGCACTGGACAAGTTGCCCAGAGAGGTTGTGGAGTCTTGCTCATAGGAGATATCCAAAAGACATCTGGACATGGTCCTGGGCAGCCTGCTCTAGGTGGCCCTGCCTGAGCATGGGGATTTAGACCGGATGACCTCCAGAGGTCCCTTCCCACCCCAACCATTCTGTGATTCTGTGAGATGCTGACGGGATCATTTCTGTAAACAAACTCATTTTTTAGAATTTATGTAAGTTGTAGTGGAATTTTCACATGGTATGTCTTTGTGGCTCTGGACCAAAGGAGACAGAGACTGTTCAGTTTTTTTGATTTCCTGACTAATTCATGTGACGTATTTTTCTGTTACTCTTTGAAAATTTTCTTTTGGCTTAGATTCTTGTTAGTGAGTAACTCATTTCATTCTGTATGATCATGGTAGGGAAAATATTGTGGGGTTTGGATTTTTTTTTGTTTTGTTCTTTTTTCCCCCCAGTTTCTAGGACAAGGAATCTTTACTGCCTACTTGCATTACTGCACAAACATGCATAGAAGCAAACGAACAAGAATAATGGAAATCTTAGCTGTAAAAAATTGCAATAAATGACATTAAGCTCTGATAATTCTTTATTAAAACTAAAAAAAAAAAAAAGTTACAGAAATTAACATTTCCATTCTCCATCAAGTGTTAAGAATTTAGTTACCTTTTAGTCTATAGAGTGCTTTAACTTCACAGTATAAATTGATGTATGTATATGTATTTTTAGGACAGAACTGAAAATGTGTTTACTCTTGTTGCACAAGACTTGAGTCATAATCTGAGCTTTACCATTGTATCTGTCCAACTTGGGAGTAGCAAAGGTTTGTTTGTTTCTTCACTTTTGTTTGCCTTCAGTTCCACATGAAAACTGAGAATTGAAACAGAAAAATTGTGTATCAGAACTGTAGGAAAGTTTTGGTGTTGACATCTACGAAAGGGCATGGTTTGGAAAGGAGAATGATCTAATCTAAAGTCTAATTCCTGTACCTTATTTAATATAGTACTTGAATCATCGTAGAGATAAGTGAACCATTTTAATCATTAATGTGTTTTCTGTGTGCAAAGACTGGAGGATGTTGTTTGAAAGTAAATTAAAGCAGTTGGGGAAGCAGAAAAATATGGTCAGAAATCTACCTTTGTCTTTCATGACTGTAGTTCTTCAAAGTCTATGTTCTTTCATGTAATGTTTCTTATGCATAACATTTCTTTCCTGTTTCACTGTAATGGGGTGCAATTTCAGTTAAACACTTTTATTGTCTATTTGTTTTCCTTCCCAAACAGATGCAGCATCAAGCTGCTTTATCTAATATCATTCAGCTGGAGAGAACCAGATGACATTTTACATAAGACCACAGCAATAGCTTGGCTAGGAGAGGGAATCAGTTAATTTTGGAGAGAAAACTGTGTTGTCTGGGCACAGTTGTGTTGTATGAAGGGGAATAAGAAGGGGAATAAAGAACATGCCCCTTCTAAACCAAAGAAGTAAGAGAAAGGTTGTTCTTTCCTCTGTTCCATCACGCTTTTTGCGAGTTCAAATTTTAATGTTCCTTATGAGTTCCATGCATAGCTTAAGAAAAGCCTCAATCAAATAGAAAAGAATAAATGTCTGAAATACTAATATGGGAGTGTGACACGCTATGGGAAAATACAATCTCTTGCTTGAGCAATGTAGTCTTCCATTATGCCTGAGAACAACCTGTAACCTTACTGAGCTGTGTGAATACTTTGCTCTTTGTCTGCCTCACAAACTTCTTGAGTCAAATGCTTCACTTGTACCTAGCAGAAACACTGATGTGATACTGATAATATGAACAGTGAATGTTGAATTAAACTGCTTTTGAAAGAGTAAGTAATAAGTCCAGGTACTCGTCAGTGTGCACCTGTCTAGTCTGATTTACATGACATAGCAAACGCTAAAGCATTTATGAGAAAGAAGGGCCAGTGAATGAGAATTTTGCCTGAGTAGCGAGGCCTACAATTTTGGTCTGCATCTGTGCATACTTGAGAACATAGTGAGGATTGTGTGGGACACAGATCTGTGGTTTAAATTTCCACTGCTGTGAATCAGCAAAGAGTTACTGAAATAGAAAATCAGAAAAATAGGAAACCAAAAGGATACTGTAGCTGATGTTCTACACCACGGGTTGGCTTGCAAGTATAAAACATTGAGCTTAGAGAGAAAGGAGGGAGAAGAAAGAAATCAATTCAGTAAATATCTCTCCCAATTAAGAGTACTCACATTCCCCACTCATAAAAGAAAAACACTTCTTTTTTTAATTATTCTTTTAATAGTTTTTTTCTCTTCCTGTTTCTCCTACACTCTCCATTGCAGGCATTTCTTGCTAAGTGCCAGCCATGGAAGAGAGAGGGAGTGACAGAAACCACACTGTGATGTACATAAAGGGAATTTCATGGTGTAATATTTACATAAGTAATGGATTTCTCCATTATATGCAGATGTTGGAAAGCTGGCATTTACTGAAATTGTTTTGTGAAGGGGTTTAACCTTGGTGAGTACAGCAATGTGTATTTCCAATTCAAATCATATTTTTACTTCCTATGTATGCATAATATTTTTTGCCCTGTGTATGACCTACAGAAGCAAGTATTGCCATCATTTTGGGACAGATGAAGTCATCATTCCTGTCATGAGCAGCTGAATGCTTCAGGTGATGTTTCAGGTTTGACACTGCAGTTTCCTAATGCAGTTGCTAGCCACACAAGCTAGCCTTTGTTAATCTTGGAAACCATAGAGTTGGCTTATACTCTGTCCTCAAGTCTTCCTTATGCTCAGGGTCTGATGAATCCATAGACCTCTTACCCAGTAGCAGTAGAAATATGTTGGTTTTCTAACTGCCACTACTGGAGCTTATCATGAAGGAATTCAGGGGAGTTCAGAACAGAATCCTAACCTTTCAATCACCTTTGGATTCAGCAATGGAGATGGCCTGTGTTCTGCTTTTAGCTGTGGTTTGAGTGTGATCTTGAGAGACCAACCACTCTTTTGAGGCTGTACCTCAAGGAGGCTGTAATCTCAGATGAGCCCTTGTAGATATTTTTGTGTGCATGTGGGTGGTTCTTTTCCAACAGTACTGCTACCAGAGGCCTAGAGATGAAATAGAAAATAATTCTAGACTTTTATATGGAAAAGTTCTGGAAGTTATAAAGGGCTGAGTTGATTTTGCAGCTTTTCTTACGTGCCAATAAATTCTCTTCCCCCATGATTTTAGGCACTGTGGAACAAGAAGCTCACACACTAGTGGGAAGTTACTTAGTGACTTGATGCCAGCAACGCAACTTTCTTCACCTTAAGCATTTGGGAGGATGAAGATGAATTAATTGGCTGTCTCTTGAGGAATAGATTTATTAAAAATTAAAAATTAATAATTAATAGCATATAAAGGAGTCTCTTAAGATCAAGATATTTGCCACCAGTTGTTACAGAGTGAATCTAAAGGGGAACATTAATAGGCACTGTTAGTATGACAGAGTTATAGAAGAATAATCTGTACTAATAATGTATTGATTAATCTTATGAAAGTGACAGTGAGGGAAAATGAAGATTACTTAGTAAACACTGGAGAAAAGATGGTATCAAATGTTTGTCCCCTGTAGCTGCATTTTGTCAGTGTTTCTTTAAAATGAAAATTCAGTGCTATTTGTCCCATTCAATAAGCTAAGAACGTTTTCCATAAACTGTATTTACAAATACACAAGTAAAATATCCTCTGTACGACAGACATTTCCTAGTCAAATTTGAGAGATTTACATGTTAAAATCAAAGCAGAAGCCACAGCATTGTATATCAGGGTTGGGCGTGTTGTTTGTATTTTAAGTTGTTTCTCTCAGGCTTTGTTGTATGCAGTAGTTCATGTCCCAGTCCTAACCCCGACACAGTATATTCCAGCTGCTGAGTAGTGAACATTGGACACTTGGTTCATTCCTATAATACCTTAGTGCAGATTCTACAAAAATTACTCAATTGCTTTTTGCTCTTTACTCTCACTCCCCCTGATAGAAAAGGGTCTAGTAAAAGTCAAGAATTGAATCAATGTGAAAAATGCAATGACTGCTTTGGGGTTTACAAATGTCCAGACTTAAGCCTATTCCTGACCTGTCCTATAAATAAGTTAGCTGCCTTGGAATCTGAAATCCTTTGTCTGACCTTTTTTCTAAGCTGCTCAAAAAGTAAGTACTAGAAGGAGGAATGAGAGCTCTTCAGAGAAGTTTGTATTCCATGTGCTCTTTTCCCATTTTTGTTATTTTGTCTTCCATTATTGCAACCTGTGTCTTGTTTTCCCAAGTGTCTTTTCAGATACCACTGTTAAATGGATGTTTCCAATCCTGTTTGGTCTTTTGTTGTAATTGCTATTCTACCCTAAAAAATGCCGAGGCAAAAATATTTTCTTAAGGGACCTGTTTCTACTTAATGTGTTGGGCATCATCCTGATTGATTAGCCTTATGGCACAAAGGAACCTATTCAACTTTTGCATCAAGAAAATTTCAGTTCAGTACAAAGACCAAAATGTTGTGTATCATTCCATTTATAAAAAGTTTAGTAAAAAGCCTGCCTGTAATACTTTTGAGAATGCTGTTGCTCTGTTCTCTCAACGTCTCATCTAAAATGTGGTACAGTGCAAGTACTCAGCAGTGGGAAATGTAAAATTTGGTTTCTTCATAAATTTGGCCAAGTACTTTCCAAAACATGAAGGGTCCAATGAAAGTAAATACAAAAAGATTCACAAAACTTTAGGGTAATTAATTTCACAGTAAAAAGCAACAATGAGATTTTCTTAAAACTTTGTGGTTTTTTCCAAGCTACCTGAACTCCTTTTAGACATTGACTGTGTCACTAACACAAGAACATAGAGGTCACTGAATGACACTTCCTTCGTGAAGGTGAGATTATAGCTAAACTGAGAAGATGAGTGTTACTGCTGTTACATTTCCTCACCAGGACTTTAAAAGGAGGGGATGAGAAATCTCAGCTTCTTGCCTGTAAACTGTCATCTCTTTCTTTCTGTTATGACAATTGTGCTTTGATCTTAATGGTTACTTAGTAGGGTTTTAGAGTTCTTCTTTCAATTCCCAAATAAATCTGGATGAGTAGTAGAGTAGTAGTATCAGTAGATGAGTAGTAGTGTCAGTTGTTTCCATTACACTTAGCCTTTCTTGTCTGATAATGAAGCTATTGAGCTAGCATATGCCTCAGAACTCTCCTGTGTCTCAAGCATCTTCCTATTCTCCATTTTGATCCTTCTGTTTTATTATCATTCTGTTTTCAGATCCATTGTGTCACTGGAATTATTAAAGTAATCCGATTTTTGTCTCTTTCAGGTGAAGTACTTGTGACCCTGCCCTCCTGGTATATATGACACTTCTCTTTCCTAGTTTACTAATATATCACATCTTCTATGTCCTGTTCACACTTAGCATTTTGTTTATTAATTATTTAAATTTATTATAAATTATTTTACTATAATTTATGTTTTCTACTGCAAGATACTAATAGTGACTGATACTAAACATATTTATTTGTGGTGCTGTGTGGACACTGGCTTTTGTGAGAAAGCCAGTCATAGCGTGGTACTTTAGTAACAGCATGTTCATACAAGTGGTAGGCTCAATGACAATCGTTTGTCTAAATCAAGGCTGAAATTTTGGTCAGATATAATGGTTTGTGTAAGTAGCAAGCCTACACAATAGCAAGCTTACAAAGTATTGCAAATTTCTTTCTGCCTAAGCCCTATGAAATTCCACTACAAATAGTGACACACCCAGCTTCCCACTTCATGTCTTCTTTACTTGTGAATCTTGTTCTGTTTTTCTCTGCCACAGTCATACTGAAAGGCATGTTGGGAGTCACTTCTTCCTCTGCAGTTTATGTCTGAATTATCATACAGATGAATGTTTTATAAACATTGATGAAAAATGCTTGGATGACCTAAGGAGTAATCTAAGCATATATGCCCTTGTAGCACAACCTAGCTATTTTGGTTGGACAATAAGCCCTAGTATTTATGTGAAATGTTTCCCTTATTCTCAGGGATTTTGTTTTACAGGAATAATAGTCTGCTTCTTTCTAAAGAACACTGTGTGAAGAAATGAGTTTTATCATCTTGCACACCAGCCTACATCTACATTGCATAACTTAGAGCTACAGTGAACTATGTAAACTGCCTCTGAACCAGTATTGATACCCTAGTGTTGTGCTCTATTTAGCCTAATTAGTTGCATTGAAAAACAGCCTTGGTGAAACATAGCACTACAGTAGCTACATGGCTGCCAGTGCTAGAAGTAGACTGAATATCCCTGCATGGTGTTTATCACCTAAACGCTTGAGCTGATAAGAAGTTGCAAATAATTATGTTGAATGTCATAGGCCACATAGCTGACCATAAGAAGTGTCCGAGAAGGCACAGCATAAAAGCACTTGTCTTTCTTGCTGTAAAAAGCTTCAAAAAGCTGCACTCACAGAAAAAAAGAAAATAAAAAAGTCTCCAGCTCTGTTAAGATTTCTTCTGAGGAGATTGCAGCTGTTATTTCTGTTAACTACTGATTAAGCTCAGCCAGTGGTTCTCTGCATACCTGTGTGTGAGCTTTGAGGCTGGAGGAGACTTTAGGCACAAAGGAGAAGTAGTTTTGAGTATAATATGGGCCTGAGGAAGACATAATTGTACTTAATGGCAAACTGGTACGCATTCCCTGTGAAGAGTGTCTCTATACAGGGAAGACCACATGAACTGTAGGACCCTGTGACAGAAAGAAGGTCAGAGTTGATTCATTCTCTCTGACCTTGAAATCAATGAATCTATGAAAAGGAGTTTCACAGGGTTTATCTATGGCATGTGGTTTGGGGTTTGAAATGTGTCGTCTGACATTTGCTTACTGGTGGCCCTGGCTTTCTTTAACATTTACTTAATATCTGCTAAAAAGCGGATAGCAGAAGCATGAGCTTAACTTTACTGACAAGTGTTCAGTCACTGAAAACAGTAATGGCATGCCTTACACTTCACAGTTAATACAAGTACCTTTTGTGCATGCACGAAATTATTCAGAGAGACTAAATAAAATTTAATCTTAAATTTACAGCAAAATTGTAAAAGACAAAAAAGGCAGATATAAGGAGAAGCAAATTCATAGTTTAAGGAACATTATATACAAAGTATATTTCTATCTCATTTAAATGTCACTTAGATTAAGAACTGAACTGTTTCCGCTGCTTCTGTTTCAGGTAAATTATGGGAGATAAGAAAGGGGGAAAGGAAAGAGGTAGGGAATAAAATACATAGTACATGAATAAATATAGTAAGCATCAAAAATAGTCTGTGTATTAGTGAATTTTCACTACGTAAAAGATACTTTTATCTTTCATTTGGATGAGAACTTAGAAAAGTAAATGCATTTTCTTAAGGACAGTTCTGACTTTAAAATGTTCTAATGCTCCCAATATATGCTCAGGTCCACCACACTGAACAAACTTCCTTGTAAAAGACATGGCCTTAGTTTTTAAATAATTACATGAGTAAACGTATTCACAAGAGGAATCTTGTTGGAAAGTTGTGGTATCTGGACAATTTTTGTAACAATGCATACACCTAGATGACAATTGCCCTTCTTTTTTTCTTTGTCCTTCTTTGTTTTCCTTTTTGCCACACTCTAAAAGAAATTTGTTTTACATTCTTTTATTTGTCTGGATTTATTTGTTTTGAACAAGTAACTTTTCTCTACAGCAGACTTCATTGGTCTCCATGACTCCAGGAGATTCCGTTAACTCTATCATGAATCTTGCTTTGGGTGCTGAAGGGGAAAGGAGAGGAGGTAGGATTGCAGAGGAGTATGTAATACACATCAGGATATGTATTTAATATATTTATGGGCTTTTTATTTATTTTTTACAAAGCCTTGCACACAGAGATCCTATTTCTTTGCAGCTGGTAGCAGTCTTTACCTTCCAAGAGGTACAGAAAAGCTTTTGTAATATTCCCAAATGGTAGTATATTGACATCTTGATTTAATTTTCTCTTAACACGAATGGGAATTTTACATGTTGTGTTGTGTAGGAAAAATAAATAATGGAGCATGGTGCATCTGCAAAAAAAATGCTGTAGTCTTGAGAGACAAATAATAACATTTAATTAATGAGGTGTGATTTTATGCCAAGAGAATGGGTCTTGTATTGTTTTTTTACTACTCATAAAAATTTCTAGAAGAATTTGATTGTGAACAATCAGAAAATTTCTTATTACTTTGCATAAGTTCAAATTTATCAACTGTATAATTTCATTGATCACATGAAATGAACCAAAAGAATCTCTACAAGGAAACAAGCCGAAAAAGGCAAGTGAACCAAAAGTCATCAATCAGTTATTTTCAGTGTTGTGAATTGCTGAGTGAACAAACTGTGTCATGAGGAAATATCTACTTGCCCTTTGCCACCCACATTAATAGGATTATATTTTGGTTTAGATCCTAGCAGCAAAAGACATGCATGAAAACTCCAATTCTAAAAGAGCTGGGAAGTGAAGTGTGTACATCAGTGATAAATACAGGAGTAGAAAGAAACTACAGGTTAAGAGCATCTCTCTCCTTCCCCTACAGAGAAGCCAGGAAACTTGAAGTTATCTGAGACAACAAACTTTTGTGACTAATTTCTGTGATAGAAATTAGCAAACCTAGAACTTAGGTGGTTCTAATGCCCTATGCATTGAGCAAAGCAGAAGACCTTTGGATGAATGTCCAATACATTTATTTGGAAGAACTGTCCTGAGTTGTTTGTGACAGTAACTCAGTTTTGGCACCTGTAAAGATACACTTTTTGCCAGTGCTAGTTGTATTTGAGCTGTTGGGTTGATATCAGCAGCAACAGAAAGACTGTCAGGGAGAGGTACCGCACAGCAAGAGTGGGCTGCTGTGCAAGGGCTGGGGAGCTGGGTGCTGAGGGTTGCAGCAAAGCAGGCAGGGGGAAAGGATGCAGCTCCACAGTGCCCAGGGTGGAGCTAGAGCAGGGAGCAGTGACAGTAGTTGGGGAAAGGGAGCAGGACAGCCATGCGCCAGAGGCATGTGGTACATTTTCACTCTGCTAGCAGTGCAGAAAAGTTACAAGAGGAAAAAGGCACAGATGATTGCTTTTTGCTCAGCTTGCTCAGCCTCTGAAAGGTTGAAACCCCACTTCCAGCCTTCAGAAGCCCAGCAATTTCTAGCATTTCTATACTGGAACTTGAAACTCTCTGTGGAAAGGTTAGCCCTTGCCCCTGGCTCACTCTTTTTCCAAAGTTTTTCCCATTATGAAACCTATTAGCTCTTTATGAAGTGAAATCAAATAAAAAGCACTGCAGAAGAAGAAGTTACCCCTTAACCTTCAACTTTAGTGTGACAATCCATCTTCCTTCATGACTAAAAGGTTTCTGATTAATAAACAGAGAATTTGTCCTTTTACATATAATATTGTGCATAAAAGCAGATTTTCTTAAATCCACATCTTCCATGTAAAATTTTAGCCCAATGCAAATGTAAAATACAGAGCTATAGTTCTCTAAAATAGGGCTTTTGTATGCTGTCCTCTTACATCTTATTTTGTAAGGGATGAGATTTCTATCGGGCAGTAGCTGACTGAGGAGGATTAGGGATTGGAGAGGGAAGTGCTGAGGGTTTGGGGAGCTTTATGCTTTGATGTTTCTATCTACTTTATTAGATTGTAATTGATTTTCATGCCTTTCTTTTTGACATCTATAATCATAATTGTGACTTTTAATAGCAGCAGAATGTTCAGCTGCCCTATTGAGGTATTAAAAAATATCAGTTATAAACAAAGGAAGTAGAATGCTAAAAATATATTTTCAGGCTGCTTAGGCCATTAGTAGTTTTACTGAAATTGAAATGTAAGGAAGAACACAAGAATGAAAATGAGTTCCATTCTTAAAATCTAAGTAAGGAAACACATACTATGGATCCTTTTCCTTAGTCTAGAAAACTGCAGCAGAGTGCCTTCACAGTCCTGTCATCCCCCCAAAGTGATGCAATATGCTTATTAACGTTCATGTCAGTGAGTCTATTATCTCGTACCTTTTATGAATTCAGACTCTAAGACTCTTCTGCCAGTACTTTGGAAGACTGTTCCATGGCATGCAGAGAGAGTGTGCTCTGTGCTTTAGTTGTTTTCTGGTCCCCCCAGACTGCTTCTGTGGTATCCAGGTGATTCTCAAGCTATAGCACTGGGAAAAAAGATTAGGATTTGCCCTAGAATGAGTTTCCATTTTTTTAAAAAAAAGAAAGAACCTAAAAAAAGAAATCTGCTCTGATATTGGAAATACTGAATAAGAATATTAAAACAGCAGCAATGGAAAATAAATTTAAGATGAAAAGAGCAGTAACACAGTGACTGCTTAGGAAACGGAGAATCATCTAATGCAATAAATATCAGTGTAAGAGAGCAAGATGAAGCTGCACTATATTCTCACTCCAGCAAAGAGTCTGAGCAAGGAAGTTGTAAATCACAACTGGGAACCATCCCTGCTGTTATAGGGAATTGTTCTAAACATTTTCTGGTTAAAATGGTGTTATATCTGGTGGTTTATATAATATGCCAGATACAGCTTGTAGCTCAAATGTTATTTCAAAACACCAAGATCTGCAGACCTTACTCAGGCAAAACCCCCAAGTCTATCAAAATATCTACCTATCAAAACACCTGAAATTTGACCACAAAATGGAGTAACAATTGCTTTGTGTAATAACAGGTTTTAAGAGAGAGCACTATATTAATTTGATGAGGGCTTTTACGTTGCTTGGCTAAATGAAATACCTAGAATGATTATTCTAGCTCTCTACTAAGTAAATTGGAAGTCTGATGAACATAGACTAATGACTACCTAACACTTATTTAATCTGAGTTTAAATAAAAATTGATTAGGCAACAGGAAAGGTGCTAGATATCAGTAGTTACTTGATGAGTTGTTTTGGAGAAATAAGGAAATCTCTTGCAAGATAACAAGCCTTCTGTGCTAGGGATACAAATTGTTGTTAGGAAGCCATCTATATCCTGATTCTGAAGTTTTAGGTCCAAAGGCTCTGCTAACAGAAAACAGGCCAGTAAAGCTAGTTCTTCTGTATATATATATATATATATTTTTTTTTTTTTTTGCTATTGAGCTACTAACCCATTATAGTCTATACTTTTTTATAATATATTCCATTTCACAATGTTACAGTCCCTTCACTCTCACTCAAGAACAAAACTTCTTTCTTTTTTAAAAGTATTCTTAAAATGTCTTAATGTTCAGAATATGCAGAATATAAAGCAGTGTACCAATTTTCTTTTACCTCTACTCTCTTGTAATGCTCTCATTTTCTAATATAGATGGAAATAAAGGACAAAGATGTTACTGTTCCCTGACATTGTTGGTCCAAGAGTTGATTTGATTATGGGTTTTCCTGCACTGGGATGCATGCTCAGTCTGAAAACAATCTCGAAATGAGAGTATGTAGTAATCATACCCCTAAATTGTTCCACCTTTCTTCCTGTTACCTGTTTTCCCCTAAGTTTGATGTTAGTGCCAATTTTTTACTACCTGAAGCCCTTAGTAGAATTGAGGTCCTGTGCTCTCTATTTTTTTATTAGCTTTCTGTGACAGGTTGCAAGGCAGTGGAGGAAAGGCTGGTACAATTCAAGAGGACTGGTGGCTGTGTAAATCCACTAGCCTTAGCTTTAGTGAGTGCATGACCCTCAGTAATATCTGTAAAAACAGTAAAGTGGCTTTGTGTTTCCACCTCATTTGTAAAAATCTCTGTTGGCTAAAAGCCATCTCTGATGGCTAAAAACCATCTTGATTCAACTTTGCAGAAGGAATGTGAGGGCAGCACTTGCCCTGTGAATTATAAGAAAAAACTCTCTCATCTAGGGATATTTTCCATGGAACAGTTCACATTTGTGTTGGTTTAGTGGTGTATCCTAACAATTTATAGTGGCCACAGTTGTCTTTTCCCCCGGATTTTAATTTTATTATTGTGAGTTTTTAAATGCATGCCCGACAAAATTAGTACGGCAAGGTTCTTTAGCTCAAAGCAAGGAAAGAGTGTCCTGCTTCTTACTGAACTGAAATTTGTTACTTTGCTAAAAATTGACATAAAATAATTTCCAGTCAATTGAAATTCAATGATGTCCTTTACCTGCAAAATTAATGTCATTATCATGCATGATGAAAGCTGGGTTTAAATATTAAATAGTTTTTTTAAAACAAACTGTGATTTTACAGTTGAGTTGAATATGAAATACATATATATATATATACACACACAAGTATTTGAAGGCCTCTGGTACAATGACCTTATTTTCAGCTCAGCCTGGTCAAATTGCGAATCCTACTTAATGGAAAAAAACCTCATGGAACAGCGATGGGCTGTTACTGAAGTCAACTTCAATTATTGTTAATAGCAAGTAATCACCCTTCTTCTAAATAAGACTTACCTAGAAATCATTAAGCAAAGCCTCTATCTGCCATTAGTACAGATTCCTAACAGGTGAATCCACGTCATACTAGCTAAGAGATACCTCTCTACAGAATATATTTTACTATTCTAGCTTAAGCCTACATATAATTCTGAATAAAAAATATTCAACATTCAGACTAATTTGTGAGTTCTCAACTTGGGCAATAGGATAGCTTTTTTCTGTGTGTTTAATTTTTATTTCAGGTATTCTCCTCTTGTTTTGTAGTGGTAGGCTTCTAATTTATGGAGTAATTTTATGTAAGGAATTTATAGAATTAATCTGTGTCTTGTTTCTCCCTGTATTTTATATGTCAGAAATAAAGAATAATTTCTTACAGTTTGTGAGGTAATGGCCTTTCTACCTTCTTTTTAGCTTATAACACAATAGGGATCAAATTCTTTCATAGACTCTTTGATTGTGGCAATATACAATTAATAATAGTTATTTTTTTTGTCAAACACAACCTAATAGATATCAGCAAGAAAAGATTTTTACTATGATCGTGACGAATATTCTCCTGAAGACACTGTTTAAAGTCAGTGCTTATTGATTTTTTTTTCATGAGGACTGGAAGGCTCTCCCATTTTCAGTTAGTTACCTTATTTGTGATTTTTCCCAAATGGCTTTGATGACTGAATTTGTATATAATGAGCAACAGTTATAATTTCTCTAAAAAGATCTAAAAATACTTAGCAGCAAAAATTTGCATGGAATAGCTGATTTTAGAAAGGCAAGTACAAATGTATAAATGTTACATTGTTCCTAACAGGTTAATTTGTCTAAGTAAAAATCTACATTTGTGGTTTCATTTACTTTGAGAAAAAACACTTGGGACCATGCCATATTGGGTAGGAATGTGATGCTGTTGCCCACTGTGGTTCTCATAAATCTTAATACATAATACTTTCTATTGAGTATCAGTTGAGCTGCATCTTTATTGGTATCTCTGTACTGTTTGTCATTCATTTGTCAAAGTCATTGAGATGAATGACAGAGGCATTTGTATGTACCTCACTGCAGTGAGTTGATAGGCTCTCCAGCTACCCCTTTCTTTCAGCATTTTTCTGGACGCATGGGAGTTCCCATCTGGAACAGCAAATCTGAGTAAAACCTCTCAGCCCATCTTGGTATACGGATCACTTTCAATGTTAGGAGAACTTATGGTGTTGAAGAAGATTAACTACCTGTGTGAACATGGATTATCATAAATTTGAGGTGTTTTCAGGTCTTTGGTCTCCTAAAGGCAGAAGTCCCACAGATACTGTCTGGACATGTAAGAATGGTGTTGGGAAAGCTAAAGCTCAACTGAAGCTGACATCTGCAAGGGCAGCAGTAAGAGTTTTTCTAATATGATACATTTCTAGCAAGGCCAAATAAGGAGAAAACAAGCCTGTTGCTGAATAGTGAAGGTTATTTAGTGAATGTAGTCACAGATAAGGTACCAGATGATACCTTCCTTGCCTTGATCTTCACCAGCAACATCTTTTAGGCATGTGTTTTTAGAGGCAGAATAATTATGAGCAGTAGAAGGGGATCTAGTCAATGATTACTTGTGAGAACTTGATACATACAAGTCCTTGAGACTGGATAAGCTGCATCTGAGGATGTGTCAGAGTCCAATACTCTCTGACCAGTTTCTTTTGGAAATTTCATGTGTTGAGGTTGTAAATGTTTAAAAGAAAATTTACTTATTTGAAAACAGTTGATGTTACATGGGACTTCTGATTTAGCGAAGGGATACAAAATATACTGAAAACACAATACAAATGTAAGTTACACTCAGAAGTATAGTCATTGCAATACACAGTTCAGTTACAGTACAATGTGATTCCCAGATTCCCATTATTTGTCTCTATAACATGCTCACTGTCATGATGCTGGGCCTCCCCAGTTACTGGGAAGGCATATGTGAGTTGAAGCCAGCTCGAGCCTGTTGCTCTCTTTGAAATTCTGTTGCTTCCTTTCTGGGTTTTATAACCTATTTTGGCCTGAGCCACATATTCACTCGCCTCACGCTGGTCTGGCTAACTCAGGAAGATATTCACAGTCTCTTACTGAACTCAGGGAGAAAAATTTACACCACTATTTGATCCACTCAACTGTTGATAGCTGTTTCCCTAAAACAAAGGCCACCTTCCAGTCCTTTTGTGTGGAGAAAACATCAGCTTCTTTGCAAAAGCTGTGGTCAGTCACACCGTGCATTATTCTCTGAGCTTCATCTTGCCCATCTCCTATGAGCCTTCCTCCATTTTAGGGGTTTATTGGTCAGTCACAGGGTGCTGCAAGTACATGGCTGATATCATAGCGAGGCCGCTTCCTATCATCTTTGAAAGGTACTGGAGATAAGATGTCCTCAGCAGCTGGAGAAGGGCAAATTTTCACCAACCTTCAAAAAACACCAAAAAGGCAGTCCAGAAAAATACAGGACAGTCTGCCTCTCCTTGGTCCCTGGGAAAATCGTAGAGTGAGTCCTCTTGGAGTACATTTCTGAGCACTTGAAAGAGAACGTGACTGGGAAAAGCCAGCATGGATTCACCAAGAATAAATCACGCTGGACCAACATGATTGCCTTCTAGGCTAACTAGACTGGATTTGTGAAGAGGAGAAGGCAGTGGATGCCATTTACCTCAACTTTATCAAGGCTTTTGACACTCTTCCACAATATCCTTGTAGCACTTTGTGGTCTGGATAGATGGATGACTGGATAAGTAAAAAATGAATGAAATGATTGCAAATGAGAGCAGCTGGAGCACCCTGCCAGGCTGGGCTAAGCTGAAACTAAGTATGGATATATGTGCACTTTGGAATACCCGTCAGGAATGGGTTTTAGGCATGGGAAGACCTGGGAAAAAAAGGAAGTAAGTGTGTCCTGTTCAGACATAAAATTTTTGCAAGCTGCCAATCTATGTAATAACTTCCCGCTGCAACACGAAAAGAATCAAAGTAACCCTTTGTATTTGAGGTAACTTTTCAACACTATCCCAAGTAACTGCTTTTTCTGGAATGACACCACTGAGCATTTGTCATTGTAGCTGCTTTATTCTGGTGACATCTAATGAACCTTGAACTTCCACTGTGCACTTTGATGACTGTGTTTTATGTCTGCAGGTAGTTTTTATAGCCAAATGCCCCACATCAAATAAATTTGCCCTGGCACTACTTCTCAGTAAAAACAAAGGGGTGATTTTTGTAGGGTAGAACAGCTGACTAGAGTAAAATATTGCAAAGAAAATAAGCTTCTTCCCATCCCCTTAGTTCTGACAGTGATAAGAGTCCCTAGCATTACATGCTACTTCAAAGCATTACAGAAATTATCATAGATTCTTGTGCATAGAATTAGTGCCATTCTCCAGCTCTGCCCTGCCTGGCCTTGGGCCCGCCCACAGGACCCATGTCCTGGCCCATCCTCAGAGAGATGCCCAATTCCTGGGGCTGGGACTGCTCCTGATGCCCCCGGCTGCCCTGATCCCCAAACCCAAAGATGTCTATGCATACTGAGTTTCATTTTCTAGGTAGTAGACCACTGGCTCTCCACCATTGCTTTGAATATCTGCACAAAGTATTGTTGTGAAGTATGCTGAATAATTTTCAATAGGGTTCAGTTACAGAAATGATGGCTTCTCAATATCTGGTGTACCATCTGTCACAAGCATCTGTGTACTGCACTTACTGACTTTTCAATTAAATGTATAATCAAAATAGGGTATGTGTGGAGTGGGGTGGGGAGATGGGGGAGCTCCCCTGCAAGAGAAGTTACAAACAAAAAATACAGAATGTGCTAGTTTGGGAGGAAAAATCTAATGTTGACTTCAAGCAAATAGAGGAAGTGATTAAAACCGGGGCTCTTCCTTTTATTCTTCTTCAGTCTGATTACCTGTACAAAAATGTTTGCCTAATGTTGATGAACTTTTCAATAAATCTGTAAAAAGGACCCATTTGCACATGGAAGGTGTAATTGCATGTAAGAAGCAGACAGTTTACTGTGTAATTACCTGGTTTATGCATGGAAATGTACCACTGAGTCCCATTGAAATTTGACTCTATTGATGAAGCAGAATAAACAGCTGAATTTCTAGTAATCATGGCTTTTAAAGATGTCTACAGTTGAATGAAACTGCTTTTATGCAGCTGCCTTTAAATATAGCCTGCCTTTCTCTATTATATTACCGCAATCCCGTAAGACTGCATTACAAAAGGTAATGGTTTCTCTGCTCCACTGAACTGCATGTTCAGCTGTTTTGTAGAACTACAGAGGAAGGGATAAATTTTAAATATTAATTTATATGCCTTTTCTATGTGCCTTTTTCTAATGCTATTTATGTGGTTCAATTAGTGATGGTGGTGAAAGGGGTTTTCTGGTTTTTTTTTGGTTGGTTGGTTGGTTGGGTTTTTTTAACCAATGAAGTGTATTATATCACGTTTTCTTCTTTTCTTTTTTGTTTTTTGTATGTGTAGCTACATAACATTAACCTTAAAAACACTCTTAGCTCCTTGGATGTATTGCCATCATTAATCAAGACATTACACAATTATTCACTGTGCTGGGGAGAACATCAAGGGATAATAAAGTTACTGGAAACCAAATAAAATATGTTTTCCTACTGCTGATCTGCTTGTGTGAGGAGATTGGGAATACTCTGTTCCATTACTTTCTTAGCCAATTTGCTCCCTGTGCCTCTGATTTCACCTCTGGGAATCACAGAATGACTCAGGCACGTGCTGTAGGTATAGGAGTAGTGAAATGAAACAAAGGAAAATTCTCCATTTTATGGTATATCCCCAGACTACAAGAAAGGTAAATTAAGTAGATGATTGTTGTCTACTAAAAATGCAATTTCTGAGAAGGAGAATTGGTAGTACAAAACCAAATCATGCTATGCCTTGTAAGCAGTGGCTTCACCTAATTAGCTGCAACTGCACTACCTTTTTAACCTTTCAGAAAATATCTTCAAAAAGTCACTTTTGGAACTTATGGTCTCTGTAATAGTTATACTGACTCAGTGGTAACACAAGAAGTGTCTTAAATCTGGCACAAATGTACCATTAGCATCCTGTTCTAATTGCTGGGATGATTCTGTTAATTTTTCATTATTATTTTTATACCTACCAGGGAAGATAGCTGCCCTTATCTACTCTGTGAGGCCACTGAACAACAAGTACACTGAATGCAATCATTACCTTTGGCACATTCTGCTGGCATCTTGCTTCATCTTCCATGAGTCAGTATAGCCTTTCTAGAAAGTAACCTATCTTTTCACTTTAAAAGCAATTACCAATGACCTATACCTAAACATACCTTGTAATACCTCTGCTGCTGTTGTGTTTTTTGGGTTTTTTTTGGGTTTTTTTTTTTGTAAGCTATTGTGTACAGAGGCTTAGCTATCATCTTAGGTCTCCTAATCCATCCTATTTTGTTCTATATTTGTTTATTTTTGGCCCAGGCTTTTTTATCCAAAAAAGGGAATGCTAAAGCCAAAAATTTCTTCTTTATGTGACAGAGAAAAGGAAATCTCTTGTGAAATTATTTCTTCCTTTATATCTGACATGATGTTCATTGATGCTTAGTGCATTTAGTAAGTAAAACAGCAAATGTGCCAAACAATGTGAAATACAGTAGTGAATTCTTTATTTTTAACCTGTTCATTGCAGGATGGAACTGGGTTAAAAATCATTCTATGTAGTCCATGACAATAGTTAATGAGAAGGTAGTATTCAGAAACTAGATTTGTGAACTCCAGGTTTGGCATGGAAGGATGGGACTCCATTGTAGAGAAATACCACTGTGTGAGTACATGCTGATGCATTTTAACATGTGTACTGCATTTTCACCAGCTGTTTTTTCTGGAATCTGTGATGCGTGTGTGTGTGATTGCAGGCTGAGAAAGCGTGCAGGGGTGCTGCAAAGTGCACCCCAGATTTATGAGGAATGGATAGGGAGCATTGCTTTCAGAGGAAAAATCAACCTTTACTGCTGCCATGATCAGAAGAATTGCACTAGGATGGGCTGAATTTCAGCCAGCACAGCTAGGTGAAAAAAAAAAAGTATTCAGTTGACACTTTTTTGTGCACAGCATTCCTACATGGGAACAATTTCTCCCAGCTCCCCGCAATCTGACTGATGGCACTTCAGGAACTTGTCAGCTTTCCCATTACTGTTAAAAACAAAACACAAAAAGTGCAGGATCAGGCTTGATAATCTTAATTATCTTAAATGTTCGTAGAGTTTCCTTGTTAAGTTCCCTTGCTACGTCTTCATGGTGGTGTGAACACAAAAACACAGAGTTGCACAACTTCAACTGCCAATTGTGTTTTATTACTATTATCAGTGAGAGCTAAGTCAACAGTTAGCTATTTGTCAATATCATGGTAGATGTGAAAAAAAAAAAAAAAAAAAAGGAGTTTTCTTATTGCTTGTAATCATGCAATTGCCACCACTGTATTGGGGAAAACAAATGGTACTCTTCCATGGTGTTACATGGCTATGCCATTGAAAATAATAACTGAATATAATGAGCTTTGTTATTGAAGAATTTTCACTTTGTCTTTGGAGCTGACTGGGAATTGATGTTTTCAAGAATGTCTCCGTCATTTTAATTCTGTGTGAAAACTGAAGAATAATAAATTATTTGTTTGTGCTATTTCTATGAAAAGGTAATATTTTAAATTGTTCTTTTATGACTAAAATGTGCTATTATTTATAATCTTAATTCAGTTTAGTTTTGTCTTTCTAAATTGTTTCCCTCCCCCCAGCCCTACAGATAATTTTAATTGGCTTAATTGTATTAGGCAATGATAATTGTAAAAATGAGTGATGAGCTTCTAGTGAGATTGATGGCTAATTTTCATGGAATAAACAGAGCTTGTATTAGAGACTGCCCCATGTATTATTGCTTTCTAGAAGGCCAGTAATTAAATATAAGTTGTGTAGTTACTGATGTCTTTCATTGATTCTGCCTGGCACTACTTTCTGCTCTTTTCTAGGTGAAACTGTTCTGATGGAATTATCTACTAAGGTGGCAATAACTCATAAATATTTTTTAATTGTATTACCCGATCTTGGTCTCAGGTTTTAAGTACTTTTTCTAACCTCTGTCTTCCTCAATGGGGATAAATAAATGAGATGATGAGAGAGAGAAAACAGAAGAGACTGCTCTAAGTTCCCAAGAAGAGTGAGAGTTATTTACATGAAATAATAAATAAAATTAAAAATAAAGCAAAAAGAGAAAATACTTAAAACACAATCTTAACTCAGTGAAAGGCATGTCTCCCATGTGGTGAATAGTTTCCTCTTTCACCTTTGAATTAATAATAAACTTGTGGCTGAGAACATGGCATTTAGGATTCTTCATTTTGCTGGAGGTGCTGTATATAAATAAACACTTCATGTAAAAAAGACATGTTTTAGAGCTTTTTTATGTTCTGTTGCGGTTCTGAAATTCTCACTGAAATTCAGAGCAAAAGTCAAAAGAATGCGATGAAGTTTTCTGTGGGTCTGCATTGTCTTTTAATGCAAATTGAGAGTAACTCCAAAGTTCCTGATGTGCAAAACTATCACAGTGTAGAAAGAGAAGGGTTCTGGATGCATTTTTAAAATTAAAAAATGAAAAATTCTTTGGTAGTTAAAATATTGTATGTGAATATGTATCTCGGAATCACCAAAATGGTATTGTAATTCATGTTATTCACCTTGCATCTGAAACAACTCCTGTTGCTTTTTCAATAATGGTGAAAATAAGAGTAGTCTTCAGCTTTAAACATTAAGTTAGAACTAAAGAAATAAAATTGGATTGGCATTATAATCTTAATCGAACTCCATGTAATGAGTGACAAAGTTTAAACTATAAACAACAACAACTGAATTGGAAGAGTTGTTTCTGTCTTCCTTATCCATCTTATGCATACGTACATTTTATTTATTATCTTCCTGATGTGAGAAGAAATGTCTGTCTCTGGAAGTGGAAAAAAACACTTCTTTGGATTAGTAATATTACTGAACACATTTCCACAGTGAATGCTTTCCTGCTTCTTGGTAAACATGAAGCTGAACAAAGAAAATCTAAGAATTAATTCTGTTCTGAGAGAGAACAGATACTTGTACAACCTATCATCACATTTTTGTTAAAATGCCTTTATTTGCTGATGCTTGCAGAGAGCAGACATTTCTTGATAAGGTAGAACCTTTATGAGATTTAAAATCAGCAATTCCACTTGAAGAATTAAAATGTTTTGTAGGTTCATGCCAATCTATGAGAGTCTAATTTTCTTTCCTGACACTGAGTAGAGTAGCAGTTGGATTATTTCCATGGTGAAGTATTACTCAGCATGAATAAGGATGAAAGGAATGGATCCTAAATTAATGTAAAGTGAAGAAAATTCAAAAGGCAAGGGTGCTTATAACAAAGTAAGACCTCAGTTTTCCCAAGCATCAGTAAGGTATGCATGGATGATATGTTTATGGGTTTGCTGTAGGATCGATAATTACAATATTCAATTTTGATTTAACTGGGGCCTGAGATAAACAGGGATGTAGGACTCTGTTCTGTGAGAAATCACACAAGTTGCTTCAGTGGGTCTAACTCCATGCTTAGATTGGGTAACCTCTATGCATATGCTATAATGTAGGGAAAATACACTGCTTCAGATGGGCAAACCACCTTTGGGCTGCACAGGTAAGTAATCACTCTGTGACAGATAAAGATTAGCACAGAGTGTATTTCATTTTAGTCTGTTCAGGTTCTTTTATAACACTAATCACTGTAAGCATTTTCCCAGAAAACAGCAGTGCACGTTATTTTTGGATAGGATGTAAAGAGTGAGAAATAGGTGAGGAAATATTATATTATACATCAGCAAAATACAGATTTGCCTGAGCATGCATCAGAGATGGAAATCAGGGCTTTTAAATGTATCTGGATAAAAAAAAAAAAAGGTAGAAACAAAGAAGCTGAAATGATGAGAATTTCATCTACTTGGGAGGAGTTGGGTAAGTTTTGTTTTGTTTTACTTTTTTTTAAGAATTAACAGGAGCATTTAGAAAGCATGACATGATAATGTGGAATTTAAGATAAAGTACGTATTTTGGAAAGAACAGGAGAAAAGGCATGCCCACCTAGTAACTTCCTGGAATATGTTAGGAGCAAATGTGTCAGAATGTGAAGGAAGTCCATAGAGGAATGCATTTAGTTAGGCTTTTGGGTGGAATGGCACAAGCATCAGAAGGTAGAGATACTTCAGATGGATCTTCATAAAATGAAGATTGTGAGAGATGCAGAACTGAGGAACTAAATAAAACCTCCAAACAAAACATCAGCTAAAGTAGGAATTGAGATGCTGGGAAGAAATTCCAATGGGAAGAAAAGCCTATAGAGAAGCTAACAGATTTTAAAGGCTCTGAGAGGCAAACTGCAGAAGTTTGGCATTCTCAGTTGTCAACTCTGATTTTTCTTTAAAGCCCACAAACCACAGATGACAGAATTGGGACATATTTAGGTGTCAGCTTCAAACAGCTCTACTAGTAATTTGAAAGGAGATGGTAAATAGTGATTGTTGAAGTGTACACCATTTTATTTCATCCTCACACTGGTGAGAGGACATTTTAGAGCTAGTAAAATCTTAAGCTTGCACAGCTAAGTCTACTGCAATGTATCTGTCAGACTCCTATAAGAATGGATGATAAAGGCTCAACAGAAAATAACCCTAGCTCAGCAATAAATCATTAAGTATGTATATCAAAGACCTGCTGGATTGTGTAAACAGATGTGTAACTTGGAGAAAAGGAGGGAAACAAGGATGCCAAGAAATCAGTATTTTGTGCCAGGAATTAATACAAAAGAAAAGCACAAGCATGGGCAGAGATAATCATAAAAAATGGAACCAGCAAAAGATCATACAAAAACCAAAATCTTTTATGAATATTAGAAATAAATATACAAAAGAAAGAATGGCTCAAAACTTAACAAAGCTTATAAATAAATGCCAAATTATACAATAAGAAGCTTTTTGGGATGGAGGTAGGAAAGGGAAGTTTCATCTTGACTGGACTCTTAACATAGTTAATTTAAATCACAAAGGAATTGAAGATGTTGGTCAGAGTAGGGGAACACACTAAACAAGCTTTAAGTTAGCTAAACATGTTTAACTTGAACAGGATGGATGGAAATTACCCTTAAGTACTTTAAGTATTTTATGGAGCCATGAGCTGTTGTTTCTGAGAATTCAAGGAGGGTGAGTGATGCCCAGAACCCAGAGAAGAGAAAGCAGAGAATATATCTTTAGAAGGGGGAATGGAGATGTGTACAATAATAGAAAAGTGAGCCTAATGTTACTTGCAGAAAGATACAAGCTATTAAACTGTATGTATGTAAATGAGAAGGTAAGAAAGTGCATGCTGGTTCTTTTAATATGTAAATTGAATTCAACTTTTTCTCTGGCAGGATGTGGGAACTCATGAGCAATGGAGAAGCAATCATAAGCTTCAGTAAGCTTTATCTGCTCTTCACATTCTCCCATGCAAGTTAAAAAACAAATATAGAGCTGAAATTACTGTTGTAATAATTCAAAAACTATACTCAGCATGTTGTCACTGGGGGCTTTCTGTCTAGTTGGGTGATCATGCCTATTTGGAAGAACATGTCAAAGGAGGTTTCAGGGTGCTCTTCCATACTAATATGTTCAGTAATGATTTGAATAACTGAATAGGGAGTACACTTTTAATTTCTCGGTGGATAACAGCCATATAACAGGTTTTGCAAGTGGTTTAAGAAAGAAGAGTAGAATTCAAACTGATTTTGATGCACTGGAGAACTTTTCTGAAAACGGTGAAAAGGAATTCGATAATGATAAGTGCAAAATACTTGGCTTTAAAGGGAAAAAATAAAATTAATTGAGATATCGGTTTATTTCATTTAAATCAAAATAAGATTATGGGGAAAGATTCCATTTTAACTAATTTGTCTGCTTAGTGATTAGCATAGGAGTCTTAATGCAATAATTAATTTGAACACAAAACTAATTTTTTGAGTACTGGCTTGTCTGAGCTTCCTGTTACCTAGGCTGACATGTTCTCCACTGAATCATCCAACTGCCATATGAATTTATTTAATCCTGTGTACCTAGCTCAAAAGAAATACTGTGGCAACAACTGTGTTTTTTCCCTCAATTTTTTTTTTATTTTGGATTAGCAACCAGTGAAAAGACAGAAAAATAGGAAACAGAGTTGGAGGTGAGGAATTTCAGTAAATCATACAGTAATTTATTATATCCCAAATCAGGTTTATCTATATTTGGAATAACTCAAGCTCATCACATTGGCAGAAATATTTTTATTTTTGAAGTTGCTAACAAAAACATTCTGAACACTTGGTTATTTTCACAAGAAGTTTCCTTTTCTCTTTTCCTGTTCAAGAAAGAGACTAAATGAAGTGTTCTAATCTTAAAATCCAAAAGAAAATTATTATGAAAAAATCTACAATAGCAAATATAAGAGGGCTCCAATAGGTGTCATTTTGAAGCATGTTTTATAATTCTGAAAAAAATAATATTTTTCCGTCTGCTGTTATGACCACTTTTTTGTGATATTTTTGATGATCTTTGTTTATATTTCACTTTTTTTTGTTTATAACAGAGAAACATTTTAAAGTTATTATGAAAAAGTGTATGCATACACAAAATTATGTATCAAAAATGAAAAAAGCTGAGACAAGTAATCCAGTCGATGTGTTTGCAGAGGAAGATTTTTTTAGTGTGCATGTTGGATGAGAAGTGATGCTAACTAGCAGGTATTCAGCATGTTCATCTATCTCATTTGAGAGAATCTGTGTCAGATGTGACAGGTGCAATCTCTTACCTGTCTTTTCTGTTACACTAGAAAAATATTTGAAACTCTAGGCCCAGACAGTTGCTGTTGCTCAGTTTTTTTGAAGAACATTCTCTCTTTTTTTTTTTCTCTTACTGTTATGAAAAAGTAAACCAACTTCCCTAGGACTTTTGTTTATTCTAATTGTTAGGTACAAGCAAGTTCGACTGTAACTATATTTACTTGGGAAAAATCCTATTATTTCTCTCCTGTGGGTATTATTTCCTTGATAAGGTTCTTAGAAGACCTAGGTAACATCCCAGAGATATCCAGCTAGTTAGTCATTGAATCTGGATACAGGGGACAACCCTAGTTACTTAAGGCATTCAAAGCTATTTTGATTAATGAGGCAAATTCCATTTCTCTATTGACAGAGGGAAGAACTCAATGATATCTTTCATGGCAGATTTGTCTATGTAAAGAGATTCTGTATAGAAGCCATCACACTCCCCAAAAGACTGCAGGTTTTAAGCTGTAGTTGGGATAGGACTATATGTGGACAAAGCTTCCTCCATTCTAAATGTGAAATGGCTGGAGAAGGCATGAAATTGGAGCCATGATATGAGGTTGCCACGACAGACTGTTTACCTTGGTAAGTTCTATTTTTGGTAAAATTTACCTTTTAGATAACATTTAATTTGCAAAAGTAGCTGACATTTTATTTTCCTTATGGAATCATTTACAATGAACTATTACACTCTGCGTATTTTTCAGTATTTGAATGTGAAGAAGCAAATATCATTTTGGGTGGTAATGCATAATATAATTAAAACCAGGTACAAGCTGTAAAACAAGGTTCAAGTTGCTGCATATCTTCTTTTTCCTAAAATATTTTTTTATATAAGTCTAGTCTGCCTGCATGCAATTCTCAATGAGGAAGATGATCTTACTGCAGTAGATGTTAATGTTCCATTAGTTATCTTTAAGACCATGTCTGCTTCTTCCCATTCATAGATTAACAGCAGGCTGCTCCGCTGATATGACATCACTCAGGGACAGACCGTGAGGAAAACCTTTCATGGTTGGACATACAACAGTATAGTTTCACCATCAGAAAAAAAAAAATCTATTTACTACACAGTGGTTTTGCATCACTTTAAGACACCTTCTGTTATTCCTCTTTCTCATACTTGAAACTATTGGCTTCATAACAATAAGATAAATATCTTATCTATGAAAGTAAAAATACAATTTTGATGCATTGATTTGGTCAATGCCTACTACAGTTATTCAGTGCTTTCAGACATGTAATAATAAAAGAAGGTAGAAGGAATGTGCATGCAGAATAAGCATGTAAAGTTGAAATTATTCTTAATCTCTGGTATCAAATCTGTATCAAAGTTATTCAGTCCATTAAATTATCATTTGAAGCTAAATCAGCAATATAAGTATAAGGTACATGAGACTGCAATCTTAGAAGGCTAATTACTGGGATGAAATCGGATCATAACCTTCAATATGACATTTGGAACCATAGCTTTCCCATTATGTGATTTTTTAAGTTGTTTTTATGGAGCAGATATTTTCCATTCTGAAGTGGCATTTCCATTCTATGTGGCAAAAAACAGTGAAAGCAATGACTACATTCAAAATGCTATAATTTCTTTAGTACAAAATATAACTTTTTTTTTCCTGTAGAATATATAACTGATGATTAACTTGAGCATAGGAAAACAACATTCAGTATTACTTTTGCCCAGTAAGTAGGTTCTAAGGAACATATTTGCTGCAGGAAATTGTGCACATGGAGCCTGATTCAAATGCCTAGAACATCATGGAAAGGCTCTCATTTCCTCAGTGTTGAAGAGTGTGGGTAACACACATATTAGGAGGTACTGCACTTAAGTTGGAAACTCATGGATATATAGAGATGCTCCTGCTTTTTAACAATTACAGTACACCTAGTGCTGACAAAGCCTGTTAAAAGGCACTGTGTACAGATAAGCTTTGCTGCAGCTGCATCTGTCCAACATATTACTTAAAGAATTGTGCCATGGTAGAGCAGGCAGCTTCATTTATGTAAAAGCCTACTGACTTTGTATGAACTCTCCAGAGGCATCAATGGAGTTTTCTGAGCAATCTGATGAATTCTTATTTCAGATGAGAAATTTTCTGTCTGCAGAGAGTGTAGGAGCAAGCACAGCACTTCGAGAGATCTCTGCACCAAGAAGAATAGCTGTCATAATCTTTGGAGAAGAGGAGATGCAATTAAAACAAATGTACCTGACCAAATCAGATTTCGATTTCATACCATTTGTTTCTGTATATTCTATCCAAATTAAACGTGATCCGAAAGACTTATACTGATGAGCATAGCTGGCTTATACTGGGGAATAAACTTTCATCCTTTATGGTGAATTAATCTTGAGCCCCAAAGAACAACTTTCATCTTTGAAATCATCCCCAGTTTACAGACATATGAATATTTTGGAAGATTTTGAAAGAAAATCCCTATCCCATTTTGTAAAAATAATCAGAATATCATATGGGATAAAATGTGGCATTTTTTGCTCTCCACTTGGACTTAAGGTGGTCTTCAAATATTTTCAAGAATTGAAATTTTGTCAAAACACTTTTTTCAGATTAAGAAAAAAAATATTTTTCTCATATGGATCATTCTTAAAAGGGACAAATTTCAAGGGCCTAGCAGAAGTGTTCCTGTCAAAGCAGTTGAAATTGGTAATTTTTGTGAGATGTTTTCTTTTATTAAAAAAGCAACTGTAGCTGAGTCTGAAACCTGTTTGTATTTAGAATGATTTGTGGAACAGCAGTTAGTATATTTGTGATACTAATGCCAGCTAAACTAGGCAGTTAACCAAACTGTCCATGTGTTGTGTAAGTAACATATCATTAAGAGAAAAAAATTAATGTGAATAGTGCAGCGTCTTGTCTACCTAGCAGGTTGGCCATCCAGTGAAGTGGTGGGCAGGAAGACAGACATCCTGCAAGCTATTCTGCTTAGGGGGATCCAGCAAGCCAAAGCAGTATGTTAATTTTGACATTCCTGATTTTCAGCTTTGTGCTGCTTCCTTCAGACTACTTATCCATGGAAAATAAAAGAGTACAATAGTTTTTTAACTCAGTCTTACCATTGGTTCCTAATTGCTGGCATTTTTACATTATTTAAATCTAACTGTTTTCTAAGGACTGTGAGGGAGAAACTTATGCAGACATTAGCTTCATCTGAGTTTTTTAAAAACTTTGGATTTCACTCACCCTCCACAACATACTCGTCTAGGCTTTCTAATTATTTCTCAGGCCAGAACAAGAAGCATTTCACATCAGCAATTTCTGGATGTAATCATTATCTGCAGTAAATCCTTCACAATAACAGTCATTCTTGATGTAGCATTGGACCAGACACTAATTTATTATGTTATTTTGATACATATGTCTTTTATGAGAATCAATTACACAGAAAATAAAACAGGTGAACAAATTGCTTTTACTTTGTGTGTACTCCTTTTGCTAAGACGTTGAACTATATCATGCTACTTTCTAATTCAAAAACCAAACAGCTCCCCATTGTTTTAGCACTTCAATTCAGATGCTGCAGTTCAGGAATAAAATGTCAGTATCTGACACTAGTGACTTATGTGTAAAACATAAATATTCTTTTTATCATGTTTTTGGTTCTAAGTAAGTGGTGAATTGCTAGTGAATTGAATGTGGAAATCTGAAGGTATGTATTTTACATTACACATGGCAGCATGGAATTATATTAGGAAGTGACTACCATGACAGCACAAGTAAATAATAGCACTTAAGGGAACAACAACTTCACAGCAAAAATCATTGCACTAAGAATCTGTGAGTTGTCTTCTTGATTTTTTTTTTTGGTTATAACTCAAAGGGACTTAATAATTTCTTTTCAGAGTTCAAGATGAGAAGGTAAGAATTGGTCCAAGATAATCAGATATCAGATAATATCAGCTGGCAAGAGAAATAAATTCCTACCAGATGTTTAATATAACTTTCTAGCTGCTGTAGTGCTGATTGCTTTTTGTTTTTTTTTTTTAATAGATTTGCAATACTTGACTTTGCCTAAGTTTTGTACCACATTTGGTGCATTAGAGAAAGTAGAGTAAAGCTGCAGAGCTTGTGCAAAGACACCTGGAGTTGCCCCGTGAGAATCCTTCTTGGAAGGAGGAGTATTGAGTGGAGTGCAGTGCCATTCAAATTGGTTTTGGAATAATATATAAGCAAAGTCATGCAGATTTGTACCCATTATATCAAATCTAACAAGTTACCTCTCAGGAAAAGCCATCCAGCTTTTAAGTGCAAGCTGAAATACTTCTATGGGCCTGAGCCCCATTGATAATGGATTGGGCTAGCACTATGGATCTCAGTACCATAATTCTGTAATGTACTGTGGCAAGTGTTTTGTTGTGATTGTAGTAAGAAACGTACTCTGACTCCATAAGTTACTGTTTTAAAATGCCATGTATTGAAGCTAACACCACAAGGAAAAAGAGGTTAAACTTATGTTCTTTCAGATGCTAGGAGCCCTGAGTTTTGCAACATCAGACAGACTCCCAGTCAGGGCATGGCATGCTGTACAGATCCTTTCCATGGAGGCATCCTTTGGCATTATGGTCTGTAGAGCTCTTGCAGGATTTTTTTAGGAGAAAACAATCCAATTCATCTTTTCTATTGTTAGGAAAAAGGATGTTCATGTGAGATCATGCTGCTTCACTGTATGATAAAGACAAGGACATGCAGGTGGTGCCAAGTGGGAACTGCCTACAAACTCCTCCACTATGATTAGCTAGCTAATTTCATCCTATGGCCAAGGGATATCCACAGCAGCATAGCACAGCGTAGCACAGTGCAGCACCTGCCTATGGCTACTCAGGTTAACGGCTCTGTGATCAGTAATGACTTGATGTACAAAAGCTTCCCAGCTAGGATCAGTACAGCTCATTGCTCAATGCAGACATGCCCTTCGAAGCCTTTGTAAACTCAGTCTGATTCCCCAGACTTCATTCGTGCATGACTAGGGAAGGAGAAGCTGTGCTTCCTGAGTTATACTGAAAGATGATCATAAATATTAGTTATGTTGTGCTTTCCTGCAAGTATTAAACACTAAAGCAGTTGGAAATAGTAGCATTTATTGCTGTTTCACAGGACATCTGAGATTAACTCGTGTATGTGTAGTGCTTGACACAGAAGCCTGTACTCCAAGTGTATCTCGGTGTTTAGGGAACTAAGATTATTCCTCTTGGATATCTGTGTAAAGGGCTGGACTGAGAAAATTTGATCAGATATGGTGAAGACTAGATTAGTTCAATTGGCCCTGCTAAAAATTCCTCTTCATCCTTAGTAGGTATGAGTAGCAAGAAGGTGGAAAATGGATACTGCTAGGGGTAGGTTATAAAGTGATGGGAACTATAGCTTAGGGGTTCCTTGGGAAGGATTTCTGTGGTGTTCTTCTGTGCTGGGAGATGTCTGCCTTCATTAATATGGTATGTGAGCATGAGTGAGTGTGTACTGAACGTACATGTGGCTCAGTGTGTTTTTACAGGATTTCGTGCTTGGGAGAGACCCAGTGTTTTTCTTCATCCTGGCATTTACTGCCAAAAATTTGTATTAGAATACTTACAACAATTCCTCTTGGTTAAATTAAATATGGATTTATGCTAGTTACAGAAGTAAAGTTTTTATAGAGCTGGTCCTGCTCAGCTAGTGATTGAGGAAGTAAGACTGGTGTAAAATTATGGAGAACCTGGCAGCTCTGTACAGTATAAGGTGAGAAAATCACCTAATATCTGCACTAACACTGCCTCAGCATCTCAGCATAACTCCTTCTATTGCAGGAATCCTCTGTTGACAAAAGCAATAGTTTCATTAGTGATTGATTGCCGACAACATTAGTACAGAATGTGTATATCTATTAATAATTTACCACTCTTGAATATAGCGGGCAAATGGTATCTCACCAGTGTTGTATTAATGACAATGTTAAGTTAATATGTTGGTCCTTTTTCTTGAGAAATCTTTGAGAAGCTTTATAGTTATATCAGTGAAAAATAAGTTGCAGTAAACGTAACACAGTGAATTTGTTCCAATATGATACTAGATCTCCTATTACAGAGACTAATTAAGAAAAACTTGAGCTAGGCTACTAATGCGATGTTCTTCTTAGATAACAAGTGTTAATTTCACCTCAAATGCCTTTTTTTTTGTAATAGCATTATTATTATTATTGTATGAGATCAGAAAGTAGTAACATGGATAAGTATCTATCATCTGACATATTTTTAAGCTTTTTCTCCTTTTACTGGCACAAAGTTGAAAGAACTGTTCAGCCACCCAAATAGATTTTTACAAACAATGTTTGTCTCCTTTTCTGAGTAGGAATCTATGCAGTTTTCATGAACTCTAAGAAAAGCTATCACTTGAACTGAGTGCCAGGCTATTGCTTCTCTTTTATAAAAGATAATGTGCAAATCATTGTGCTACATAGCATCAGCAGAGCAATTAGTAATCCCAGTTTAACGGACTGTCTAGGTATAGTGAAATGAAACAGGCAATAATGATATATGCAACTACAGACAGCAAGTGCTGTGGTAAACCATAACCATAAATGAAGGGAAACACTACAGTAAGTGCATTCAATGGTAAAGATAGATAGACTCGAAGAGTCATCACTTTAAAAAGCTTCCTAAAAAGTAATTTTAAGTTTAAGAAAAAGTATGATCTAAGAATTATTTTTACATTACAAATATAAATGTGGTGCAACTCTCTAATTTAGTGTGTGACTCCAGATTCACCAAATTGTGACTGGAAACATAGTTTGTCCTACCGAATATAATGAAATATTTTCTGTTGACAGTATCAGTTATTTGTTCTATTGAAATTCAGAGCAGTTTGCAGTCATCAAAAGCATCTGCAGTTAGTGATTAGAACCACTCTGTGTCAGGGATAAATAGGGGAATGGATTTTAAGAAAGAAATCCTTAATAATTCTGTCAAATAAAACTTATGTCCAATTTTTAATTAGTTTTAACTAGCTCGGGGGTGGGATTAAAGGTTTTAAGTAAATGTTTTTACTTTATCTCATTAAAGAATGAATGAAACAGTTTAAATATAGAAAACTTGAGTGACTAAACCCAATTGTTTAGTTTAATGCCAGGTAAAGTACACGTGGTGCTTAGCAGATAACATTTTCTCCTTCTAGACTACAGCACTTTGAATAAGTGTACTAAAATTCTAGGGAAAGTAGCAATGCTTTTATTGCTTTGATCTGTTTGGACAAATAATATACATATTATATGAAAAATAATGTTAGTTTGTTAAGCAGCTGTTGCTGTGTTTACCTGTGTGTATCACTGTATTATGAATTTAGAAGCAGCTGTGTAAAAAATAAAAACCTTGTGTTTTTTAAAAAAATTGATCGGAACCCACCATTAATGTTCTGTGGAGTTTGACGGATGCAGAGCATATAATGGTCTGACCACTGTTTAGAAATACCTCATTTAGAATTTAATAATGAATATACATAAAAATGCATTTGAGTGAATTTCTTTTATCTTCTGGAAGTTCAACAATTCATTGTACTTAAGTAGATACTTTTAAAAAAATATCTAGGACATACAGTTGCACTTTGGGAGCTTTGCTATCAATGAAACACATTTAATTTCTGCTATGTGAAGGAAAAGAGATTTACATTTGACTTGTATCCTAAAGTTAGCAATTGAAGTTCAAACCATTTATCAGTGTTTAGGAGGTATGGAATAGACGAATTACAATGCTTAGTATTCCTAATGCTTACATTCTTTCTCATTTTCATTTGGCATTTTTAATGGTTCTAGAAGTCTTGCAGGAGCACATTTTCATATGGTTTGAAAAAAATAAAAATTAGTATACTAAACACCTAACCCTGGAAAATCTCACAGGATTTTTTTTTTTATTTTCCTACTCATCCCCACAGTATCTTACCAAAACCACAAATATATGCTCATAGCATTGTTAAGAGATTTGAGAAACACTGTTCCCATTTTTTTCATAAAAGAAATGAAATAACGTGGAGACAAGAAACTTCTCAGGTTTTCATGGGAAGTATATAATTGAACTAGGCCCAAATGTAGACTTGTTGAGAAAGTCAAGGATACGAGTAGTGCTGTCATTGGTGCTGGGAACCTTAATTATATACAGCTGGCATTATGGATAGGGAAGTACTTGGGCTGCATCTTACTCCTTACTATATGCCCTGGGTGTTCAGTCTCACTGATCCCATTTCTTCTAGCTGATTTCCTCTGAGTTTTTTGTAGAGGCTGCAGGAAGTCAGATCTGAGATTTAAGTGGTAACAATGACAGTATTGTTAACATATTTTTATTACGTGTTACTGTATTATCTACTTGTGAAACTCATGGGATTGTTTAGATCTGGCTAGGTTTTCATGACAGTGCTTTTATTTATTTAGTTATCCACTAATCTGCTGTTACTGACATTCCCCTGGAAGGAAAGAAAGAAGAGCTGGTTATTCCTGTTAATCCTTTGTTTTACTGAAAGTACATTTTTGTTCTAAGTGTTGCTCCTCCTTCTGCAGCACTCCGTTAACAACAGTTTGGACAGAAGGAATTCTGACAGAGCCCTGTGAGGAAAGGGCCTAGCACAGGGGAGCGCAAGGAGTACAGTCTGTGACTACTCGGGTGCCCTCCTTCTGAAATTCGGAGCCTTGCACAAATTGTTCATCAAGCTTTCTGCGGCGGCACTTCTCAGCGAGGTGGACACACTTTGCTTATTATTGTCAAGCCTCAAATACCTAATTTGGTTTCAAAGAGCCTGGGGAGTCATTTTAGTTCTGCTGTGCAGTGGTGCAGAAGAGCATATGCTTTTGTTTCTGAGGATCGGTTTTTCTACCGGGACCAGGACTGCAACTTCTTTAGTGTTCCACCACTGAAGCATCCTAACACTGGAAAAAAAAGTTCTCTTTATTTGTGTGCTGAAGTATTGCTGTGCTCCAGTGAATATGAAAAGCCTCTTCATGAGTGCTGAATTGGCATCCTATTATCATTCTTTTCCATGGACAAGGCCATCTGTTTCTTCTGTTGACAAATCTTTCTTCTGGAAAATTTTGCCTTTCTGTGGGGAAATAAAGTCTTATGATACAACCTAGTGTTTTGGGGAATAAAGAAACACTGGGAGTGAAAGTCTGGCTCCATGAAAATCAACAGAACTTTCTTAAGGAATTCAGAGGAGCCATGGCACTATGTTCCAAGAAGGACCATTAAAATGTGTTTTCAGACACACTTAATAGAGAGCAGTCAAATGCAAAATGCACATAGTTTGATATTGAAATGCATTTCCTAGTTGATGTTCCTTATCAAAGCCTTGTGGGGTAAGCACAACTAATACCATGATAATGCTAATAATATACCTGGATGCCATAAAGTTGAATAATATGTATAAAAAAGATAGGTATTTAAAATTGTTGCATTGTTTTACCTGGTGTATGTGTAGGCAGGTGTTTGACTGTTATTCATGTAAAACATAGGGCTTAAGGATAGGTGAGGGCATGGCACAAATTTGTTAAAACCTATACCAAATATTTTACCCAGATGCCCCCTTTTTTCTTCCCTGCCTTCCTCTTAATTTATATAATTATATTATTTTAACTAAGTTATATATGAAATTAAGAAGGGTCACTGCTCTCACCAGCTGTCTCCGTACTGTTGTTGTATTTGGCTATTTGCAGGTCAGATCCTGCTTTCTTGTACAGGCTCCAGAATGGAGGTTAGTGCGTGTAAAGTGCTGCTGCTGCTACACTGGGCCTTTGTGGGCTTTTACCTTGAGTTTCATATTCTCCTTTTATTGTATTCACTTTTATTTTTCAAGTGAGTGAAAATTTTCAGCATGTGGCCTTGGTTTAGTGACTAAATTATTTAAATACCTCATGGAATAATGTGGAAATATTTTATCTGGGAAACACAAAGAATAAATAATTTCAATGGAAAAAGCATTCATTAGAACAATGGGAGTGTAAACTCACCCTTTATACAAATGAAGCCCTGGAAACCAGGCAGATGGTTTGGTATAGTGACATTGTAGGTAATAAGTGTTTGTGGTAAAGGACAAAGAAGCAGGGCTAAACAGGATGATCTCATAATGGAGACTGGATGTGGTTAGGTCAACTTTCTCAGCTTCATAAGAATGCACCAAGATTGAGTCAAATAAACCGTTTCAAATGATTCAGAGCTATGCTTAGGGGTAGTCTGTTCTGTTTGTTTTATTTACTTTTCTTTACTGCTGAAGGTGTGTAAAATATGTGCTTGTGCTTCTTAGGTTGTAAAGGCAAAATGTATTTTACAATAAGAGGTTATTTGTTCTAACTGAGTTAATATCCAAACACCACTCTTCTCAGAGAAGGAAAGGGAGATCTCAGTATGGTTCTTAGAAGACAGATATCCTCATCACAAAAGCACAGGCACTATTGGCAGCTTCATTAACTGTCATAACCAAAAACAAAAGGAGCATAAAAAGAATCATACTTCATCACTTAAGGTGGTTTATTTAGGTTATAGTTGAGGCTTATGAGGGATTTTTCTTGCTTCCCTTTCTGTAAATATTCTACATCTAAACCAGTACATTGTCCTTTTAAAATCTTCCATTACCTCTTGAAGTTTTAGTGGCCATGAGAATAGCAAATAAACCTATTTCTCAGTATTTCCAAGCAAGGTAGTTTCATTCTCATTTGATATGAGTAAACATTCCAGTTACTTTATCACAAAAATATTGAAGATCACAGAATATTGACTATTCTGTATTTCACATGTATATTGGTGTCAATATCTGAAAAATGTTTGAAAGTTTGCAAATGTTGGAATGTTCTTCTCATGCGACAAACCTCTCTACTGAAATGGCAGTTTCAGCTAGTGAAATGGAAAATACACTGGAAGCTGAAGCTTCTCACTTTATATGGTCAGTGCTACTGTTGTGGGACAATGAAGACTTGTCAAACGGACATGCTGACTGGCCTACATTGTAGGTCGTGGTAGATATCCATTTGTGGAGATATTCAAACCCCAACTGGACAGGGTCTTGGGCAACCTGCTCTAGCTGACCCTGCTTGAGCAAAGGGGTTAGACTAAATCTCGGTACATCCCTTCCTACCTAAATGATTCAGCGTTCTGTGATCAGTATTCATAGATGTGCAACAGTAAGAAAAACCTTTGGAATAACATGCTGTAAAGAAATACTGTCTGTCAGGTTGCATGTGTTTAATTTCCCAGTCAAGTAGTAGATTCGTCACTATTGTGATTTCTGTGCTAAAAATCTGTGATTTGTTTTACTCAGTGGAATAATTTTGGCTGCTGCTTTTGTTCATTTTCATTAAAGTAGACTTCTAGCTTAAGCTAGAATTCAGAGCTGTTGGGAGTCTCAGTACATTGTTTAAATGAGTCCTTTCTTGTGCAAAACTTACATTGGAAGGAAAATATTGCCTATGTTTACAGTGAGAAGAGATGCTAGCATTTACCTGTTTGCTATGGAAATATTAGTACAGAGAAAGGAGATATTTTGTGTACAAACATATTTAGAGAAATGGGAAAATAAATGACTATTTAGCCTTAACCAATGTGTGCAAGGTGTGGGAAGAGGAAAATATTTACAATCTTGTTAAAATTGGAGTTCTGTGTTACATTTATTTGATAACACATCTGCAGGATTTTCTTGTTTCTGCCAAAACCTCCAGCTGTTGTTTATTACCCCCTCAGCTGTCATGATGCACTGTTTGCAAATCACTGCAAGTTTGATTATTGAAATGACAGTGGTTTTAAAGAACAAAAGAAGTCCTTCCTTCACTTCTCTATTCTCTTTGTGAAGCAGTCACTGAATTTTTTCGTGCTTTTAGAAATTTGAACAGTGCCCTTTGTCTGTTGTTTTACTAAAAAGATCAAATTAAAATAAAAAGAATGACTAGAAATTCTGACTCAGTTAACAAAGAGCAAAATGTAATCCCCACGTGTCTGTTTGCTGAACATAATACTGGACTAAACCAAGATGAATTCTTGCTGAAAAAAAATTCCATTCCATGCAGGTGTAGTAAAGAATCTGAATGTGCTGTAGTTAACCTGTCCTGTTGAGAGGAAGAATCTGGTCCTAATATCCAGCTTTGATTAGAAGCTGCAACAGACAGAAATGCACAGCTTTTACTAATGTGATAATTTACATATCATTGGAAAAGCCAAAAGCTAAATTTTGAGCAGTGGATAAGTGACCCTGGAATGTATAAGTGAAGCTTGAAAGGATGCCATACTACTGTATTTCAAACACTAGACATTTTTATAAGATGCTGTTTGAAAGCAGGCCTAGTCTTGTAATTATATTAAATAACCCTAGGGAAGTTCTATTACACTAATATCAACACACATCACTAACGCCTACGTCAATGCAGAGTGCCTCACAGAACTTTTCCTTAAATGCCATTTGTTTCTTGGAGCTTTTTTGGACTACAGCTGTTCATACATTTTATAATATTTAAAATATTTTAAAATAAAACTTGTATTTAAAAGTTTATAATTTTTTTTTTAATTTACATATATTTAAGGAAGTGGATATTCTTTCTTCTAAACAGAAAAATAATGTGAATATTTTAGGTCACTGAGTGACCTTGAAAAAAATGTGTCCTTACATTTTCCAAGGAAGTTATAAAAAAAGACATTTATGTCATCAGAAATTATGGTTTCCAATTAGGATCTATGGTTGTCCAGTAATTCTTTTTATAGACTACTAGCTGCATGCTAATGCAGTTAAATAAAGGAAAATGCTGAGGACTGACATAAAGACCATCTTTTTGGCAACATAATGACCTTCTTATTGATGACCTATGCAAAAATCAAACAAAACTTTTAAGCTTTGTTAAGCAGGATCTGGAAGAATATACTTAAATAAGGTAAAACAAATTATTATTTTAAAAATAATAATAATAAAAAAGTAATTTTGTGTAAGATTTTTTGGGGGAATTGTTGATCTCCACACCTTTATAATCACATGCTCTTCACATTTCATATTTAAAATCAGCTGTCAACATCACATGTGTTGTTCAGTGTCTGGTTACCAATTCTGTATATCAATATCATAGATTGACAAAATGTCTGGCAATCCAAGGTGCGTTTGGATGCTTGACCAGAAAATCAGGGGCTCTGGACAAGCCCAGTGAAGTTGATGAGATATCTTATTTAAAGTTGAATTCCTTTGTTGGCACAGTAATTGTCCCTATAGGACACTATTACCAAATTAGAATATTGGCTGATTTGATAGTATTCCTAGAAACAGAACTATTTGAATACTTATGGACTGCTGAGCCAGTCTGGCAATCTGGTGCTGTCATACATGTGGCTAAAACATTACCAACAAATGTGAATAATTTGTGCACGAAAAAAGAAATTTCCAGGTTCTGGCAGTTCTCAGCAAAAGGCAGATGTTTGGGTCACAGATGACACCCCTGAAACTCACCATAAATACAGAATAAAGAAATAAATAAAGTACATAAATAAAGAATCACAAGCCAAGACATTGGGGCCAATGTCACAAATGTCTGTTTTACATGGTCCTCTGTGAGGGCGCTAAGACAGATCACCGATATACCAATGAACATTCAGTATTTTGAAAAATCAAATTGTGTTTACAGAAAAGACTAATACATACCAGCTTATAATACCCCAAATACAGTGCTAGTGCACTCTGTTGTAGGGTAAACCACCTGCTTTCAGTCAGAAAGGGCTTCTGCGCTTAGTTCTCATCCATCATTGGTGAATACACTAGGCTGCAAAAGCACAAGCATTCTCTATTCTGCCAAGTGCATATGCAGATCTTGTGAATCTAGACCCCAAAGTTGAAACTGTTTGCTTTTGCTTGTTGAATTACAGTGATTTCTGGGACTTTATCCCCTTTTACTCAGAACCACAGTAGTACATTAGGAAAAAAAATAATTGAAATGTTATGACCTCTCGGCTAAAGATCAGCTTTTATAGTCAAATAAGAAAAAAATTATGTTTTCATTTGAAGAAACAGTTTTTATTAAAAAAAAAATAAATCAATATTTTGTGGCCTGAGAAAAATTCCAGAAATAAACTGTCATTTGGATTTATTCTTGTACTTCCTGTATTGTGTCAAAATTATTTATTATCATTGAATATCTATGTACACTACCACTGAGGAGGTAGGATCATGTTGTATAACTTACTGAACAACCAGAGAGAAAGGCAGGTCTTGTTCTAAACCAAAAGAGAGAACAAAAAGATACGTGGAACACTGTGCACCTCGAGAAAACATGGTAGCTTAGTGTAGGTCAGCATTATGGATTTTGATTTTAGCTCATCAGCAGTCTAAGCAGGGTTTGAAAGAGGACATAAAATAAATATGCAGCTGTCCAAAAATCAGGGAGATCATTGCAGCAGAATTTGTAAGAAAATTGCACAGAGGGAATCAAGACAGGCAGCTATTCATCAGTCAACTGTGGATATTAACAGCTGGTAGTGTGGAAGAGGTGAAAACTCATTCTACTTGCTGTTGCAAACTTTGAGTTAAATCTACTTCCACCATCACCTCTGACTGTTGGTGATCCCGTTAGAACAGAATTTTATAACCTTCTCACACTTCTGCTTGCTATGCAATATTCTGTCCATCTCGTAGGACAGCAAGTCCATCATAATCCAAATAAAAAAAGAAAGTAAGTCAATAAGGCAACCTTTTTCCATAACAGTGAAGTTCCAAAAACTTCTTTTCTATGTCAGAGCAAAATAATTTTGAGTTTAAATAAAAACAAATAAGTGTTGTTATCATTACAGAAATGGTTTTGTATGATTATTCTGACCTTTTGGCAAAGCTTAGTTATTGTCTCAGCTTGGTAGCTCATGTCTTCCTTGTCAAAGGACTATTCCAATCTTACGATGCAATTGATATAATTGATCTGACTTTTTTGTTTCTGATTCATCTGATCCTAAGCAACTAATAGCACAGTGAATACCATTTAAATCATTGACAAAATCGCACAACATACACAAATGTACTCATCAATCCTTGTTGAAAAGAATCAAACTAAACACATTTACTAGGTACTGAATAGATTGACTGTGTTTCTAGAATACCACAACTCATGCACGATTAGCTATTTAAGGTGAAAATAAATAATTCATCATGAAAGTGAGAGGAACTGCTCCACAAGACCAATCACAGATGCCTAAATAGGAAAACTGTGTTATCTTTCCTTTTAAAAACATAAGAAGATACTATCCTAAGCAGCAAATAGAAGAAAAACCTGGCTATTATTAGCAAAACGCTCTCAAAGCTACAGAGGGAAGACTTAAAATGACTCATTGATAGGGTTGAGCAATTAGCCACCCTTTTTTGCTTTGAAAATTTTTGTGGTAAACCTTTGTGCTAAAGTGCTGTTACAGCAAGGAGCAGACTGGAAAGCAGACTTTCACTCTTGACACTATGTTCTCTTGCTAAAGGCAATTTTCTAGCAGGGCCACAGTCACAGGACACTGAAGTACTTAAGTTGTTCACTAACAGTGAGATTCACTGTAGGCACAGGTGTGCCACACTCTTCCCCCATCTCTCCTAGGGTTCTTCCTACTTTACCTCCTAGTGCACTGAGACAAAGCAGCTCAGTTTGTGAGTAGATATGAGCAAAGGTTTTCTGCATCAGTGTCAGGAATTCTGAAGTGCAGATTTGGAACAAAAGCCTCCCATAGTAAAGGAAGGGAAGGAAATTAAGTCAGGGAAACAGAGTTTTGCATGTACCATCCTAACTTCTTGTTCTCCTTTGAAAAATGAGTCTCACTTTAAAAGTTTTGTTTTGCACCATAACTACTGCAGTGTGGTGGAACAATCCTAGTACATACAGTAACTTGGCAGAACCGTGGTAGAGCATTTTGGATGTTGCAATGTTTGTCACATTAGAGACTTTTAGCTCTGCCTGTGCAATATGGTCCTTTATAGGTAAACTATATCCTGCAATTGCTGATTGCAAGGGAGGTGTCTAAATATGGAACAGCTAACTCCTGTGTGGAGCCTAACAGTAAAGATTTTGTTAACATTTTTCTTAGAAAAGCAAAAATCACTGAGAGAATAAAAATGATCCACAAGAGAATTTTCTGACTGCCTGTAAATACTGTGCAACATTTAACCCCCTCTGGACCCTCTTTTCTGCCAGAAGCCTGTTGTGAGGCTAAAGAACATTATTTAAAATGGAGCCCCCACTATGTGAAGCCAAACTCATCACTGGGAGCATTTCATACAGCAGCCATGCCTTGAAATGAATTATGTACTCCTCTCTCCTGCAACCTGCAGTCTTCACTGTAAGTTTAATGAACACTGCTGGCTTTTACGTTTTATCTGGTTTTGGTTTTTTGCCTTGTAATAGGAACTGGCAGGCCAGCTTAATAATATTAAGCTTATTATTATTTTTATATATATTTTATTTGTATATATTTTTATATATATCTTAATATTATTTTTTATTAAGAAACATTGCTTTTGATTCTTTCTTAAATTTCTTTTTAACAAGTCTATGTATAATATACCAAACACTAGGCTGTTGAGTCTTGGGGGCTTAGAGATCTGCAAAGCATTACCTCATGACTTAGACTATGATTCAAGTCATCCAAATTTAAAGATTAATGTAACTACTTCTGTGATTCATCCTACGTCTTTGTACAACACATCTGCCTTAAACATCTCTCATAATATTTCTAAAATCAGGTGAGGTGGATTTACCTGTATTCAACTCACTGTGAAGTCAATTACAAATATATTAAAAGGAAAAAAAAAGCCGGAGATATTTCCTTTGTGTGGCAGACCAAGAGGTGAAACAATCACTTCTAGAAATTGTGATTGATCTTGTCCTCTTCCCATATGCTAGCAAGGGAGAAACAAAAAACACACACAGAGGGTACTGTCTCTATCTTATAATGGTGTAATATACCCTCAGTGTCTGAGAATGCATTCATTTGCATGAGTTTTAGGAATTGGAAGAGTGGCTATCTCAGGACATGTGGAGTTTTAATCTAAGTATAAAGCAAAAAATTAAGCTGTCCTTTAGGAGAGAAACTTCAGAATGTGTATGGGAATTGAACTGATAGACAGAGTTAAAATTTGGCTGTTGATTTGACCTCAGGCAGTGTAGTTACATTGTGTGGACACTTGGGGAAAGCCTTGGTTCTAGTTGCATGTGGCACTGCATGAAGCTACAGCTGGAATAGGAAAGAAAATTGCTATTAACACTCACAGCAGCTCATTGATTATTTTTGCTAAAAAAGCATTTGCCTTTTTCTGTCCTTGCATAGCCAAATAATGTACTTTCGAATCACAGAATGGTTGAGGTTGGAAAGGACTTCTGAAGGTCATTTGGTCCAACCATCCTGCTCAAGCAGGGTCACCTGCAGGCAGTTGCCCAGGATCATGTCCGGATGGCTTTTGAATGTCTCCAAGGATGGAGACTCCACAACCTCTCTGGGCTGCCTGAGGTTTGTCTTTCCTAACTGCATCTCTGCATGCTCTGACAGCGTCTCTGTATTCCTTGGAGGTTACTCATCCACCTTCTGTATGCTTCCTTTTTCTGTTTGAGTTTTCCCAGGAGTTCCTTCTTCATCCATGCAGGCCTCCTGGCATTTTAGCTGACTTCCTGTTCATCAGGACGGTCTGCTCTTGAGTTTGGAGGAGGTGAGCCTTGAATACTCACCAGCTTCCTTGGGCCTTCTTCCCTCCAGGGCCATATCACATGGGATTCTACCAAGCAGATCTTTGAAGAGGTCTGCTTTCTGAAGAAAAGTCTGCTTTCCTGAAGTCCAGTGATCTTGCTTTTCATCCTGCTTCCTCCTCTCAGGATCCTGAACTCTGCCATCTCATGATCACTGTAGCCAAGTCTGCCTTTGACCTTCACAACCGCAGTGAGCCCCTCCTTTTTGGTGAGGATGAGGTCGAGCAGAGCACCTCTCCTCATTGGCTCCTCTATCACTTGGTTCAGGAAGCTGTCATGGGTGCTCTCCAGGAACCTCCTGGATTGTTTGCTATGTTTCTCCTCCAGCAGATATCAGGGTGGTTGAAGTCCCCCATAAGGAGCAGAGCCTGTAAATGTGAGGCTGCTTCTAGCCATCTCTACAAGGTCTCACCCCCTTCTTCTTCCTGGGCTGGTGGCCTATAGCAGACATCCACTACTATGTCACCCACATTGGTCTGCTCTTTAATCCTTACCTATAAACTCTCAGTTGGCTTATTGTCCATCCCCAGGCAGAGCTCCATCCATTCCAGCTGTTCTCTCACATAAAGGGCAACTCAAACCTTTTTGTTTTCATGGTCTGGTCTTCCCAAGGAAACTGTATCCCTCCATGGCAGTGCTCCAGTCATCATTACCTTAAAAAAGTCTGACCAGTGATTTTGTGATGGCCTGGTGTGGAGCTAACAGACATACATTTCCTTTAAGAAGTCATTATGAGCACAAAAACATTGTGCCTAGGCATGGGAGTCAAGTCAAACAGCACCAGGGTCTAACTATGGATGCAGAAGACAAGCTAACTGACTCTGGAGTATTGTGAGCTTATTCATAATCATATATAGTCCTAAGTATTCCCTGCTCATATGTTTCATGTCTCAATTTCCTTTTCCAATCAACATGTTGCTTCCCTAATCAACTTTATTTATTATACTAGATAATAGAAGAATAAGACTGTGCTCTCAAATTTGATTTAAAAAATATTTCTATCTCTGCCCAGTAGTCAGCATTCATGAATAAGGAAAACAGAGAAATAATACTGATTAATCTCCAAAATATTGATATGCAATAAAAACCTATTTCAAGTTTAAGAAATACGGACATTTTGCATTTAGACACATCATAGCTTTGGGAAAGAGTAGGAAGAGAAGGGAAAGAATTTTCCTTCAATGATTCTTATTAAAATAGTTTTAGTTGTTAATCATACACTCAGAAAAGTCCAGAACTCAAAACTTTTCAGTTTTGAAACTGTGTGCTGTCCCTGACTTCTACAGAATATTCAATGCAGATCCTAAGTAATATCCTTTTTTGTAAAATGTTATGTCTGTAAAGAGTAAAATTGACCAGAGGAACCTTTTTAGAATCCAAAGAATCAAAATCTCTTGCTTCAAGATGCTGAGTTCTGTCAGAACTTCAGGAGGGAAAAAGACTCTTGATAGTGCTAAGAAGTTTCATCTCACATTATTTTTGTTTTAATTTTTTAGGTATATGGTAGAAAATATTTAAAATGAAAATTTCAGACAAATTTTATCTCTGCAAGGTGTAATTTCCCCCATATAGCTCAAAGGAAAATTTAGGTATACAATGTCTAAATAATTTTTCCTTTTACAAACACGTTCATAGAACTGACTGGGTAAAACGTTAGGATATCATAAATGGTAAGAGAATGGTTCTGTGCAAATGTTACCATGGAATGGTAATTAATATTTTCTGTATTAAAATCAGGTTCAAACTGAGAAAAATTATGAACTCCTGTACCATGTAAGTGAACTATTTAGGAATTGCTGTGTTGTTCTCATTTCTGTTTAAAAAAAAGAAAAGAAAACGGAAAATAAAACCAGCACTAATGCACACTAAAGGACAAGTCCATTTGAAACCCACACATGATACTGAGTTGTTACATGTCATATTCTGTGATACTGTTGTCTGAAGATCTTTCATTGTAGTTAGGATAAGATCACTTGCATGTGCCTGTGTAATAATCAACCAGTGTAGTCAATATAGGTCATACATTTTCCTGATACATGTATATGAAACTTTGAGCCTATTTATATTTGCTTACATGTTCAAACAACATATGTAATATTTAATTCTTTTTTTCCATGTTCTTTTTCTTGCCTTTCTTTTTTTAAGTTGTTGAAATTGTCTATTAATTCTGTAGGAAACTATTTATATTTCACTTTATGCATTATCAATATTCTTCAACGTTGTTGCCCTAATTCTGAAAACATTGAAGATGTGGATGCACGTTTTGCACTTGGTTTTTAGTAGAATATTTGAGAATTGAGGTTATTACCACGTTTAGTTTGGAACCCTGAAATACTGAAGTTTATGGAGATTTTGAAACTGATCAAAGGTGGGTTTTGCCACTGAATCACTGATGTTGCAAAACAGAACAGTCTGTATTTCAAGCTTTTGAAGAAAAATGAAAACAGAAGGAAGAGCAGCATCTGAACCATGTTATTAAAATCTAGACTGGAATATATCATACCCGCTAAGTAGGCTCCGACAGTCTTTTCTCCAGCAGCAGCACAAAGCTGCTCCTTCTTTCTTTATGCGATGTAAACTTTTTTTTGATCCAGTTAATGAAGCACAGTAGTAGTTCTGGAGGTTTCAGGAGGAGATACATGTATATGAATTTATGATCTGATGAATGTTAGAGCTTTCTGAAAACAAATTATCACTCTGCAAATGATAGTGCATACAATAATATAGACTAGGTGTTTGTGACTTTGACAAAGTGCCATATGTGCATTAATATTTATGTGTACACAGGAGGGAGCAGGATTTAGGTTGCAGTGGCAGGTGCTGAGGTATTTCGAGAGTCTCAAAACAGCTGGAAGATGTTCTGAACCATATGTGCAGAAAAAGCACTTGTGGTGGTATAGTGACAAAAGTGAAGGAATAGAGTTGCAGGGAGGGGGAAAAATAGACACTGTTTTGTACTTGCCCTTAAACATTGAAAAAATTCCTCCTGAAAGAGTTAAGTTCATGGGTAACCTTTGTTTGAAAAATAAAGAAAAAAAATAAAAGTTTGCTAAACTGGCTAAATAAACAATTTGTCACCATCCAGTCACAAAACAGAACTAACACTGCCAACTTTTTCATCCAAAGATTTTGCCTCCATTTGTATTTGTTCATACATACTGATCACTGATCAATGAGGCAAATGTTGGTACAATAGGATCATAAAATGACCATAAAGACCTGAAATAAGGCAATGACGTTTCAGAACAGTTATGAGAGTATTGAATGAGTCACGAGGACTTAAACTGAAAATTTTTGGAATAAAGAAATAAGACAAAAATGATCTAACACAGGGAGCATCCAGTAGTTTTTAGATGGTGGCATCCAGTCTTAAGATTTGGATAACAAACATCTATCCATATCAGTTGCCACAGGATGCTTAACAACAGACAATAGAAACATGTTTTCCTTGCTCCAGTGATGCAGAACTATCTGCCTTGACTCTGTTTGAAAGTGACACAATTCACAAGCCACAGAAGGTAGAAGAAAATGCATCCTAGATGAAACTTGTACAACAGTGGCTGTGTATTCAGTTACCAAAGATGAAGGCATTTGTCAACCCTCATTAATATTCATCAGGGGCAGCATAGATTCTCCATTATTATCTGAAGATCACATTATGGAAGTCATCGTTTTTACCACTTATCTCTCAGGTTTCTCTCTCATGTTATGGCTTTTTTGAGCCAGATTTGTGCTACTTTCTGTTGTGCTTTTTAGAATTTTTTGTTGTTTGTTTGTTTTTTTCAGGGAGGGGGACTAATTTTATTAGACTGCAAAAGTATACTCTCCATGGTGTTGTACCTTAGAATATCTTAGGAGATGACACAGGTGTGGTATATAACAGTCACTTACTATTAAGAGGGTAGAAGAGGGTTTTTTACTGGGACCGTTGATGTACTTCTGTGGTATTTACAGTGACTGCCTCGTGGTCTCCAGATGGAATTTAAGGTGTTTGTTATGACCCATAAAGTCCTAAATAGCCTTTCAGGAATTAAATCACTCCTCATGCTGTTCTGCCACAGCTGCTACCAACTGAAATATAAGAGACATGGTGGTTGGCAGGACATTACCCATGAAAGCTTTTTCTCTCATCCTCAGTTCAAAGTAGTCTGAAATTGGCAGATTTTTGGGTAGTTTGCAACAAATGTGTGATATGGCTTTTTGTAGAGAAGTAGAGGCAGAGACAGGAGGAAACAGGCTTCTGCCTGAAATTTGTGGAAGACCCTGAAATTCACTTGAGATCTTAAGTGCAGTCATTGTCTGATTAATTATTTTCGACTGCCAAGTAACAGTAAATAACACAATCATATCTCAACAATAGACCCTTGCTAGTTGATAACTGGAAAAGCGTTGAAAGCTTCACTGTTCTTCCACTTTATTGTCATATTTCTAGCCTTGCTTAGAATTATGGTTAGTAAAACACGGTAGCAAACAATGTACCAAGTCTACAGAGCATTAATAAAACAGATTTTCTAATTGACTGTAAAGAATAATTTAATCTAAATTACATTTGCCAAAAGTATTAGAGTTTTCATGAGAGTTCTTGATCTTTTCTTAGGACAACTTACAAAGTGAGCACTAGTCAATATTATAGAATAATGATTATTCCACTGTGCAGTTCACAGCGCTCAGAAGTGCAGCTGTCTGAAGTTAGATTTCCTTACTTATAAAAATACCATTACCTAGAAGATTGTAACTGATAAAACCATGTCTGGTTTAAGCCATTAAGGACACGTTTGTGGTTGGTATCTGATTTTATAATGCATATATTTTATTCCATTTGAAGAGCGGGGGAAAATGCACAGTTTCCCTGTCCATACCCAAACAAATCCATAATAAAATCCACTTATGCAATTCAAGATGAGGAGGAAATGAGCTGGGTTGCCTGGTTGTGTTAGGGAAACAGAAGGTGTTAGACATATTTCCATACTATACAGAATATATGAGCATGGCAAGTTTTGCCTTTTTGCCTCGGAAATAGAAGACATCTTATTTCACAGTCTAATTAATTTTAAAAGTATGTGGACCACCAGAGAGTAGAATGCTAACAGACAATGGAAGCATTCAGTAAGTCTAAGACATTCAGTAAGCCTGAGGCACTATACAGATATATATATATATTCAAATATTATTTGAAAAACAGAAATAAAGATTACCTAGCAATTTCCTTCCTCTCTCAGGACAATAGATACCCCAAAAATGAGCTGGATATGGATATTTCCTGTATCCATCCTGGTTAAATGGGGTTTCTTCTGGACAAGAACAAGGAAGAAAGCCCTATAACCAAATTTCATAGAAGTAATAGATGTGGTTTCACAGTGCAGCATTGGATCAGGCTAAACAGAAATATTTGAGGTTTCATGTAGGTCATATTTGGCCTTTCAATACTTAAAGGGGGCTTATAAGAAAGATGGGGACAGACTTTTTAGCAGGGCCTGTAGCAATAGAACAAGGGGTAATGGTTTTAAACTAAAAGAGGGTAGATTCGGGCTAGATATAAGGAAGAAATTTTTTACAATGAGGGTGGTGAAACACTGGAACGGGTTGCCCAGAGAGGTGGGAGATGCCCCATCCTTGGAAACATTCAAGGTCAGGCTGGATGGGGCTCTGAAGAACCTGATCTAGTTGTAGATGTCTCTGCCAGTTGCAGGGGGGGATGGACTAGATGACCTTTAAAGTTCCCTTCCATCCCAAAGCATTCTATGCTTCTATGATTCTGTGATACTCTGTCTGTAGCTACATATATATGGTTAGTGTCTGGGGAGGCTTAGTGAAAGGAGAAACCCTCAAGAGGTTAGTGGATTGCAATTTTGGGGAATATCAAATTCACAATATTCTGAAATGGATGAATTCTAACATGTTAATAAAAATTTAGGAGAGCACTTTTAAAAAAAAGTCTAGTTGAATTGTATCATCTTTTCATGGATTATGCTAAATATTATTTAAATTTTCCTTGGAAACTGGCCATTTCTGCATTATTTGTTAGGTAAATAAACTTGTTAAAACCATGAAAATTGGGACTTTTTTATTTTGATAAATGCTGTGTCACTACTTAATCATCAGTGATGTTGCATGTGTTCAAGACTAGTTTGCTTTCAAAAGCTGAGAAGTTCAAAGTTAAGATGAAGTGATTTTAACATTGTTTTGCAGTAAAAATGACACTATTGCTTGAGGCCATTTTATTCAAGGGTAGATGAGTGCAATAAAACAACGGTATTATCTTGGAAACTTATTGTTTACCTGTTCTGAGATTACCTCACATCTCTCAGTGGGTATACTTAAACACAACATTTATAACTTCTCAACTTTTTGGCATATTTTCACAAGTTTGTGCTTAGAACTGTAACATGTGACTTTTGGTGGCCATACATTTTAGCCAAGTCAAAGAATATACTTCAAAGCCTCATAGAACAAAGCTAACACCCTCTTTTTCAGGTGTGCAGGAATTCAGTCTTCAGGAGAAGTGTAGAAGCTGACAGAGAATAACAGGGTATTGTTAATTGTTGCTAGCATGAAAGGTGTCTTTGTAGGCAGAACCTCTTACAAACATAGCCCTTTATGTCTTGCTCACATTACAGCATATGCACATTATACGTGCAGACTGCTGACGCTGAATAAGCTGTTGTTATTCCTATCACAGAGTACAAGGTGCTCCTGATTCTGTCTCACACAGGCTACGAAGTGCAGTCCAGTTAGGTTACAGTTTCATCGCTAGGTGGGGGTATTGCTTACACAACTCTGCCTTTTTCAGGCTAGCAGAAGTGTTTTTCGGTAGGATAACACGAAATGCTAATTACCAAATGGCAGCGGGCCAAGTCCCAAACAGCTAACTGCCTTTAACTCTAATGTAATTAAACCTATGTAAGTAGTTTAGGACTGAACCTTTTGTTAGCTGTGTGCGTATTATTGGAATAAAAAATGTATTACGTTAAAAAGCACTTTATCTAATAATGGTCCAGCTCCTATTATATTGTATTTCTGTATATGCTTTGGCCTGATTTCCCCTCCACCCCCCAAAGTGCTATAATCAGCTGCCTGTGAAATACTTGCAACTTTATGGTAGGTGACATCTTGCAGAGCTGAGATTTGTTTCATCCTCACAACTGTAAATCTTCCCTCACAATAAAGAGCTTTCTTTGCAATCTACAACCACTTCTATGTTATTGTTTTTGCAACTGGTTTCACTCACTGCTTTGTCTGCACAACACAGCAAACAGAAGCAAATTAAAGAAAATATGATATTGCTTGGGTCATGCCAGAATTTTTCAGAAAATTATCCATTCCCTGTTGAAAACTTTTACTAGTTTTTCCACAAGCTCATTCTCTATCATGCACAATACAGCATATATGCAGCTGTAACACATTTGTAAATGTTCAAGTCCTTCATCTGTCTCCATTCTCCATGGATATGATCGTTTTTCATCTACAGAAACTGGAATACAGAATCTACATAGCTCAAGCTGTACTACTTTAATCCCTTAGCTCTGCAAGTCTCTAGCTCTGTCTTCACTCTGTTGGCCAGAACAGTAGCTAAGTACATCTTTATACCTTAATATTTGACTCAAAGTTAGAAAACAGTCTCTGTCATCCCTTGCTGAAGATGAGAGTGATGAGCAAAATTTTTCTTGTAAGATAAATGGTGGCACTTGAAAGTATAATAATTCATGAATATGACTAGCCAAATACACTATATGATATAAGAATCTGGGAAACAGTGATGACTATGAAAGAAAAAGGGAATTACTAGTACAATCTAAAATTTATTTATTCCCAATATTCTGAATATCTGTTTGGCCATTTTCAGAAGTTGTTTGTAGAAGTGATTTTATATAGTTTTCAAAACAAGGAAATTGGTGAATAGATCTCTTTCTATTACTACAGAAAAACTGGGAAGGATTTTTGAGAAACCTCTGTATCACTTTAAATTTGGTGACTGTTCCCTGATCTATACTTGTGTCAACTTTCTTAAGGTTGTTTGCTATATTCTGTTTACAAATTTTGGACCTCACTTTTCAGTTTAGGAGGGCAATAATCTTAGATATTACTAGTGATGTCCACAAGCCCACTTAAGTCTGGTTCCGAAGAAACTGGAGTAAAAGATGAATAAAATATAAATCTAAAGCTATAAATTTTGAACTTTTAATTCACAGCTGGCATTTGAAGAATAAGCCAAAATAGCTTTTGATATATGTGCTATGTCTCTGCAAAGACTCATTGAACTTTTTCAAGTATGGAAGAACATTGTTGTGTTATAAACCAGATGCCACTTCCATGTCTCTTTGCACCAAATTCTCTTTAAAGTGGCAGGTATGTTAAGTTACTTAATAATAATCACCCTACAATTCTTCTGTTTCTCTCTATTATAGCTAATTTCAAAACATTCAAAAGATTTCTGAATCACCCTTAGGAAATGGAGGGTGAAATGTACACCTGAAAATGCTTTTTAATCAAATGATGGCATGAAGAAAGTTGTTTGTCCTCCTTTCATTTCATCTTTACACATTTTGATAAAAACTTGTTCATAGTTTATGGTTGCATCAGGGCCAGTTAGCTTTCTTTCTGAGAACAGTAGTCTGTTGCCTTGCACAGACTCGGAAGAGAGTGTTCTGATGACCAGGATAGCTCAGGAGTTGCACTACCAAGCACTTTATTTTCCATTTTGTGGCTTTCCCTCTCTGGTAAAGTTACTGATACCATCTGTCACGGGTGAATTATTAAGAGACATCATTGCTACGGGGTTAACTAAAAGGTTTTATTAATGATTAAACAATGATCATAAGACAATTATTTGATGATTGAATGATAACTAAATGATAATTGAATTATGATTAAGCAATAATTGAATGGTAATTAAACAGTGATTTAACAATGATTTAACAATAACTAAGAGATAAATAGGTGGTGGTCAAACACTCTACTACTTATTACACTGCTAATAATTAAGCTATAGCTGGATATATAAATGTCACTAGCATACTTTTAGGCCTAATGTAAAATGCTGCTTACTTTGTTATAGGTATCAGATGCTGGGTAAGGGATCTCTCAGCCTCAAGAAGTAATCTTGAGATGTATCCCTGTTAAGAGGGTAGATCACTGCCATGCAGCCTGCTGCTGTACAGGAGAGCTCAATGGGCTCAGAGGGGACTGCAAATATTTATAGCATAAAGTGATTGACTCGTAGTCAACAACCCACCTTTGGTGTATGTGGAAGTGTTCAGCTGTAGTTTTGTGCAGCTTTAGTTTTGTCTAGTCACAGTTCAGGCTGGTACCGTTAGCTCAATAAGACGTAGCTTAGATTCCTTAGTTTCTGAGAAGATACAGCCTAGCACAGTTCTCACAGTTTGCACAGCAGCGCTGATTTCAGCCAGATTTCATTGTCAGTGATGCCTGAACCAAAGTACTGTTCACTCAGTCAGAGTGGGGGCATCCGGTACACCACCTGAAGATGGTAGTCTTCTATCTACAAAGCAACAATTTCGTTAATTTCTCGGAAAGAAATACCCTCAGATTTGGTTATGTAGGAAAGAGTGGCTGTACTTCCACACCAAGGTGTGTCCTAATTTGAATTTGCATTTGTGCAAATTTATTAAAAATCACTGCATTTATGGAGGGGAATAGTGCCAATTTTCCTAGCAGATAAAGGGACTGGGTTATGACTTGTCTGTACCTCCTATGCAGAGTAAGGCAGGCAGTTTTCTTTCTTTGCATAAATTTCTTTGAGACAGTCACAATTACAATTCCTCTCCCTGCAGCATTTATGGAGTGGTGGGAGCTGGCCATATGAAACTGAGGTTGAAGTGGACTATGAATATGCATTAGCAGGCTCTGTTCGGATTTGATGTTTCTGAGACACATCCAAATTCACAGCATTTCATTGCCCTGCATAATACTAGGTCTTAAAATCATCAACTAGCACTTCTGTAATCTCAGAATTAAAATTCATTTTCATATGACAGTGCTGAGGTATTGTTAAATAAAAGAACTATTATTTTCTAATCTAATTTTCTAATGCTGAGATATACATGTGAGCAAATGTCCTAATTCCCTCTCCTTCTTCTTCTAGAATTTGTGACCTGAGGCTTCTTCTACTTCTTTCTGTTACAGACAGAATGTAATATGTACATAAGATGATATGTACAGTAGGTACACAGCACAGATTTAACTGCTTCTTAAACTAATCCACAGTTTGTCAGACAGCACATCAGCTGATCACTAGAATTTTTTTTCAAATTACAGGTTATATATCATTACAATTTTATCCATGTGGGGATTACTGTTACTGTACGTTGATGTGAAAAAGAACAGGTGGAATTCTGAACGAAATAGCAGTAGAAAGTACAAATAAAAATTACTGTTCAATGGGTAGGTAGGTTGTATCTCTCTGCATCTATTCAGACTTTCTTCTAGGTGTCAGCCTTGTTTCAAGGTTTTGTACATTTGTCTTTTGAAATTAATTGGATTTAGGAGCCATGCAGCACACATTCACAGATAGCAAGGAATAGACCAGGTGGGACTTTTAGAAACCAAGGAATATAGACAGTATTCCTTGGAAAATCTGCCTTGTAGACACTGCATACAGGAAAGTCTATGTTTACCATATTAGTAATACGGAAACATCTCAGAAGACCCATTTTTCACTACCTCATTCTTATGAAAGTGTGAAAAGGTGGACTTCAGCAGAAATACTTCTTAGGTCCTTGACAGAAGTGAAGAGTTTTTTACTAGTGTGGGCTTTTCCAGCAGTCAGTACCCAGTTCATCTACTTATAGTGGACATTGATCTGAAAGTTATCTTCCCTTGGCATTAAATGCTGCATCTAATATTTTAATGATGTTTATTCTTTTCTGAATGTGGTTTTTTAATGTTTGCTAAAGCACCAAATACCATTTCACAGAATATAATAATTAATATATGCTATGCTGAATGGTTTGTTTATATTATCTAATTAAATGCCGGTTGATTTGGCATGAAATATCTTTTTAAAAATGCCTTTACTATGCAAGCAGTATTATAGTTACCATTACCATCTATTCATGAAAATACATGAATTAAACTTGTAAACAGGCCATCTGACATTCTTATGGTGCTTCACAGTTGAAGGGAAGACAAGCTTGCTTTCTATACAGCTGTGTTCTCTGCTGTTTATATGATGAATGCCCAGCAAAATCAAATGATTTAAAAATGCTCCATCTCAGGTAGCCATTGACAGTTAAATAAAAATTATAATAATATTAAAAAATGTGCATATCACTTGCTTGTGTTTTTAAAAGAACAATTACAAAACCCCCATAAGAAGCTTCGAAAGACAAAACTGTAAGAATGGAACAGAAGTACTGCAAATTTTCTGACTACAGAGAACAGTGAAAAGCAGGTAGTGATGAATTGCTATGTTTCTCCATATTGATACAGGACCATTGGTTTCATGCTGTTCATGGAGAACAGTTAAGTGGAGATCACTTTTGAAAGTTAAAGCTAATAAGTCCTACTGTTGGAAAGACCTTATGAGGTACTTCTCTGCTGCAAATTTTTTGTTGCTCTTGAAGAATGTAAGATGGGTATGAAAAAATGCTTTTGTTTCTGTTTTTCATTCAGTTATATGAGGGGATGTCATCCAGAGGGGATGTCATCCAGAGGGACCTGGACAAGCTTCAGAAGTGGGCCTGTGTGAACCTCATGAGGTTCAACAAGAAGTGCAAGGTCCTGCACCTGGGTTGGAGCAATCCCCATTATCAATACAGGCTGGGGGATGAAGGGATTAAGAGAAGCCCTGCCCAGAAGGACTTTGGGGTACTGGTAGATTAAAAGTTGGACGTGAGCAGGCAATGTGCACTGGCAACCCAGAAAGCCAACTGTATCCTCAGCTGCATCAAAAGAAGCGTGTCCAGCAGGCCAAGGGAAGTGATTCTGCCCCTCTACTCTGCTCTGGTGAGACCCCACCTGGAGTACTGCATCCTGCTCTGGAGTCCTCAGTACAGGGAGGACATGGACCTGTTGGAGAGGGTCCAGAGGAGGGCTACAAAAATGATCAGAGGGATGGAACACCTCTGCTATGAGGACAGGCTGAAAGAGCTGGGGTTGTTCAGTCTGGAGAAGAGAAGGCTCCAGGGTGACCTTATTGAGGCCTTTCAGTACTTAAAGGGGGCCTATAAGAAAGATGGGGACAGACTTTTTAGCAGGGTCTGTTGTGATAGGACAAGGGGTAATGGTTTTAAACTAAAAGAGGGTAGATTCAGACTAGATATAAGGAAAAAATCGTTTACTCAGAGGGTGGTGAAACACTGGAATGGGTTGCCCAGAGAGGTGGTAGATGCCCCGTCCTTGGAAACATTCAAGGACAGGCTGGATGGGGCTCTGAGCAACCTGATCTGGTTGTAGATGTCCCTGCCGTTGCAGGGGGGATGAACTAGATGACCTTTGCAGGTCCCTTCCATCCCAAAGCATTCTATGATTATAATATTCATATAATCTATTTTCACAGGAAGAATATAGAACTGTCTGAAACATTTTGATGGAATAATATTATTAGAGAAATACATAGTTTGATCTAAATCCAAATATTTTCTGGGATCCATTCAACTTCAACCAGTCTTGAAAATAATTAATTCAGTGTATGTGCTTTGTTGAGATATTAACAGTTTATCTAAATTGAAATCAAGACATTCATTCTCGATCAGTGCTTTTGTGTGTTCATCATTTCCATTCCATAGACCACAAACTATTGGTGTAATTTGGAAGAAGAGATTTAATTTCATGATTTAAAGAAAAAGAGAAGAAATTATTAAAGATTAAGCTCTCCAAGAAACAGGAATTTTGTTTTTATCTGCAGATGAAGTCAGAGAAGCTAAAACCAGGAAGCCTAATTGAGGTCAAAGCAGAAGTCTTTCAGTGCCTTATGGAGAGTTTCAGACTTGTAAAACACCCAGAAGTATTGCACTTTTGCAACTGATATTTCTGAAGAATAAAGGAAAATTAAGTAATCAGTTATTGTCTACACTGTGATCTTGTAAGACTCTGTATTTTACTGAGCAGAGAACCATTATAAGGGTGAAGACATGCAGCTGTATGTGGATGTATGTTTGTCTTTTCAAGCACATGAAGAATGTCTGTGATGAACTTTAAGTTAAAGTTTGGATTTCTAGGAGTGCTGATGGGACAGTAGAAATAAGAGATTTTCAATCTTTCTGATAAGTTTCAAGTAGCAATTTGGGCATTCTACATTGTCATAACCTTCAGCTATTTTCTCTAACAAATTATTAGGTAATTTGTCTCATGCACAAGCTTTGAAATCTGAAGTTATCATCCCACAAGAAGCTAGATTAGTTAAATAAGCCAACAATTAAATTTTAATATTTTTCCTCCAAATAAGTCTGGACTCCAAGTGAAAAGTGTATTTTTTTAATTAGGCTAGAAAAGCCAATAAACCTTTTATAAATAGTTGCCTTATTTCTCTTTATACCTCTTACCTTTAGAGAGACTTTTCATTTACCATTTACCATTTACCATTTACCATTTACCAGTTGTCTTTAGAGAGACTTTTCATTTACCATGCCTTACTTGCCTTTTATATATGAGCTGGTGCCATAGCATTTCCCTGGATTTGACTACTGTGGCAAAATCTGTTAAATATTGACTCTTTCATTGGTATGCCAGCAGGAAGCAAGGGAAAGAAATATCAAGTATGTAGAATTACTGTAGGCTCTGTATTTCTTTGATATATGATTTTCATTGTGCAATTGAGGCAAATCCAGAAATAGGCTAAATTTTCAGGGTTAGTAGGAATGTTTATGCTTTGCATAGACAGGATATTGTGGCCTTTACTTGAAAACGTACTATAAATCAATCATTTTCATAAAGGATGCAGTGCTGTAGTGTGCTATTACCTTACAGCTTTTTCCATGCTTTCAAGCTAACTCTGATGATAAGGTGTAGAGAACCGGTACCAAATGCGGTTTTGTCTCGACATTGCCGCTGTAGCGCCATCCAGCGCAGCGCTTCGAGAAGACCGTCTTCTCCACAGCTTTGAGAAAAAGCAACCTCGTGCGCCTGCGCAGGGACTAAAGGCGCGAAAAGAGCTGAGGCGGGGACAGAAAGGCGCGAGAAGAGCAGAGGCGGGGGCAGCACGGCTGTGGCGAACTGCACGTACACATTTGTGATCCGCGCATGCGTGGGAGCCCCTATATAAGAAGCACACGTGCGCTGCGGCGGGGGTGGCAGCGGCGCGCGCGAGACCACTCCTTCTGTTCCTGCACCCTCAAGGCCCCCCCCCCCCCCCCCCCCCCCCCCCCCCGCTTCGGTCCCCGACGGAGCCTGAGGCCACCGAAGACCCTGCAGAAGATCACCGGACTCGAAGTGGTGGTGACAAACTCCTCCTTCTCCTTCTCCTTCTCTTTCTCTCTCTCTCTCCCCTATTCTTTTCCTCTCCTCCCTTGCTCTCCCTCCTCCCTCCGTTCTCTTATTCCCTCAAATAAAAGTAAAAGGTTGTACGGCATTTGACCTCGTTTGCGTCTTAATCTCGTCCTTGGGATCGTATCGAAACCTCCCCCGACATTGGATCGGGACATAAGGGTTGGGAGACTCTCCTTGTTTAAGCTGGGATAGAGTTAATTTTCTTCTTGGTAGCTGGTATAGTGCTGTGTTTTGGATTTAGTATGAGAATAATGTTGATGACACACTGATGTTTTAGTTGTTGCTAAGTAATATTTATACTAGTCAAGGACTTTTCAGCTTCCCATGCTCTGCCAGGTGCACAAGAAGCTGGGAGGGAGCACAGCCAGGACAGCTGACCCAGACTGGCCAAAGGGTTATTCTATACCATATGACGTCATGCTCAGTATATAAAGCTGAGGGAAGAAGAAGGAAGGGGGAGACATTTGGAGTGATGATGTTTGTCTTCCCAAGTAACTGTTATGCATGATGGAGCCCTGCGTTCCTGGGGATGGCTGAACACCTGCCTGCCGATGGGAACTAGCAAATGAATTCCTTTTTTTGCTTTGCTTGTGTGCATGGCTTTTCCTTTACCTATTAAACTGTCTTTGTCTCAACCCATGAGTTTTCTCACTTCTACTCTTCCGATTCTCTCCCCCATCCCACCAGGGGGGAACAAGAGAGTGGCTGTGTGGTGCTTAGTTGCCGGCTAAGGTTAAACCAGAACAGTCCTTTTTGGTGTCCAATGTGGGGCTTAAAGGGTTTGAGATAATGACAGATTTGACTGGAATGTGCTAGATTGAATTTATAGCTATTATTGCTGTTTAGCTACTAATTGGCAGGTTCCTGTGCTTGCCATGGGGCTTGCTTGCCTTACTGTATATTAGAGTCCAGTGCTTGGTAGTGACTGCTTTTTGCTTTCACTGCTTGCTGCTTATCATCTTAACTCTGCTGTGCCTGGGAACATTTTGATAACAGCAATGGCCATGTGCCTGGGCTGGCAGATGGCCAGGGCATCGCTGCTGTTTCTGTGCTGCTGTACTGGGTAGGCTGGAACTCCAGTGTGAACTCGAGTTGAAGGGACTGTGACCTGTGGATGAGTCCATGCAGGAGCAGGACACCCCGAAGGGTCTGTGGACGTGGATGAGCCCATGCCAGAGCAGGTATGTTTCAAAGCATCTGTGGCTGTGGTTATGTCTGTGCCACAGCAGGTATATACCTCTGAAGGGATCATGGCCCAAGGATAAGTCCATGCTGGAGAAGGTACACCTTGAAGCATCTGTGGCTGTGGATAATTCCATGCTGCAGCAGGTACACCTTGAAGCATCAGTGGCTGTGCATGAGGTCATGCTGGAGCACCTCAAAGCATGTGGCATGAATAAGCCCACACAGAGCAGGTACTCCCCTGGAGGGACTGCAGCCATGGGTAAGGCCATGTTGGAGCAGGTTTACTTCTGAAGAGACTGTGGCTGTGGGTAAGGCCATGGTGGAGCAGGTATATCTCTGAAGGCATTGTGGCCCATGGAGAAGGCCATGCTGGAACAGGTGCACGTCTAAGCAATTGTGGCTGTGGATAAGTCTATGCTGCCGCAGGTATATCCCTGAAGAGACTGTGGCTCATAGATAAGGCTCCACTTGGAGAAGGTACACCCCCAAGAGACTGCAATCTGTGGATAAGTCCAAGCCAGAGCAGGGGCAAGGGGAGGAGTTCATTGCAATGTTAAACCCCATAGTCTTGTCCAAAGGGGCCAGGGATAGACATTGTAATGGAAATACCTTTAAATTGTTGTAACCCAGGATCTGAGTAACATGTTATAGGAGTTACTATAGCAGGAACCGCCTGAACCAATGGAGGACAAGTCTTAAAAGAAGCAGTGCATGAGCAGCAGTGACTCAACCTGCTCTGGCTTTGGTACCCAATAACTCCATGCAACACACCACCTCTCCTGTCCTGAGTGACCACCATCACAGATGGAGTCCAAAGTCATGGACTAAATAAACTCAATGGACATTTTGTGGACATTTATGGACATTTTGCAGACATTTCACAGGGGTGGTCTGTAGACTAAGGGAATGATACCTGTGTATTTTATCAAAGGATGGGAAGGGAGGTGGTGGTTAATGAGGAGGTATTGGATAGTGTGGGAGCTGAGCATGACGTAAATGGTATTGAATAAGGGGTGGATACTGTCCTGGTTTCAGCTGGGATAGAGTTAATTTTCTGCCTAGTAGCTGTTTTAGTGCTATGTTTTGGATTTAGTATGAGAATAATGTTGATAACACACTGATGTTTTAGTTGTTGCTAAGTAATGTTTATACTAGTCTAAGACTTTTCAGCTTCCCATGCTCTGCCAGGTGCACAAGAAGCTGCGAGGGAGCACAGCCAGGACAGCGGACCCAGACTGGCCAAAGGGCTATTCCATACCATATGACATCATGCTCAATGATGCTTCAGGAAGGAAGGGGGGCACGTTTGGAGTGATGGTGTTTGTCTTCCCAGTAACCGTTACGCATGATGGAGCCCTGCTTTCCTGGGGATGGCTGAACACCTGCCTGCCAATGGGAAGTAGTGAATGAATTCCTTGTTTTGCTTTGCTTGCACACACGGCTTTTGCTTAACCTATTAAACTGTCTTCATCTTAACCCATGAGTTTTCTCACTTTCACCCTTCCGATTCTCTCCCATCCCACTGGGGTGGGGCGAGTGGGTGAGTGACTGTGTGGTCCACTGTTGTGGTTTAACCCCAGCCAGCAACTAAGCACCACACAGCCGCTTGCTCATTCCCCACCAGTGGGATGGGGGAGAGAATCAGAAGGGTAAAAGGGAGAAAACTCGTGTTTTGTATTTTGATTTAACAACAGAGGTCACATAGAGGAAATGGCATCTCAAGTGCAATTTTGACCCCAGCATTACTGAAAAGCAATAGGAAGCATTGCTAAGCTTTATAAAGTGTTCATTAGAAGAGGAAAGATAAATTTGATTAATGAAAGTTTCATAAGTATTTGCATATGAAATAGTGACAATGGGTGGATATGCATTTATTACATCAAAAATGGTAAAAAAATTTTGGTAAATTGTGCAATGCTAATAGGCAATTCTCAATGTAAACCTGAAATACCTATGATTGGAGGACAGGGGGAGTGCAAGAAAAAAACCTGCTCTGACTAGTATAACAGGAAAATAAGATTTCTAACAAAAATACTTTTTTTTTTTTTTAATAATAGTCCAAGGATAGAAATAAAGATAATAAAAACTGATGTAAAATATTAAATTAGAGAAGGATTCAAAATCTGTTGGCCACATAAATATTGAGCAAGAAAATGACTGAGCTGTTAGCTGGTTTGACAACCTACTTCCACATTCCTACTTTCAGTTTTGTTATTCCAGGAACACTTCATCTGTCTACCAAAAAGTTTGAATATGTTGCAGATAACTTGAAAGATGACCAGTTTTGAAGGCTCTGTTTTCTGTCAGGGCCAGGTTAAGTTAATCTGAAATATTTTTATATTGGCATGCCAAATTAATCAGACTGCTTATGTAGAGGTAAATAGATAAATATAAAAATAAATATTTTTAAAATAAATGTGAATAAAATAAATGTGGTTCATTCTTTCATAACTAAGTAAACATTTATATAAACATATAGATCGTCACATCAGTTTAAAGAGATAGAATATTTTTCACTACCAATTACCAAAACTACCAAGTACCCTCACAAACACAGGCATGATTGTATCTGCAGTAGCGTCTTTACTGCATTGTATGTCACTGGCGCAAACAGGGAATTATGAGTTTGTTGACAATCAGAGTAGACAGAGACTAACTAGGGACCAATTAATACCTATTAACCTTTCTAGGTAAGTCTGCAGTCAATAGTACTATAAATATTGAACTAAAGCAGCAGCTTATATATGCAGAAATCAAGAAGTGTAATTAACTTTTTCTTATTAAAATCAGAACAGTTTATCAGTACCATGGACCGGAACAACGTTGCATGTTTTTCTTAATTTAGATGTTTGTTTTTGAGCAGGGTATAACTATGTAGGTTAACACACTAATCTCTTAGTGGCTGTACAAATCACTTTCATCAGCTTTATATCAGCCTAACTATTACTTTAATTTTATTATAACAATATGATCTTTTTTTTCAATACTAGACATAAAGCAGCACTAGCTAATAACACAAACATTCTATCTTAACCAAAAATACATTGTCTATGACTTCTTTTCGTGATAAATGAAAACATCGTAATGTTCTGTGTAGGAAAGTAGCTTTCGTATTTCAATTTGCAAACAATTTACTTCTATCAAGCCGATCTCATAGGCTTTGTCCCAGTTTGTGTTTCAAAGGAGCTAAAACACTTTAGTAAGGTCAACATCGAATCACAAGGTGAAGACAGAACAAAACCTGCATGGGGTGGGGGAAGGTGGAATTATTCATATTCTTTATTTTTTTTAAAAAAAAAGTTGTCTTAGTGCTCCAGCAATTCAGAAGTCCTTTTGTCATTATCTATAAAACCAGAAACCATTAGTAGGAAGAAATGGGCTCAGTGATGTAAAATACATCTAAGAGCTCTTTAAGGAAACTCTTCCCCATATAGTATATATATACAGTGTCTGGAGTTAAGGGTCTAATAAGGAAGAAGTCCAATTTATGTATAAAATTCATTAAAGAAAATAATTGCCTTAGAGGAAACATCTCAAAATAAACCAAGCACAAGCAAACGACCTTGATATCACAGGTGTCATCTGCTACCATGGGAAGTGCTTTCAGGAGGGGTGACCTGGAAGACTGAAGAATTACTTGTCTTCAAATGAGACAAAATGGAAGAAGGGAGACTAGTTTCATCTCCTTCACAGAAGATGAGAAAACGCATTTAAGCGAATGAAAGATGAAGGCTACTGTGAATGAAAGCACCCATGAATAGTTTCATAAATATGAGATGATTGGTTCTACCAGCATCTAGAAATGAAGTCCAGAGAAAGTCTGCTATGTTACTCAGAGGATCTTACTTTATTTTTAAAAAGTGACAGCTTTTTCTGAGTAACTGTAGACAAATCACTTTGTGTGAATTCCACAAGGGGAATTTGCTCAATTTGTTATCCTCAATTTTTAATATTGTTCAGAGCCCAAAGACTAGTTTTTATTTATGTATGGGGATTAGCCAAACGAAGAGAGATTTGAGAAAGACCCACTGAAAAATACATGATTACTGAGTAATTAGGACTTTATCTTGGGAGTTGGGAGATTTTCATTCAGGTTCCTTTAGTGACAGCTGAAATTTATACCACGATTGTCCTTCAATGCTGGATGAAGGACAGGTATGGCATCACTGTCACCGTGCCTGACTGGGCTGTGTGGATGCGAGCTGTCCAGATGTTCCAGACAAACTTTAGAGTATCTGAGATTATTAGATTGACTTTGCAGGAGTTTGGGAAAATGACACATTTTGATTTCTGGTAGGACTTAGGCACAGGACTCACCAGCACTGTCAGAAAGTAGGCTGATATGGTGGCCAGGTGGACACATTTAAGTGAATGTTAGTGAGTGAGAACACAGATGTGTGGGAAGGCTCTGGCCTTCAAAGAGATAAGAGTAGCAGTACCTTGGTTTTGAGGACATGGATTTGAAATACAGGCCCTCAACTCTCTTTGTGGATCTAGCCCAATTTTGCTTCTCTATCTATATCTGTAAATATCAGTATGTCATATCATATGATATGAGATCCCTATGAAGAGGATGAATGAATTAATACTTGGAAGAATTTAGTAGGTCATGTGCCGAAGACCACATGTGAAAAGGCTTATAAATAGATTAAACATCAGCACATAAGCAGTTAGCATATTTGTTGTGTTGATGATTGTATCTGCATTGAGTTGCAAAGTGGTCCAGCTGCTTCCTTGGGGCAAGGGCAGTGGCACCAATGGGGAGTCCTCATGGGGCAGCCATGGAGCAGGGCAGACCAGAGGGCCAGCTGAGGGCAGCTCCAGCCCACTGAATCAGGCATCTCCCCAGGAATGAGGATGGGCTGAGGTCAAGGCAGGAGTGCAAGCCAGTGAGTCAGGGTGAGGATCATGAACACCTTTGAATCGTCTTGTTAGCTTCACTGAGCAGCCATACACATTCTGACAGTGTGCATCAGTAATGACCTTAGCACTACCTGTACCAACCTTCCTACGCTATGTCTACAGTCTCTCCTAAACAGACTGAGGTACAGAATTTTGTAGACCAGGAGAGAAAAGCTGCATCCTATCTTTGCGCTGAATTGTCTTATATCTTTATAAGAAAAATTATCACTCCTAGGGTTGTCTATCGCTACGTCTACTGTCAGTGAAAAGCTAATAAAGAGCTAAAAGCATTTCTTCTGAACAGATATTTGTATAAAGTATCTTAGTTATTGTTGGCATAAAATGAATGGTTCAGTAGCTGGAGACGCCTTATACTGAAAGATACATGCTGAGTCATCGAAGAAAGCACAAGGGAGTTTCAGCTTTTACTAGATCACTGTTTATCTATCAGTTAAGCAGGCAGACAAACTGGAAAGGTTGTCTTGAATGCTAAAATGCAGACTCACATTAATAATAAACTGAAAAAACAGATCTGAATTCTGAAACCACTCTGCAATGTTACCGTAACCCATAAGCTTCCTAACGTAATTCCTTTTCCTGTTTGTCCAGTGAAGCGAATGGTCCTCTTCACATTCTTTACATTCTTGCAGTTCAGCAATTGCAATGCTCAAAATAGCATTTGAGTCTAAGTATCTTGTTTAATAATCTAATGCATTATTTTATTGATTTGGAAGTTTTCCTTGTTCATATAACTTGCTGAGGAACTTTTAACAGATTAATCAACGAGGATTGACTTAGGCTAAGGTCTTTACTACCTGTGGCCAGCATATGAGGTTATTTACGAGATGAGAGAGAAAAGAAAAAGCAACCAGTTTGCACTAAAAAAGATAAGAGAGACTGGATAACTGCATGACAGAATTGGGCTGTGTTGCTGAAATATGGTAAAAGCATAAAAGAAAATCAGAGTACTTAATGTGGGAAGAAAATCATAGACATTTCTAAAAGTGTGGCACATTTTCTTTTTGAAGTTTAGAGGGAGTTTTGCCAAAGTGTTTACCAACTACAGTATATGCTTGAGGGAAAATATGTAATAATGCAGGAAGCAAAGCTAGAGAATTTAATATTTGTTTCAAAAAGAGAAAATATATATGCACACATATGCATACAAGATTCAACTGAATGCCTGAATGGTGACTTTCTTGGGAGAACATAAAGTGACACAATAGCCCATACTGACACCTCTGCTAGGATATGTGGGGATGAATTGCTGCAGGCATGACAGGAACTTTGCCATGATATATTCATTGCTTAAATTCAGGTATGTAAAGGTTAACCATTTAAGGTGTAATGGCAAGATAATAACTAATCAACAATACTTGTATATTTCATGCATATTTCTTGCTTCCTTGTTTATGAGGATGTGTGATGCTTGTTCGTTGGCCAATAAGGGGTGATCCTATTCTGGATTTACATTTATGAGGAAAAAAAGACACAATTTGTATCATGATACTTTAGATAAGGGTAGTTATTGGTTGTTTATGGTAATAATGGCTCAGGTAGCATCATTTTGAACTGGAGGAAATATTTGCTGGTACCAGAGTAGTTATAGTCCATAACTGATACAGCATTCCTGTGACATCTGCCATAGAATCGATTTGCAACAGGTTCTCAGAAGAAATATGAGGCATTCAGAAGGCCTGAGTAAATTCAGGGGACTGACTTCACTTGCCTGGTGGCAAAATTTAGAATCTTATCCAGAATCTAGAAAAGTACTGAGGTCACTGGTGACACAAGAGAAGGGAGGATCTTTGCCATATACAGAAGTTTAAAGATAATGATAAAAGACCTGTGGAATGCACAGTGCCATGGAGGGAAGGAAAAGAATATATTCCTTGCTATCTCTGCCAATGAACATAGCCAGAGTAAGCAGCGAGTTCTGAAAACTGTCACTTTAAATAAATTAATGGTAGAAAAAAACATGCAGTAAGGAATGTAACACAAAATTGTATGTATGTCTACACAAGTGTGTACACACATGCACATATATTTGACATGGTGCACTTGCATTGCTGCTTAGATAAAATTGCATTAGGTATAATCTGTTGCTTTTGCAACAGATTCTGGTCTGTTCTAATCCTTAGAATTCATTCAGTTTTCCTTTTGTTTTTCTGTTATGTGCATTTTCTATTGCCTTGCTCAATGTTCTTTTTTCTGGATAAGAAACAAATTCAGCCCTCAACTTTGTGGCAGCCCACTTCTAACCCTCACCCATCTATTCTCATGTGTTTTCACTCTTCAGGACCACTTGGTTTCAATCCTCAATCAGTTTTGGCCTTGCTTCTTCACATCAGATACTTCTTCAAGCTTCTTCAGCTTGCTTCTTCACATCAGATCTACTAACCTTGTAGATCAGTCTTTTGTGTGTTATGCTGCATTGAAAGCTTTCTTGAAGTGTTGGTAAATTATGTCCTCAGCTTTCACCCTGCCAACTCTTTGTATTAGCTCTTCAAAAGGTTCTGTAAGATTTATTACAAAACCTTTTGCTTTTCTGAGTCCATGCTGTGACTATCTTTAATCAAACTGTGCCTCACTAAATGCCCTTCAGTCATACTCCTTGTTGGTCGTTCTGGTATTTTCTGCTAAAGTGAAGCCAGTCGTACATTTCTCTAGTCCTAAGGTCTCACCAGCTAATCTAGTCTTTAGGAAACTGTTACATTTTCCATGTTATTTAAAATGTATTTTATAAAGGACAATGAAACATTGCAATCAGTAATACCTTTTCCCCTGCATTCAGAACAGTGAACTATAAAAGGGCCTAAAGGACCCTTTTCACAAGGAATGATCTAAAGTTATGTAAACATTCACAGAATCACACAGAATCTCACAGAATCACAGAATCACAGAATAGTTGAGTTTGGAAAGGAGGTCATCTGGTCCAACCCTCATGTTTGAACAGGGACACAAGTTGCGTAAGACTGTGAGTATCTCTAAGATGGGAGACTCCACAGCCTCCCTGGGCAACCTGTGCCAATGCTCATGTATTGGATGTGGCTGAAATGGAGTCAATTTTCCTCATAGCAGCCCTCATAGTGCTGTGCTTTGTATCAGTAACTAGAAAGGTATTGAGAACACACCAGTGTTTTGGCTACTGCTGGGCAGTGCTCACACAGCATCAAGGCTGTCTCTCCAACATTTCCCCCCCTCACCAGTAGGCTGGGGGTGGGCAAGATCTTGGGAGAGGACATAGCCAAGACAGCTGGCCCAAACTGACCAAAGGGATATTCCATACCATGTGACGTCAGCTCAACAATAAAAGCTAAGAGAAAGGAGGAGGAAGTGGGGGCATTCATTATTTATGATGTTTGTCTTCAGGAGCAACCTCTATGTGTACTGAAGTCCTGCTTCCTGGACATCACCTGCTGATGGGAAGTAGAGAATAATTTTTTTTTTCCTTTTGCTTCCATGCACAGCCTTTGCTTTTGCTTTTATTAAACTATCTTTATCTTGACCCATGAGGTTTTTTGCCATCTAATTTTCTCCTCCACCCTGTTCTGCTCAGGAGGGGAGTGATAGAGTGTCTTGGTGGCACCTGGCATCCACACCACAGCTCAGTCACTCATACGTGAAAAAGTGTTCCCTGATGTTCAGTTGGAACTTCCTTTCAGTTTGTCCCCATTGCCTCTTGTCCTGTCACTGGGCACCGATGAAAAGACCATGGCTCCATTGTTTTTGCACCCTCCCTTCAGGTATTTATATACATTAAGATCCCCTTGAGCCTTCTCTTCTTCAGGCTGAACTGAGAGCTGAAAGTCCCAGCTATCTCAGCCTTTCCTCATAGGAGAGATGCTCCAGTCCCTTCATCATCTTAGCAGCCCTTCACTCGACTCCCTCCAGTACATCCATGTCTCTCTTTGCGCTGGGGAGCCCAGAGCTGGACACAGCACTCCAGGTGCGGCCTCACCAGTCCTAAGCAGAGGGAAAGGATCACCTCCATTGACCTGCTGGCAATAACTTTGCTTAATGCAGCCCAGGATACCATTCACCACCTTTGCAGCAAAGGCACATTGTAGGCTCGTATTTAGCCTGGTGTCCACCCAGACTCCCAGATCCTTTTCTGCAAAGCTGCTTTCCACCTGGGTAAGCCCCCAGCATATATTGGTGCATGGGGTTGTTCTTCCCAAGACTTTGCACTTCACTTGTTGAACTTCAAAAGGTTCCTGCTAGCCCACTTCTCCAGCCTGTCGACATCTCTCTGGAGAGCAGAACAACTTTCTAGTGTATCAGCCATTCCTCCCAATTTGGTGTCATAAGCAAACCTGTGGAGGGTACACCCCATAATCCAACTCATTAGTGAAGATGTTAAACAGGACTGGACTCAGCACTGACCTAGTGGGTACACCACTAGTCACTGGCCTCCAGCTAGATGTTGGGCCACTGATCATCAGCCTCAGTGTCAGCCGTTCAGCCAGTTTTCAATCCACCTCACTGTGAGACAGTGCCATAGGCCTTACTGAAGTCCAGCTGTTTTCTGAAAACTTATGAAACAGTGAAAGTATACACACCAAATATTACTTCATTTTTTTAATGGACAGAAGGAGCATATGTACTTTCACAGAAGTAAAACTTTATTTTAACTTTCAGTACCTTCTATAAGAAATAAATAAAATGAACTCTTGTTTCATGTAAAAGAATATTATTAGATTCATTTCATTTTATGTGTCCTAAGCATTCATTTTGAACACATAGAGTGATTTAATTAGCTTGCTGTGTTAACTTCAGGAATTTATCCGTAAATGCTTTGTGAATGTTTAATATCAGAGACTCTGCATTTATCTATAGCAAAATGAAAGCTTTACTTTGACCATAGTCAGAACAATGATGGAATGAAAATCTAGTAATGATGGAAGATTTTTAACTCAAAGGTTCAGAAATCAGTTATTTTAGTATGGGAAGAAGCATATAGAGAAATCTGAGTGCATGCAGAGACTAACAATAAGACAATAAGTCCATATAGTCATGCATGCAGAATATATGTTTCAAAAGAGTACAGCAAAATGTGACTACAACAGTGAAGGAAAGTAACTTAACTTGCAACAAAAAGCAATGCAGAAGCATAGTTTTTGGAACAGGTATTCCACAGAAGAACATAACTCAAAAGAATGTACAAGTACAAAGTATTATGACATCTGTCATGCTATTGCTTTTCCTTAAAGTTTAGCTGTAGCCTTATAATACTTATCAAATGTTGTTGAATTACAGGGATCCAAGTCCAAAGTAAAGAACTGTTGCTAACTGGGCCAGTTGTTGCCTTCTCTGTTCCAGAACATCTGTTCCACTTTCCATCATAAAAAGTCAACCCAAGTTTCAAGGGTAATTGTCCTATTTCTTACTTTCCTGCCCAGTGCAGTCATATTTTTCCTTTAAAAAACACCTGTATACCACTTGCCCTTTCTGTTCACTTAAAAATGTTTGTATTCTGATTTAAAATCTCTCCTTTTCTTTTTCAAAATCTGGAAAGTCTTATGCAACTACTTCAAATAGTTTTATATTACTCTCAATTTGGTTACATTGAACTATGATTTGCTCTCTAATAAGGTGATCAGGATGGCATACATTATTCTAAGTTAGTCTCACTAATCCCTTATGTGGTATTAAATATGAATTGGATGAAATTATTCTAATACCTCTATGCAGTCTAGTGTTTCTATTGTTAATTACTTTGTGTGATAATTCAGCATTTATCAAGAGTTTTCAGATCATTCTCATCCTCTGTTTTTGTCCAGAAAGTCAGGTTAGTTTGATATACCTCCTTCTGCACTGACCCTTTCCTTATCATATCTAGTGAATGTTGCTGTTATCTGTCATATTATAATTCTTATTATTGCTATTAATAGGTATATTTTGGTAGCACCACAAGGGTTTGATCGTGGTCTGGGGTGGTAAAAACACCACCTGTCCAAAGAAGCTTGTAAATTAAGAGCTTACATTCCTAAAATAATCACACTTGTATAGAATCTGTATTAAAATGGTTGATTTGTTTAACAGTGACCTATTTCCAGTGAGAAGCCAAAAGCAGTCATTATTTAGACTGAACTGCAGAGTTGGGGGATTTCATGAATAGGAAAGTTTGCACGAGTTTGACTTATTGCACAGTTTAAGGAGTGCTAACATCAATGGTACTTCATATTATTCACATTTTTAAGAAAGTATTGCTTACACACATGCAGACAAGGTAAATGTTTCTCCCATTCTTTTCTTAGAAATTATATGTGAAATAAATTTTTATTACATTGTCTCTATGATTTCACCCAAGATCTAACTTCCATTCTCAAAAATAAAACTAGTTGTGCCCCATCTGTCCCCTACTTTCCACTGGATGGTATTGCACTGAGCATACAGGACTTGACATCATACTTTCTAGTTTTCTAAACTCTTCATTGTAGGTTGACAACACCTGTTAGGGCTCGAGCGTGCTGAGTCAGATGCAGACCATGGAAAGAAAATCTAGCTTCTTGACCTATCTCGTGCCTTCTTTGTCAATGAAGTCCACACTAAAATACATGCAAGCATTCTGTGTAGTGTCATACTACTGATGTCCCATTTTATCACAGTAAGAACATTTATTAAGATCTTGTTGAGGAAATGAAAGTGGTGTTACCACAGTCTGGGTCAACCTTACACAGCCTTAGAAGAAGCCAACAGAAGAAGTGATTTTTATATCAAATATACCTCATTTTAGTGACATTTGCTTATGTACATTTCTCAGGCTTGTACATTTGGGGAATACTGTTCATAAATGAATGGAAGGGATAGAATTTTATTGTCAGTATTTATTAAAATGCTGACTTTATATATAGTTATCTTTGCTCAAAAGAGTATTAGCAAATATTCACCTGTAAATAAAAATAGATATAAAAGGATAAAGTGGTAGTAGTCCTTTAAGGACTGAATCTCCATATCTTTCCTCAAGGCTTCACTGAGAGATTAGAGTCCTCATCACCTTTCTGGGCAGTGACACTTCTGAAACATTTCAGTAGGAAACAGATACCAACTAACTTTAGACTTCACTTATACAGTTTAGATCAGGTTTCAAAGGTGGTGTTATTTCATGGCAGTCTAAAAGCCTACATTTTTCATTATTAGTTAAATTTGTCATCTCCAATAGTGCCTGTAGGTGTATAGATACACTATTCCAACAGAGATGGCATTTTTTGGTGATGTACTCTGGGGCAAAGGACTAAGGAAGTATTGGATTTCACTGAAGCCTTGATATGAATTTCACAAATTCTAAGCCTACTCCATTAACAATGTAAACCATTTTGGCATTGGATGGAAAGAATATTCAAGCACAATAATTATACTATCAGGATGCAACTGATCTATGAAGTTGTATTTTCTTTTCCCTTAATCAGAAGTATCTACTCATGTTGCAGAATTTTTATATATTGTTTTGCCCTGTTTTGATGTAGCCATTTAAATGGCATGAAAACTACAACTTATGTCATGCTTGTTCTGTCATTTAAAAGCAATTCATCATATTGTAGCCCTCTGAAGCGAATTAATAAGCATTATTTCTTAAAATTCTCTTGATCTCTGAATTCTAGAAAGTTGCTTTTAATTTGATGCATGTTTTTATCCTTTTACATAAGATGCTGAATTGCATCTTTTAGGTTTCAGCTTCTGTGGTTATAAAGGTTCATTACACTTCTTATTCATTTTTCTCATAATCAGCTGTTAGAGATTCACTTCATCAGTTGCTGAAATTACTACAGTGCTTTAAACAAACTAATTGGTGGCAAAAGTAAGGACTAGACTGTGAAGATGGGCTAGACCTGTCTGGATATTGTAAGAAATTTCCTCATTTTTTTCCAAAAAGTAACATTCTAGGTGCCCAGAAACAGGTGCAATTATGCTGCTTGTCAAATTGTATTCTTTGTATAAAATAGAGAAACATGAAGTTTTACAGCAACAAGAATTTTCTTCAAGTTTAGATGAGGCATAGAATAAAGAGTTTTAAAGGTGTGTTTTTGTCTCATTAGTAATTACTGGAATTTTATCTGCAAGGAACACTTGAAATGTTGAGTTAAATTATGACCTTCAGGCCACTTGTGCTAAGGTGGAAAAAAACCAGGAAGAATGATACTCAGAAAAAGGGCATAATTTTACACTTGTAAAAATAGGTGGCTATATAGCTGTGTTGTATGAATGTTCTTGAAATATCCACAGGTGTATACACACACACCCCTACACAAACCCTGGGGGAAAGGGAATAGAATGAGAAGAGAGGAATCTCTTGACATACTTCTAGATCTTGATGACAGATTATTATTTCTTTACTCCAAAGCTAGGATGTCAGCTTGCAACCTGTTTCCCCATCCATACTCAGAAGTGTTTGGCTACTAACTTAATGTAATTAACTATTTAATGAGACTGTGAAGGCCACATGCAGGCTTCCTATGTGTTTGAACTATGGAATTAGGCAGGTGAGTGTCTTTAGAGGAACCAGCTCTTTGGAAAGGAGCCAGGTTAAGGTTGCACTTGAGATGCAATGAATTACCTATCAGAAAGAAAAGCTATCTCCAAGTGCCTATAAGACTATGAATTTAATAAATGGAGTATTTCCTATTCAGTATCTTTCCCAAAACAGTAAATCCAAGATGAAATTACAATCATGGTTTTCTAGCTCCTTTTGTCCCCACCACACTCAGAGGAACCAGCTGAGTGCTCTTGACTCCCTCAACATTTTTGCCTTCCTCTCCTGAGAGGCTGAAGTTGAGGGTAGAGATCTGAATATCTCCAGAATCTGATTCTTTCCCAGAGTAATCGGCAAAAGTTTATTATGCCCAGGACAAAATTTGAAGAAGAGGCAAAAGAAGTCTGTGCAGGTGGATCCAAGAATGGAATCTAAAACAAGGTGATTTTTCTGCTCAGTGAGTTTTCATTGAAACCAGTCGGATGCATACAAAGTCATGGGACCCCATGGGATGCACCCCTGAGTGTTGAGGAAGTGTCTGATGTCATTGTGAGGCCACTGTCAATTTTCTTTGAAAGGTCATGGCAGTTGTGGAAGGTTCCTGAGGATTGAAAGAAAACAAATGTCACTCATGTTTTCAAGAAAGGCAAGAAGAAGGATTGGGGGAACTACAGGACAGAAAGTCTTCCCTTGATCCCTGGGAAGGTGATGGAGCAAATCCTCCTGGAAACCATTTCCAGGCAGATTGAGGACAAGGTGACCGGGAGAAGTCAGTATGGATTTATGGCTGGGAAATCATGCTTGACCAATTTGATCAGTCTTCTGTGATAAGATGACTGGCTCTGTGGATGACAGGAGAACAGTGGATATTGTTTGCCTTGATGTTATCAAGGCCTTTGACACTGTCTCCCATAACATCCTCACAGAGAAACTGATGGAGTATGGTCTACATAAATGGACAGTGCAGTGGATGCAATAGTGCCTGAAATGCCATGCTCAAAGGACTGTGATCAACGGCACAAAGTTCAACTGGAGGCCAGTGTCGAGGACTAACCAGAATTGTCTCGACATTGCCGTTCTACCGCCATCTTCTGGGTCCGACATCCAGCCCCCGACGAAACCACCACAGCCCATGCAGAGACCAGGACACGAAAGGCGGGGCCATGGACTGCATGCACGCCTGCGCAGACACCAGGGCGCGAAAGGCAGAGGCCAGAACGCGGAAGGCGGGGCCATGGACTGCACGCACGCCTGCGCAGAGACCAGGGCGCGAAAAGCAGAAGCGCAAACTGCATGTACGCAGACCTGCTCTGCGCATGTGCATGGCCCTATAAAAGGACCGCGTGCGCCTTTTGAGGTCCCCTCTTTTTCTCTTCTCATCCTTCACCGTGCACCTCCTTGGAAGCTGCTCCTGCGGACACAGAGGCTGGACCAACTGGACCTTTGATCGACGGGACAACGCCGGACTCGGAGTGGCGGTAGCTAGTTCCCCTACGTGGCTCTTTTCTCACCCACCTGAGCACGCTCTTTCTATTTTTCTCTCTTTTCCTCTCTCTCTTTTTTTTTCCTTTTTTTTTTCCCCCATCTCCCTACCCGGTCCTCACCCCTTCGTTCGCCAAAATAAAGTCAAAAGGTTGTACGGCATTTGACCTCGTTTGCGTCTTAATTTCGTCCTTGGGATCGTATCGAAACCTCTCCCGACATTGGATCGGGACATTTTAATTGGCGTCACGGACAGGATCCCTTGAGACGAGAGTGTCATACAACCTTACGGTGTGCTGAGCGAGTGTGTGTGAACGAGACGTACGAATAAGTACGAAGCGAGTGCGGAGTTCCGATCCGCGGTTCTGCTCTCCCGCGAGGGAAGCAGCCGGAGACGAACGAAGCGCAAGGAAGGAGTGGGTATTGAGACCTTTGCACTGAAACGCGCGTAGCAGTTTGTGATTTGAGCTCCTGAGGGCGTATAGGGGAGATTTGAATTTTATGGTGTGACCCCCTCAGTATGATATCCCCTTCGTGGGCTCTGCTCTGTCTCACACTAGTTTATGGTCTGGCCTCCTGGGGGAGTATAGGGGAAGTTTGGATTGTACGGTGTGACCCCCTCAGGACGATATCCCCTTTGTAGGCTCGTATTTGTCTTCTAGTAGTGTGCGGATTGGCCTCCTGGGAGCGTATAGGGGAAACGTGTTTTTTTTTTAAGGTTTAACCCTCCCGGGACGAACTCCCCTTTGTAGCATATGGCCACCCAAAAGGCAGGCGATTTTTGTGAAGAGGCAGAGAAATTATATGAGTTTTTAGAAACATACCGCTCTCGCCCCTCGCCCCCGGGACGAGATTGCGCACGGGACCACTGGTTCCAACTGCAAAGTGTTATGGACCGAATAGCGGTTTTGCATAAAGAAGCTAGAGCGAAGAAGGGGAAAGGGAAGGCTGTTGTTTGTGCTGTGTTAGGAGCGTGTCTGGCAGCGGCGGTGGAGGACAAGAAACGAGCGCCCTGCCAATTGGAGGCTGTGGCCGCTTCTTTGCAAGCGGCGATAGCGCCGCTGCGAGAGCAACTACTAGAGACCAAACGGGCGCTAGAGGAGAAGCGCCAAAATATGATTTTGAAGGAGGAGCTGAGGGTTCAGCTCCTGAGGGAGGCAGACACCCTCGCTGAGGCGGAGGTAATGTTGGAGGAGAAAGGGGTACGCCAAATCTACCCCCAGAAAGACTTAAAGCAATTAAGGGAGACTGTGGATAACCCCCCCCATATGTGCCCGCTGGTAAAAACGGAATATATATATGAGGACGATAGCGACAACCATCCCCAAGTTGTAACCAAAGAAATCCCTTTTACCGCCACCGAACTGGCTAAACTCCGAAAGGATTTTGCTAGGACGGCAAGGGAGTCCGAAACCGAATATGTGTGGAGGATATCCCTGTCGGGGGGGGACGGGATCATGCTATCGGAAAAAGAAGCAGAGGGGTATTGGGGCCCCGGCGTCTTCCTCACCATGGGCGATCGCCGGGCCCCATGGTCTCTGACCCAGAGGGCAGCATATTGGGCGGGGGGGCTGAACCCATTAGAAAGGGGGGATCCCCTAGCTATAACTGGTTCGGTTGAGCAACTGCTAGAAAACGTACAAAAGGCAGCATGCCTGCAAATGATGTATGACCAGGAACTTAAGCCAAATTTAAGCTCTCCGATGTTGTTACCGGTAGACCCCGAGCGGCTGACACCGCTAATAAGAGGACTCCCCGACTCGTTAAAACCTATCGGGATCCAATTACAGGGGAAAATCCAAAATGTGCCTCGTGAAGAGCAAATTGCAGCTGCCCTGGAGGGAACAGTAACACCGGAACAGTGGCAGCAGGGGAGGAAGGTGTGGACTTGGGGGGAGATAGCTCAGGAACTGATAAACTATGGGAGGAAATACGGGCCAGTAGGCAGAACTTACCACAAGGTGGAAACTAGGGCCGTGCGGGCAGCGGAGCCGGCAAATAAACCGCTGGCTTTTTCGGGGACAAGCCCCGACCCAACAAAAAGGGAAAAACCCCTGCTCCAACAAGAATTGTGGCAGAAGTGACTGCAAAAGGGTGTGCCCCGAGACCTAATGGATGGGCTCCCCACCAAAAAATTAGAGCTCCTGGTGCGGAGGTGGTCCGCAAGGACCCTCTCCCAAACCAAACGCGCCCTCCGTGCCGGCACTGGATAAGGAGGAGGAGTTCAAGGGGGATGAAAGGGTGGCGGAAAACTAAGACCTCCACCCCCTCAGGGTGAGGGGGGAGGCGGAGGGGGTGGATGTTTATTAGACAGCTCACCTGCAACAATAAAGGGGACCTCCTCATTACTGTCGCAGTAGGGCCGAGGAAGAGGCCCATGACCTTTTTAATTGATACGGGGGCCCAAATCACAGCAATAAAACAAAGCAAGGCAGAACGGTGCGGCATCTCAACTCCTTCTAAGCGCCTGATAGTATTAAACGCCCTAGGGAAAACCCAATCTGTGCCCATGACCCCGGTAACCTCATGGCTACCAGGAGGTGAGAGTCCAGTGAACACCATGGCGGCCATAGGATCCTTTCAAATGAATCTCTTGGGCATAGACGTTTTAAAGGGCAGTGGCACGACACCCAGGGAAATTCGTGGTCTTTCGACGTCCCGCAGATCAGGCGGCTGGCCGAAGCCCCCGGCGTGGGGGTGCGCCTGTTGCAAGCGGCGCCTGCCCTCCCCCCTTCCAAACTGACAAGCGTGAAACCCTCCCCGCTACCGATAGGAGCAAGAGATGGAATCGTGCCAGTGCTGGAGGACTTAAAGGGGAGGGGGATTATAGTTCCCACCCACTCCCCCTTTAACTCCCCGGTATGGCCTGTCCGAAAACCAAACGGCAAGTGGAGGTTGACAGTAGATTACCGGAGGCTGAATGCCAACACAGGCCCATTAACAGCTGCCTTGCCGAGCTTATAGCCGTCATTCAAGAGCAATCACACCCTATTATGGCGACTATTGACGTTAAAGACATGTTCTTCATGGTCCCCCTGCAGCCGCAGGACCAGGACCGCTTTGCTTTTACCTGGGTGGGGCAACAGTACACCTTTACACGGCTCCCTCAGGGATACAAGCACTCCCCCACCTTAGCCCACCACGCTCTAGCACAGGAGCTGGAAGCAATTCCCATAAGGGCGGGGGTGAAAGTTTACCAATATATAGATGATGTACTCATAGGGGGAAATCAGGTGGAAGAGGTTGGGGAAGTCCAGAAGGACATCATCACCCATCTAGAGAGCATAGGATTGACAATCCCACCTGAGAAAATACAAACCCCTTCAAGTGAGGTGAAATTTTTAGGAATTTGGTGGAAGGGAGGGATGACATGTATCCCACCAGACACCCTTTCCTCCCTCGACCAAATTAAGATACCAGAATCAAAAAAAGACTTACAGCATGCGTTAGGGCTGCTTGTGTTCTGGAGAAAGCATATCCCTGATTTCTCAATTATCGCGAGACCTCCATATGATTTACTACGGAAAAGGGTGCAATGGGAGTGGACCCCGGCCCACGATGAGGCGCTACGGCTGTTGGTGTTCGAGGCAAATGCATACCAAGCCCTGGGGCCTATCCACCCGACAGACCCAGTGCAGATCGAGTGGGGGTTTGCCGCAACCGGGCTATCGATTCATTTGTGGCAACGGGGGCCGGCAGGGCCCATCCGGCCCATTGGCTTTTATTCTCGGAGTTTCAAGGATGCAGAAAAATGGTACACCACGTGGGAAAAGGGGCTGTTTGTAGTCACCGTGGCTTTACGAGAAGCAGAGCGCACCATTCGCCAGCAACCAATAGTGCTCAGAGGTCCTTTCAAAGTGATTAAACCAGTTTTAACTGGGACACCTCCCCCTGACGGGGTGGCACAAAGAGCTTCGGTGCGGAAATGGTACGCGCAAATAGAACATTATTGTGGTATTTTTGAAGTTTCTGAGGGCGCTGCCAAAAATTTAGTTATCCAAGAGGGAGTGGCCCCAGACCGGGAAGGTGACGTGCCTCCTTCTGCTGTGCAGGTAGCCCCCCCATTTTCAGAACAATTACAGAACGCTTGGTTCACTGATGCCTCTGCTAAACGAGAGGGCAGAACTTGGAAATACAGTGCTGTCGCCCTACAGATAAGGACCGACCAAAAAATAATTACCAAAGGAGAAGGCAGCGCTCAAGTAGGGGAATTAGTGGCCACATGGAGTGTCTTTCAACATGAAGCCCAATCTGCCTCTCCAATCTATATCTACACTGACTCCTTTGCTGTCTTTAAGGGGTGTACAGAGTGGCTCCCCTTTTGGGAACAAAATGGGTGGGAGGTTAACAGAATACCTGTATGGCAAAAGGAAAAGTGGCAAGATATTTTAACCATTGCCAGACAGGGGAACTTTGCGGTAGGATGGGTAGCCTCCCATCAGACGGGAGAAGATCCGTCTGGTCATTGGAACAATAGGGTTGATGAGCTGGCCCACCTCGCCCCCTTGCAAAGTGATCCAGTAGCGGAGGATTGGGAGCGACTCCTGGAATGGTTGCACCTTAAGAGAGGGCACACCGGAGCCCAAGACCTCTACCGAGAGGCTCAGGCCAGAGGCTGGCCGGTTACCCGAGAAAATTGCAAAACTTGCATTTCGGCCTGTGAGCAATGTCGTATCCGCTTAGACAGGCACCCCCTGGAAGACAGTCCCCTACATTTGAGAGAAGGAAAAGGTTTGTGGGAGGCCTGGCAGGTTGATTACATTGGTCCGTTCCGTAAATCAGAAAGAAAGTGCTATGTATTAGTGGGTGTTGAAATAGTATCTGGCCTAGCACAGGCTAAAGCCTGCGCTAAGGCAACAGGGGAGAATACGGTGAAGGCCCTGAAAGAATGGTTTGGGACCTTCCCTAAACCGCAGTTGATACAGTCTGACAATGGCACACACTTCACAGCCAAGATGGTCCAGGAATGGGCGGCTCGGGAGGGGATTTCATGGGTATTCCACACTCCATACTACCCTCAAGCAAATGGGATTGTGGAGAGAACAAACGGCTTCCTGAAGCGCTTCCTGAAACCACACAAACCGGGGTGGGCTGAGCGGGTAGGAGATGCAGTGACTAGCGTCAATAGCCGTTGGGGAACAAACGGATGCCCAAAAATTACGGCATTTTGCCCACTAGCGCCGACAATCATGCCCACCTCACCTGGCCCTGACCACTCGGTCAACCCATCCTGTTTCCCCGGACAACCCGTCTTAGTTGAACTCCCCACCGTGGGAGCAGTACCACTAACATTAGACACCCCAGTGAATAAATACACGTGGAAGGCAAAAGATGCTTGTGGAAAGATCCACAAAATTCATGCTAAATGGATTGTCCCTTCCTTCTGACCCAAGAAGCGAGTTTGCTTCTATTTTTGTTTTCCAGGAGGAAGCAGCTGACCTGGACACACACCACCCAACGGAGACTAGACAGATGCCGATTGCTGCTTAATCAGGATGCGCGCGTTATTGGTGGCTGTACTAGTTTGGAAATGTACCTATAACAGTGGCGGAGAGCTAATTCCTTCACCCTCCCCTTCAAGGACAATGAATTTGTATTATTAGCCAAAGCTATAAGCCGAGCTTTTAATTTAAGTCATTGCTGGGTTTGTGGGGGACCTCTGGGGCTGTCGAGTTGGCCGTGGACGTCCACACCCCTCACCCCAGCCCAAATTGTGAGTAATTATAGTGAAACCACGAATGACACTTGGGGTGATAGTGGAACATGGCCAGTTCAATTTCCTGCTGTGGGACAATATTGTTTAAGTCGTACTCAAAAGGGAGGGGTCTATGTGGGAGAAAGCAAGTGCCAATGGACACTTACGAACAAGTTGGTAAATGCAGATAGGGGTATCTCCATATGGGCATGGCTTGATAGTGCCGGACGCAGTCACAGGTTCAAAGGGTACTGGGCAAATAAAAATGAAACGTTAATTTTCCAACAATCTAGGGACCACGCTTACAAGCAAACCTGTGAATGGAAAAGCAGCTTTGGGGCCTGGTATTGCACCGGCCGGATGAAAAATAACCCAACCGTCTTTTTTAGCCCCATGGACAATGATAAAACAATGTATTTCCAGTTCCCCCAGGGTGCAGCGGGACCATTCGCCAACGGGGCCACAGCTAAAAGGGGCCATTATTGGATTTGTGGACAAACTGCCTATAAACGACTGCCAGCGCATTGGTCAGGGGTCTGTTATGTGGGAATTATCCGGCCTTTATTCTTTCTTCTTCCACAAACGGGTGGCTCTCAGTTGGGGATAAGATTGTACGATAATCTGGAAGATGGAAAGATTGCCCGCCGCAAGCGAGCTGTTGAGGTGAACGTAGGTGGAACACAAAAATGGGGGGAAAATGAGTGGCCTCCTGAAAGAATAATCCAACATTATGGGCCTGCCACCTGGAACCCCAGTGAACCGATATCAGGGGCAAGGGAACCAATCTATAATTTGAACCGTATAATCCGATTACAAGCGGTTTTAGAAATTGTTACCAATAAAACCGCCAATGCTATAGATCTTTTAACTCATCAGTCTCAACAAATGCGCACGGCAATCCTTCAACGCCGTATGGTTTTAGATTATTTACTGGCTGAAGAAGGAGGGGTATGTGGGAAATTAAATGTCTCTAACTGTTGTTTAGAAATAGACGATGTAGGCGAAGTAGTCCTCCAATTAACCAAAGACATTAGGAAAATAGCCCACGTCCCTGTCCAGACCTGGAACGGTTGGAATGGTAATTTATGGTCCTGGTTGCCGGGGGCGCCCTGGGTGAAACAGTTGCTGTTATATTTGCTATGTGCATTTGCCACTTTAATGTTTTTACCCTGTATAATACCCTGTTTTGTTCAACTAATACGACATGTGGTATCTAATATGCAGTTCATACCTACCACCTCACCCGAGGGCATAAAACAAATCCGTGCCGTTCACCGGGTAGAACCCACCACAATAACCATTGTTTAGACCTCAAACAAAAAACACACCAAAACAACAACAACAAAAAAATAAATTGCATATTCCTACCCATGTCATACTCACTAGTTGTTCTATACTTCTTGTAATGGTGAACTACCTCGCGCAATGGATTTCTCAGGGTTGTTCTATAAAGTTGAACATTGTTAAACTTAGAAAGATTAAGGAAAAAAGAGTGTTTACATTGGACAATGTTCCTGTTTGTTTGCAACTGAACACTCTTGCCATGTCCCATGTCACCTTTTTCCTCTACAGCTCCCCTTTTTCTCTGCTTCTGTCTCCACCTCTGCTCTGTCCTCTCTCTCTCTCTCTCCCTTCCCACCTCTCCTACCACTGTGAAGACTGCAATGTCGAGCCACGGGGTGGTGTCGAGGACTAACCAGAATTGTCTCGACATTGCCGTTCTACCGCCATCTTCTGGGTCCGACATCCAGCCCCCGACGAAACCACCACAGCCCATGCAGAGACCAGGACACGAAAGGCGGGGCCATGGACTGCATGCACGCCTGCGCAGACACCAGGGCGCGAAAGGCAGAGGCCAGAACGCGGAAGGCGGGGCCATGGACTGCACGCACGCCTGCGCAGAGACCAGGGCGCGAAAAGCAGAAGCGCAAACTGCATGTACGCAGACCTGCTCTGCGCATGTGCATGGCCCTATAAAAGGACCGCGTGCGCCTTTTGAGGTCCCCTCTTTTTCTCTTCTCATCCTTCACCGTGCACCTCCTTGGAAGCTGCTCCTGCGGACACAGAGGCTGGACCAACTGGACCTTTGATCGACGGGACAACGCCGGACTCGGAGTGGCGGTAGCTAGTTCCCCTACGTGGCTCTTTTCTCACCCACCTGAGCACGCTCTTTCTATTTTTCTCTCTTTTCCTCTCTCTCTTTTTTTTTCCTTTTTTTTTTCCCCCATCTCCCTACCCGGTCCTCACCCCTTCGTTCGCCAAAATAAAGTCAAAAGGTTGTACGGCATTTGACCTCGTTTGCGTCTTAATCTCGTCCTTGGGATCGTATCGAAACCTCTCCCGACAGTGGATCGGGACAGCCAGTCACTGGTGGTGTACCCCAGGGATCAACATTGGGGTCCATGCTGTTCAGTATCTCCTTTATGACCTGGATGATGGGACTGAGTGTGCTGTCAGCAAGTCTGCAGATGATAAAAAGCTGGGAGGGATGGCTGATACAAAATATGGTTGTGCTGGACCTGGACAGGCTGGAGAAACAGGCAAAGAGGAACCTCATGAAGTTCAGTAAAGGGAAATGCCAAGTTTTCAACCTGGAGACGAACGGCCCCAGGTACCAGTGTATGCTGGGGGCTAACTGGCTGGAAAGCAGCTTTGCAAAAAAGACCCTGGAGTTTCTGGTGTAGAAGGTCAACAGGAACCAGCAACGAGCCATTGCAGAAAAGAAGGCCAAGGACATTGTGGGCTACATTACAGCCTACTTTAACAAGATTAATTTAACAAGAACAAGTGCCAGATTCTGCACCTGGGATGGGGTAATCCTGGTTATGTATAAAAACCAGGGAACGAGAGGCTGGAGAGCAGACCCACAGAAAGAGATCTGGGGGTTTGGGTTGACAGCAAGTTGAATATGAGTCAACAGCATGCCCTGGCAGCCAAAAGAGCCAACTGTGTCCTGGGGTGCATCAAGCACAACATAGCTAGCCACTCGAGGGAGGTGATTGTCCCGCTCTACACTGCACTGGTGCGGCTGCACCTCGAGTACTGTGTGCAGTTTTTGGGCACCTCAATGTAAGAAGGACATCAAACTATTAGAGTGTGTCCAGAGGAGGCTGACCAAGATGGTGAAAAGTCTCAAGGGCAAGACTTACAAGAAGCGCCTGAAGTCACTTGGTTTGCTCAGCTTAGAGAAGAGAAGTCAACATTGCAGTCTACAACTTCTTCAAGGGGGGCAGTGGAGGGAAAGGTGCTGATCTCCTCTCTCTGGTGCCCGGTGACACAACATTTGGAAGCTGTATCAGGGGAAGTTCAGATTGGACATTAGAAAAGGGTTCTTTACTGAGAGGGTAGTCCGTCACTGGAACAGAGTCCTCAGGGAAGTGGTCATGGCACCAACCCTGTCAGAGTTCAAGGAGCATCTGGATGATGCTCTTAGTCATATGGTTTAGTTTTAGGTAGTCTTGTGAGGAGCACGGAGATGGACTCGATCCTTATGGGTCCCTGCCAACTTGAGATATTCTATGATTCTATGCATTTTGAGGCGTGTTGCAAGCAGCTTGAGGGAGGTGATCCTTCCCCTCTACTCAGCCCTGGTGAGACACATCTGGGTGCTGCATCTAGGTCTGGGCTGCCATGTACAAGAAAGACATGGACATACTGGACCAAGTCCAGCAAAGGGCCATGAAAATGATCAAAGGTCTGTGAAGCATCTGTCATGTGGGGAGAGGATGAGAGCAAGGACTGTTCCGCCTGCAGAAGGCTCAGAGGAGAACTTCTGAATGTGTACAAATACCTGATATGGGGTGAAGGAGACACAATGAAATACAGGCTGTCCCATCTAAACATGAAAATTCCATTTAAACATATGATTTTTTTTTTATTATTGTGAGGGTGGTAAAACACTAGAAGAGGTTGCCCAGAGCGGTTGTGGACTGTCCATTTGCAGAGATATTCAAAGTGTGACTGGACAAGGTCCTGGGAAACCTGTTGTAGGTGACCCTACTTGAGCAGGGTGTTGGAGTACACAATTTCCAGAGGTCTCTGCCAACCTCAGTCACTTTGTGATTCTGTCTTAGATCTGAATTCTGAGATATAATAATAAACTGTGATTGAGTTTTGAATGTTTATCACTGATGGAAAGTAGTCTGAACTGGTTTGTAATTACATAAAGTTCATTTCATACTATAAAAAAAAAAGCTGAGTGTCTCTAGCCCTACTTACTTGACTGCCCTTTTTGTCCCATTTATCCTTGAAAATTTCACATAATTTTCATGTTGAAATATGTAAACTAACTGATATTATTGCTACCATTCCATAGTAAAAGAAAGGAACTCATCAGAATTAATCAAACATGCACTGGTATTATCTATATATTTACTAGAAGAATTGTATTTTCATTTTCTCAGGCTAGCAGACTCACTTTAACAAAAAGAAAACAATTCACAGCACACAGTTCAAATAGCCTCCTCA